>NC_139642.1:17633361-17688361 GCF_964638095.1 Poromitra crassiceps | reverse complement strand
TAACAGGTCCACAGCCTTAGTTAGGCTGTAGCTAATCTATCGCCTATTACAAAGTCAAGTCTAGATTTATACTGATACTGCTGGCTTGTGACAGCCCGCTCAGCAGTTCAGGACTAGGTTTATTCAGCGGATATTATAGATATTCTGTCCATTCTGTCCATACCAGGATGACTAATACTATACTGCTAATTCAGGTCTAGGTAGTCTAGGTCTAAGTTTAGACTGATACTGCTGGCTTGTGATAGCCCGCTCAGCAGTTCAGGACTAAGTTTATTCACCAGCTATTAGATTTTCTATCTATCTCCTGGACCAGTTGATCTTCGTTCCTACCCTAAGGGCTAGGTGGAGAGATTATTATGTCCACCATGAGATTTAATACAACACAAGCAAGGATCTAGTCACATATTGTATGATATTTAATACAACACAAGCAAGGATCTAGTCACATACTGTATGATATTCAATGAAAGTTAAAGTTTAACTTAAGTTCAGGAGCTGGGCCACGCCTCAACCACTCCCCCAACTTCCTAACCACCCCTCTAAACCACTCCTCTAATTACATGGCAATATTACTTACACCTGGTTAACCTGCCTCACCCTGTTTGTCTCGATCTCTCGACCCACCCTCCCTCCCTTGTATATCTCATCCCTCAATCCACTATCCCTTCCCGCACCCCTCAACCCTTAACATCCTCATTCCCTCTCACTAGGCACGGTGCATGCCTCTCCACGTCTCGTTCTAGGATCCATCCGGGGGGGGCCTGAAATCTGCTCGGGCTGAAACACGCCTCACGCCAGACCCGCTCGGGCAGACCACGTCTGAGACGGAACCCCCACCCTGAGTCTCCCTCTGCCCCGGTCATCAGGACGTTCCCCCCGGAACACGTGACCTCCTGGAACAGACGGCTCATCACGCACCCACACTACACCATACACAACTCATTCTCTTCAGTAAAGAACCTTAACGATACTCTTGTTGTGGCGTGGTCCTTGCTAGTGAAATACAACACAAGCAAGGATCTAGTCAGATACTGTATGATATTTAATACAACACAAGCAAGGATCTAGTCACATATCATGAGATTTAATACAACACAAGCAAGGATCTAGTCACATACTGTATGAGATTTAATACAACACAAGCAAGGATCTAGTCACATACTGTATGGGATTTAATACAACACAAACAAGGATCTAGTCACATACTGTATGAGATTTAATACAACACAAGCAAGGATCTAGTCACATACTGTATGAGATGTAATACAACACAAACAAGGATCTAGTCACATACTGTATGAGATTTAATACAACAGAAGCAAGGATCTAGTCACATACTGTATGAGATTTAATACAACACAAGCAAGGATCTAGTCACATACTGTATGATATTTAATAGAACACAAGCAAGTATCTAGTCACATACTGTATGAGATTTAATACAACACAAGCAAGGATCTAGTCACATACTGTATGATATTTAATAGAACACAAGCAAGTATCTAGTCACATACTGTATGAGATTTAATACAACACAAGCAAGGATCTAGTCACATACTGTATGAGATTTAATACAACACAAGCAAGGATCTAGTCATATACTGTATGAGATTTAATACAACACAAGCAAGGATCTAGTCACATACTGTATGAGATTTAATACAACACAAGCAAGGATCTAGTCACATACTGTATGAGATTTAATACAACACAAGCAAGGATCTAGTCACATACTGTATGAGATTTAATACAACACAAGCAAGGATCTAGTCACATACTGTATGAGATTTAATACAACACAAGCAAGGATCTAGTCATATACTGTATGAGATTTAATACAACACAAGCAAGGATCTAGTCACATACTGTATGAGATTTAATACAACACAAGCAAGGATCTAGTCACATACTGTATGAGATTTAATACAACACAAGCAAGGATCTAGTCACATACTGTATGAGATTTAATACAACACAAGCAAGGATCTAGTCACATACTGTATGAGATTTATTACAACAGAAGCAAGGATCTAGTCACATACTGTATGAGATTTAATACAACACAAGCAAGTATCTAGTCACATACTGTATGAGATTTAATACAACACAAGCAAGGATCTAGTCACATACTGTATGAGATTTATTACAACACAAGCAAGGATCTAGTCACATACTGTATGAGATTTAATACAACACAAGCAAGGATCTAGTCACATACTGTATGATATTTAATAGAACACAAGCAAGGATCTAGTCACATACTGTATGAGATTTAATACAACACAAGCAAGGATCTAGTCACATACTGTATGATATTTAATAGAACACAAGCAAGTATCTAGTCACATACTGTATGAGATTTAATAGAACACAAGCAAGGATCTAGTCACATACTGTATGAGATTTAATACAACACAAGCAAGGATCTAGTCACATACTGTATGATATTTAATAGAACACAAGCAAGTATCTAGTCACATACTGTATGAGATTTAATACAACACAAGCAAGGATCTAGTCACATACTGTATGAGATTTAATACAACACAAGCAAGGATCTAGTCATATACTGTATGAGATTTAATACAACACAAGCAAGGATCTAGTCACATACTGTATGAGATTTAATACAACACAAGCAAGGATCTAGTCACATACTGTATGAGATTTAATACAACACAAGCAAGGATCTAGTCACATACTGTATGAGATTTAATACAACACAAGCAAGGATCTAGTCACATACTGTATGAGATTTAATACAACACAAGCAAGGATCTAGTCATATACTGTATGAGATTTAATACAACACAAGCAAGGATCTAGTCACATACTGTATGAGATTTAATACAACACAAGCAAGGATCTAGTCACATACTGTATGAGATTTAATACAACACAAGCAAGGATCTAGTCACATACTGTATGAGATTTAATACAACACAAGCAAGGATCTAGTCACATACTGTATGAGATTTATTACAACAGAAGCAAGGATCTAGTCACATACTGTATGAGATTTAATACAACACAAGCAAGTATCTAGTCACATACTGTATGAGATTTAATACAACACAAGCAAGGATCTAGTCACATACTGTATGAGATTTATTACAACACAAGCAAGGATCTAGTCACATACTGTATGAGATTTAATACAACACAAGCAAGGATCTAGTCACATACTGTATGATATTTAATAGAACACAAGCAAGGATCTAGTCACATACTGTATGAGATTTAATACAACACAAGCAAGGATCTAGTCACATACTGTATGATATTTAATAGAACACAAGCAAGTATCTAGTCACATACTGTATGAGATTTAATACAACACAAGCAAGGATCTAGTCACATACTGTATGAGATTTAATACAACACAAGCAAGGATCTAGTCATATACTGTATGAGATTTAATACAACACAAGCAAGGATCTAGTCACATACTGTATGAGATTTAATACAACACAAGCAAGGATCTAGTCACATACTGTATGAGATTTAATACAACACAAGCAAGTATCTAGTCACATACTGTATGAGATTTAATACAACACAAGCAAGGATCTAGTCACATACTGTATGAGATTTATTACAACAGAAGCAAGGATCTAGTCACATACTGTATGAGATTTAATACAACACAAGCAAGGATCTAGTCACATACTGTATGATATTTAATAGAACACAAGCAAGGATCTAGTCACATACTGTATGAGATTTAATACAACACAAGCAAGGATCTAGTCACATACTGTATGAGATTTAATACAACACAAGCAAGTATCTAGTCACATACTGTATGAGATTTAATACAACACAAGCAAGGATCTAGTCACATACTGTATGAGATTTATTACAACAGAAGCAAGGATCTAGTCACATACTGTATGAGATTTAATACAACACAAGCAAGGATCTAGTCACATACTGTATGATATTTAATAGAACACAAGCAAGGATCTAGTCACATACTGTATGAGATTTAATACAACACAAGCAAGGATCTAGTCACATACTGTATGATATTTAATAGAACACAAGCAAGTATCTAGTCACATACTGTATGAGATTTATTACAACAGAAGCAAGGATCTAGTCACATACTGTATGAGATTTAATACAACACAAGCAAGGATCTAGTCACATACTGTATGAGATTTAATACAACACAAGCAAGGATCTAGTCACATACTGTATGAGATTTAATACAACACAAGCAAGGATCTAGTCATATACTGTATGAGATTTAATACAACACAAGCAAGGATCTAGTCACATACTGTATGAGATTTAATACAACACAAGCAAGGATCTAGTCATATACTGTATGAGATTTAATACAACACAAGCAAGGATCTAGTCACATACTGTATGAGATTTAATACAACACAAGCAAGGATCTAGTCACATACTGTATGAGATTTAATACAACACAAGCAAGTATCTAGTCACATACTGTATGAGATTTAATACAACACAAGCAAGGATCTAGTCAGGAGAGAACAATGAGAGTAAGTGCCATAAAGCTAAGCTCTGCTCCAACAGGACAGAGGTGCTATGAGGCCGTGCAGAGAGAGTGCAAAGAGTCAATATAGTGCAAAATGGTACGGTGGCTGCCTGGTGCACATCAAGAGATTTGTATTATTGCTTGGCCATGTATTAGTATCTCATGGCCACGAGTTACTAATGCGTGGGAACGAGATAAGTAACGACTTACTTATCTCGTTCCCATGACTTACTAATGCGTGGCCACGCATTAGTAAGTCGTGGGAATGAGATAACTAAGTTGTGGCCACGACTTAGTTATCTCGTTCCCACGCATTAGTATCTTGTGGCCATGAGATACTAATACATGGCCAAGCAATAATAAAAAATATCTTCGTCACCAGGCACCCACCCTAAAATAGAGTAGCCATAGAGTGCAAATAAAGATGCGGGGGAGGGACTTTGGATTACAGAATGCATCAGGTGAGAAAGTGTTCACTAGAGAGCTGTGTTTTTAACATAAACCTCTTATACAATTTGTATTATAATAATTTTCTGGAGGTTTAAATTACAGGCATCAAATGACTCGAGGATAAAAGATTAAAAAAGATAAAAAGATTAAATTTGAAGATAACGGCAGGGTTAAGTTCTGGTTCTCCCAGATCTCTGCCTCGGAGCCTTTCATACTCCTGTTGGATTCAGCTTCAGATTCTCCTTCAGGCTAGGACAGTGAGAGAGAGGGGCAGGCTCTCAGAGGAGAAGTTATGAGAGAAAACATAGATGTGATAAACACAGCTGTAGTTCCCTTGCTGGCCGTGGTCTGCAGCAGGAAACAGGAAGTGGGCAGTGAGATTGCCAGGTGGCTGGGTGTGGTTGAGGGCAGAGTGATTGACAACTGGCTGGGTGTGGTTGTGTGCTGTGTTGAGGGCAGAGTGATTGACAGCTGGCTGGGTGTGGTTGGAGGCGATGGAGGTGAGGTGGAAGGAGCCTCCTGGGTACTGTGGCTGGATGGAGCAGCTGATGGTGAAGCTGGAGCCCCTGGACACCTGAAGCCCCTGCTGCTGGGCCTTGGGGACCCCGTCCATGGAGGGAGAGAAGGAGATGATTGGCGGAACCAACAGATCTGTAAACAGAGAGGGAGATGATTGGCTGGATTAGCAGGTCTGTAAACAGAGAGGGAGATGATTGGCTGAACCAAAGTGATGAATGCTAATGGTTGAACGATGACGGTTTGTCTGTTAGCAGCCACCGTCCAAGACAGAGAGAGGCTACATTCATATGTAATACAGAGAACTGCTACATTGTAATACAGAGAGCTGCTACATTCATATGTAATACCCTGAGTCAGAGAGCAGCCTGGCACTGTGGAAGCAGCTGAGGATGTGATGTCACTGTTCAGTGTTACCTGAGCAGATCAGCTCCAGGCTGGAAGGGTAATGGCGATCAGGTGATGGTGACTTTCCTGCACACTCCCTCAGTGCAGACTCAGACCCATCGCAGTCAGAATGAATCGACCATGCAGATCTTGATGAGTTATAGTCTCTCCATTGTATTGCAACAGCAGAGCCACATGCCAGCTGTCTGCACACTACAGCTGCTGACTTCCACTCAGAGCGCACACTATCCACTGTTTTCCAGTCTCCATTAGATGTTTTAATCTCCAGTTCACCAGCACACCGGCTGGCTCCTCCCACCAACCTGACATCATCAGGCTCTGAACAGAGACAAGAGCGTCATTAGTAAAAGACGTAAAGTCACTTTGATTAGAACACAAATGAAGCCAAACCCAAGCTGCAGCTCCTCCTCTACCTGAGCAGGTGAGTCCAACAGCTTTGCTAGGTGAGCAGGTGTTTCTAGCTGAGGCTGAGCTTCCACAGTCCAGGAGAATGGACTCACTGCCTTTACACTGGAACTCTTTGGTCCACAATGGAGCCTCCACTTCTCCATAGAGTGCCCCCTGCAGGACTGAAGGAGCCCCACAGCCAAGCTCCCTACAGACCACCTCTGCATCCTGCTGGTCAAAGTCAGCTTCACACACTGAGGACCATGTCTGGTTAGACTTCACCTCCAGTCTGCCTGAGCACAGACTAGTCCCATCCACCAGCCTCACAGACTCTGGAGAGGAAGACAGACAGACAGACAGACAGACAGACAGACAGGCAGGCAGACAGACAGACAGACAGACAGACAGACAGACAGACAGACAGACAGACAGATGAGATGGAGAGCCAAATTTGACGATCCTTGCCTTTCAGGACATTTTTAAGACCACCACAGGTTGTGACTAAACGTCCTCCATAAACCACTTGTTCCTTTAAAACCCAGTTCAGAGTCTCCATTATCACTGGGAAATATCTAAAACCTCTAATGTAATTCCACAGTCAGAAGTTCCTACTGTCTGTTCTACTGCAGGTTTGAACTAGATTATCAGGCCGCTATGCAGCCTTCAAGTCTAGCTTGGTGGGATTCTGGCGCGGTGTTGTGTTGTGTATTGTGTGTAGGTTTGTGTGTTTTTGGGCCTAAGGGGCCTGGTTTCCTCTGTGTGTGTGTGTGTGTGTGTGTGTGTGTGTGTGTGTGTGTGTGTGTGTGTGTGTGTGTGTGCCTGCATGTGTTCTGCTGGTCAGTTGTGACAATAAAGACGGGCTTGTCCGTGTTTTTTGTTTGTTTTTGTTTGTCTTGGATAACGTCACAATTCAGTCCAATGTAAACCACGGGGTGACAGAGGAAGTAAGAGACATGGAAGCATTACTGTCATCAAAGTCAATGGCTGCGTTTCCCAAAAGCTTCTTAAGGAGTTAAGAAGCTTCTTAACTCCTTAAGAAGGGTCAAAGAAGCTCCCGATTGCTTCTTAGCCTAAGTTGATCTTTTGTTAAGAAGGCATGCGTTTCCCAAAAGCTTCTTAAGAAGCTAAGAAGCTTATTTGACCCTTCTTAAGGCTCCCGTAAGAAGCCAACGAAGCCAACGCATTTCCCGATTGCTTCTTAGCCTAAGATGATGTTTCCATAAGAAGGTTTTGTAAGAAGGGTCTGGGGCATTCTTAACACCTTCTTAATGACGAAACACTCGCAGATTCAGCCGCGTCAGGCAAAAGGACATAATAATATAGTCCACTGTTGTGTTTTTCCCTTTTTCCTTTCTTTCATGCACCTTTTAGTGTTTAAAATTGGGGAACGCTTAAAAATCTCTCCTCTATGTAATATGATTACTTGTGTTTTAAATGTTTTACCGTAGGCTATATTCCTCTAATCAGAATGGATTCCTTTTATAATAAGAATGTTGTGGATTTATATAGCACCTTCCACAGAACCCTTCTTAAGAGCCTTCTTACACCCTTCTTAACAGCCTCTAAGAAGGCTGTTAAGAAGGCGTTTGGGAAACACTTCTTTGGAGCCTTCTTAACTCCTCCTTAAGAAGAAGGAGCCTTCGTAACTCCTTAAGAAGCTTCTTTGTTGGGAAACTCATCCAATGATGGTGTTACCTGAGCAGGTGATCTGCAGGCTCCCAGAGGAAGGGACAGGCTCTGCTGATACACACTCCCTCAGTGTAGACTCTGGCTGAAGACAGTCAGATGGAATCCTCCATACAGATCTTTCTGAGGAATCTTCTCTCCTTTGTGTTGAAACAGCAGAGCCACATTGCAGCTGTCTACACACTCCAGCTGCTTGATTCAGTTTCCAGTTTCTGTTGACGTGCCAGACATCCACTGGTCTCCAGTTTACATGTTGTTTCAATTCCAGATCACCAGCACAACGGCTGGATCCTCCCACCAACCTGACAAAATCAGGCTCTAAACAGAGACAAGAGAGTCATTAGTAAGTAAAGTCACTTTGATTAGAACAGAAATAAAGCCAAATCCAAGGTGTAGCTCCTCTCCTACCTGAGCAGGTGAGTCCAACAGCTTTGCCAGGTGAGCAGGTGTTTCTAGCTGAGCCTGAGCTTCCACAGTCCAGGAGCACGGACTCACTGCCGTCACACTGGAACTCTTTGGTCCACATTGGAGCCTCCACTTCTCCATAGAGCGCCCCCTGGAGGACTGAAGGAGGCCCACAGCCAAGCTCCCTACAGACCACCTCTGCATCCTGCTGGTCAAAGTCAGCTTCACACACTGATGACCACGACTGGTTAGACTTCACCTCCAGTCTGCCTGAGCACAGACTAGTCCCATTCACCAGCCTCACAGACTCTGGAGAGAGAGAGAGGGGGAGAGAGAGAGAGAGAGAGAGAGAGAGAGAGACCATGCAGAGCAGTTTTAAGACTGTGGGTTCAAACCTCACAGGTTGTAACTAAACCATAAATCTACTGGTTCATTTAAAGGTACTAAATGTGATATGCACCACTACTAGATGCCTGCAAAAGACTAATACTGTATATATCTAGCGAGACATGCGAGTTATAATGTTCAGAGCGGTGAAAGAAGCCACGGCCCCTCTCTGTGTTGTGAAAACAGGCTTTGTTTATTCGAGCCTGCTCCTGCTTCGTTTCTGTGAATTTAGCTCTTCCCCGCGTTCATAAGTGACCAAGACCGTGATTGAGAAAATAAAGCGGCCATGACTGTGAAAATAACGTTAGTCTCTGTTTGTATCGCGGTTTGGGACTGTGTGTTTCCTGGTCTGTTTACAGTGTGGTATGACGGCTGTGTCACTTGCTCTGCATGTCTCGATGGCAGACGAGTGTCTGGGGTTGCATAGTGTAGATGGCAGACGCTATATCAGAGCAATGCAAGTGTTTATGGTGGCATGGGAAGCCGTGTGTATTGTGTTTACGTTTGGACGTTACAGCTCCAGCGTGACATCTGGGTAAAAATCTGACACAATGGACCTTTAAAAGTCTCCTTCTTAAGAGAGTGAGGACGGCCCTCCTGCAACTCAGTGGCCTTTAGTCAAACTGTCTCTCAGAACAGACAAAAAGTCTTCACTCATCTCTCAGAATCAGAATCAGAATCAGAAAGACTTTAATGATCCCCGGGGGGAAATTGGGACAGGTTACAGCAGCTCGCACTCAGAACACAACATAGCATAAAATAAACAGTAGTAAAATGCTATAGTAAGCAAAAATAAGCAAAATAAGTAGAATACGTCTAAAGTAAGCAAAATACGTAGAGTAAGTATACATTACGTGCCAATTACCTTTATTGCACACTGGACTTATATTAAGTCAGCTTGCCCTTTACGTTACACGTGGCTCAGCCAGGCACAGTTAACCTATCGGCTGGCTCAATCTCAGGGAGACTGAGCGTCTCCGAGGTGCTCTTTTAAGAGAGGCATTAAATAGACAGATGGCCACAGGCAGGAATGATTTCCTGTGCCTCTCCGTATTGCATCTAGGTGGAATCAGTCTCTCACTGAACTCTCACCAGAAAGACTTGTAACGGTCTCCAGCTCCAGACTCTGACAGCTATGATACTTACAGTTTATTCCAATGTAAACCACTGTCACTGGGACAGAGGAAGAGACTGCAATCATGACTGTTATAGTTGATGTCAATGATGGTCTTACCTGAGCAGGTGATCTGCACGCTGAGAGAGGAAGGGTTATACCATGCTGACCTTGTGACACAATCACTCAAAGTAGACCCAGACTGAAGGCAGCGAGGATGAATGGTCCATACAGATCTTTCTGAGGAATCCTTTCTCCATTCTGTTGAAACAGCAGAGCCGCAGTCCAGCTGTCTACACACTACAGCTGCTGACGTCAGGTTCCATTTCGTGTCCCAAACCCAGACATCCAGTGGTCTCCAGTCTCCATGTTGTTTCATCTCCAGTCCACCAGCACAGCGGCTGGCTCCTCCCACCAACCTGACATCATCAGGCTCTAAACAGAGACAAGAGAGTGATTTGTAAGTAAAGTCACTTTGATTAGAACAGAAATGAAGCCAAATCAAAGCTGCAGCCCCTCTCCTACCTGAGCAGGTGAGTCCAACAGCTTTGCCAGGTGAGCAGGTGTTTCTAGCTGAGCCTGAGCTTCCACAGTCCAGGAGAGCGGACTCACTGCCTTCACACTGGAACTCTTTGGTCCACATTGGAGCCTCCACTTCTCCATAGAGCGCCCCCTGGAGGACTGAAGGAGCCCCACAGCTAAGCTCCCGACACACCACCTCCGCATCCTGCTGGTCAAAGTCAGCTTCACACACTGAGGACCACGTCTGGTTAGACTTCACCTCCAGTCTGCCTGAGCACAGACTAGTCCCATCCACCAGCCTCACAGTCTCTGGAGAGAGAGAGAGAGAGAGAGAGAGAGAGAGAGAAAGAGAGAGAGAGAGTTTTGAATTTTAACTACTTACTAAAACAATTTAGCAAGTTACAAAAACATAATTATATGTGTAATATTCATTGTTCAGTAACAATACAATAATCAATTTCTAACAAAAACAACTACAAGCCTTCCTTCAACTCTTTGATTGAAGGACTTCTCAGTGCAATTTTCACACTTTGCAAAGTCATCCTGTGGGCCGGATTGGACCCTTTGGGGGGCCGGATCTGGTCCCCGGCCGCATGTTTGACACCACTGTTTTTAAGGCATTTATTTTTTGTTGTGTTTTTGCAGATGTGGGTTGAAAGGTCATGTGGGGAGGGGAACATGAATGCATGTTCTTGAGTATGTATGTAGGCTATATGTGGTTTTTGTGTTTTGTGTTGAAAGATAAATATGTAAAAGGCCAATAAAGACAAATTTGACCACACAAAAAAAGGAAGAGACTGGAAACATGACTGTCATAGTTGATGTCATTGATCCTGTTACCTGAGCAGGTGATCTGCTGCCTGGAAGAGGAATCTACATCTGCATTGCTTGATATACACGTCCTCTGTGTAGACACAAACTGAAGACAGACAGAATCGATCCCCCATGCAGATCTATATGTAGATGTATGTTTTTCTGTTGAAACCGCAGAGCCACAATCCAGCTGTCTACACACGACAGCTGCTGACCTCAGGTTCCATTCACCGGCAAAATCATACACTGGTCTCCAGTCTCCATATTGTTTTGCCTCAAGTTGACCATCACAGCGGCTGGCTCCTCCCACCAACCTAACATCTGAACATAGACAAGAGTGTACTGTAATTAGTAAAAAAAAAAGTAAGGTCACATTGATTAGAAAATAAATGAAGCCAAATCCAGGCTGCATGCTCCTCTCCTACCTGAACAGGTGAGTCCAACAGCTTTGCCAGGGGAGCAGGTGTTTCTAGCTGAGCCTGAGCTTCCACAGTCGAGGAGAATGGACTCACTGCCTTCACACTGGAACTCTTTGGTCAACATTGGAGCCTCTATTCCTCCATAGAGCGCCCCCTGGAGGACTAAAGGAGCCCCACAGTCAAGCTCCCTACAGACCACCACTGCATCCTGGTGGTCAAAGTCAGCTTCACACACTGAGAGCCATGACTGATTAGACTTCACCTCCAGTCTGCCTGAGCACAGACTAGTCCCATCCACCAGCCTCACAGAGTCTGGAGAGAGAGAGGGGGGGGGGGGGCGTTTAGTCAGTACGATTAGCAGAGACAGACAGAGGTAGAGGGAGAGAGAAAGCCAAGTTGCAATATTAATCTCTAGATTCAGTTCTTATTTGCTGAAACAATACCAGAGTTTTTTTTGCTGTCTCCCATCTCCCATGAAAAGTCTAACTCATAATGATGTATTGCCACAGTCAGAAGCTACTACTCCTACTGTCTGTTCTACTGCAGGTTTGAACTCACTCAAATTTACCCGAAAATAATTTACTTTAAAAAGCTCTGAGAAAAACAGAGCGAGAGAGAGAGAGGGGGCAGTGAGGTTCCAGCAACAAGCGCACTTGTGTTCCCTTCATTGTCCTGGGTAACTTTACTTCAGTCCAATGTAAACCACCGACTGTCACTGAGACAGAGGAAGGACGAGACAGGAGACAATAGTGTTATATGTGATGTCACTGAGACAGAGGAAGGACGAGACAGGAGACAATAGTGTATGTGATGTCACTGAGACAGAGGAAGGACGAGACAGAAAACAATAGTGGGTGATGTCACTGAGACAGAGGAAGGACGAGACAGGAAACAATAGTGTTATATGTGATGTCACACTGAGACAGAGAAGGACGAGACAGGAAACAATAATGTTATATGTGATGTCACACTGAGACAGAGGAAGGACGAGACAGGAAACAATAGTGTTATATGTGATGTCACTGAGACAGAGGAAGGAAGAGACAGGAAACAATAGTGTTATATGTGATGTCACTGAGACAGAGGAAGGAAGAGACAGGAAACAATAGTGTTATATGTGATGTCACACTGAGACAGAGGAAGGAGGAGACAGGAAACAATAGTGTTATATGTGATGTCACACTGAGACAGAGGAAGGAGGAGACAGGAAACAATAGTGTTATATGTGATGTCACTGAGACAGAGGAAGGACGAGACAGGAAACAATAGTGTTATATGTGATGTCACTGAGACAGAGGAAGGAAGAGACAGGAAACAATAGTGTTATATGTGATGTCACACTGAGACAGAGGAAGGAAGAGACAGGAAACAATAGTGTTATATGTGATGTCATTAACTCATTGAGTGCCAATGACGTCGAACGACGTCAATTCAAATAGTAACGTAGAGTGCCAATGACGTCTAAAGACGGCAAATGCGTTTTTTGACGGTGGGACGTGGATCAAAGCCTCATGCATCTCCTGTAAAAATATTGGAGCTATTGAAGGTGTATAACCTATTTTACGGACTCATTAGGTGGCGACAGTGCTCTCCAGATTAGAGAAAGGTGAGGAAAAACAGCAGAAGAAGCCCCGTGATGAAACGGAAACCGATGCTGGAGCCAGAGCCGTATAGATTGCTCTGGCTGGAGCTAACGTTAGCTGCGAACAGCAGTCAATCCGCTCCCACAACTGAGCCCCTCTGTCTCTGCTGCATAGTTTCTCCACACGATTAGCCGCCAGAAAAGCAGCACCCGACGCCGAAGGGCCAAACCATTCTGAGCAGTCCGGTTTGGCTTTTCGGTGTCGCGCTGGGAGCCGGCGCACAAAAACGCTGGGTGCGTGTTAGGCTGTGTGTTAGTGTGGGCATGAGTTTCTCCCAGCTCCGCCGGCATGCAGGCTGTGTGTTGGTGTGGGGGTGAGTTTCTCCCAGCTCTGGCATGCAAGCTGTGTGTTGGTGTGGGGATCCCAGCTCCATGCAGAGATTCGTCGCCTGACGCAGGGAGCAGAGATTCGAGCAGAGCCACCAGAGACACGGAGGAGGAGTTTGCAGTTGAGGGGGGTGGGGCACGCAGGGCACCACACAACTACACCACGTCACTACATCAGAAAATATTAGCTTCAGAGTCAGTGATGTGCTTGAAATGCTTCATTTCACAAAAGGCTCATTATCTCAGCTTCTAATTTGAAACGTCTGTTTTTGGTGAAAACAACCTATCTTCTCCGGCTGATAACTAAAGAACGGAAAATGATATCAATAAACTTTTTTTTGCTGATGATACAATAGAGTCTCATCGTTCTTTGTGCGTGTTCGGTGTTTACATAGTAATATCACACAATATTCTGTGGGCCTCGAGAAATCACTGAAAACGCTCTGAAAGGGCTGGCACTGGGAGCATCCATTTTCCAAAAGTGGCTGGCACTCAATGAGTTAATAGTAGCTCGGGAGGTAGAGCTGTCACATGGAGTGTGTCCTTGAGAAAGACACTCAGTACGTTTACATGCACTTAAAAAAATCTGCCTAAAACCTGACTTTTGAAATGCATGTAAACATGTTAGCTCGACTGAAATCGAAGTAATAAAAGTCTGACTAACAGACTCAGATAATGCGATTGGTAGTCGATTCACTCCTGCATGTATACAGGCCAGTCAGACTGGAACTGGACGAGGCGATCAGCGCATGCGCTGACGTTCTTTGACCCGGAAGTCGAACAGCGTGTAAAACTGTTGCGTTAGCGGCTAGGGGGCAATTGACACCTGATTTTACATGGCCCGTGAGAGCTATCAAAGAATACAATTTGTGCATTACAATTGTAATTAGGGGTTCAAGCCCCGAAGGGGCTGAAACCCTATTGTTTTTGCTCTGGTTTATTATTCTTCTTCTTCTTGTTGTTCATCTGCCCCAACGCAAATTCCCGTGAGTTGGTAAATGGTAGAGACCTGAAATTTGGCCCAATGACAGATATTGTTGGCTGGTAGCTGCTCAAGAAAGATTTTTCGAATCGGCCTGAAGGTGGCGCTATAATTGAAGGTTTTACGTTAAAGGCCATAACTTCCACGCCGTTGGTCCGATTTTCAAACTTTTTTTTTACAGATGTTCAGGTGAACCTGCTCTACAAGTTTGCCATAAGGACCCTCAATGTCCGTCTGGAAAAATTTTGAGATATTTGGAAAAGTTTGGAAAACACATTTTCGAGAACCCCTCCTAGACCGTTGGACCGATTTGCACCAAAATCGCCAGGAAGGCTCTCTGGAGCAAGCTCTACAAACTGCTTTTTTGAAACCTTTGAAATCTCCTTTCGTTTCGGAGATATTAATCGTTAAAGTTGTGAGAGGGCGTGGCCTCACAGCTAAATTGTCATAACTTCATGACCGATTAAGGAATCTTCACGAAACTTGCAGGAGGTCTTCGGAGACCATCCTAGACCATGTGTGTCAAATTTTGTGCAATTCGACCAAAAGGGGGCGCCATAAATGCCAGGAATGGGCGTGGCTTAACATAAAAAAGGCTGTAACTCCACACCTGTTTGTCCAATGATCGCGAAACTTGTCAGATATATCAAGGAGGATGTCCTAGTCAGAATTAGAAGCTTTGTCATCTGCGCAAGGCTTGAACCCCGCCCATCGCCGCTTGCGGCTATATTTGTAATTGTAATTGTAATTGTAATTGTAATTAGTTCTTAGTTGTCAACTAGTTCTTATAGTTGTTGGTTACTAAGAACCAATACAAATCGAATCAGAGGCAATTATGTAACATGATAAGTAGGTTTGATACATTTATATCATGTTACATCTAACCAGCCCTTTGAGAATGCTGATGTGGCCCGCGATGAAATTGAGCTTGACACCTCTGGCCTGTAAAGTAAATAAAAAAGGTGAGATGAGACATAATGTGTGGCAGACATTGTTACTGTCATAGTTGATGTCATTGATTGTTACCTGAACAAGTGATTGACAGCCTGTCATTAGTTTCGAATGACTGTGTTAGTACACAGTCCCTCATTGAAGACCCAGAATTAAAACAGGAAGGTGTGATCTTCCATACAGGTGTGTAGGTGGAACGCTTTGTCTTTTCTGTGTGAACAGCAGAGCCACAGTCCAGCTGTCTACAAACTACAGCTGCTGACTCTAAGTGCCAGATAGGCTTATCATAGCGCCAGGTAGCCACTGGTTTCCAGTCTCCATTTTGTTTCAACTCCAGATCACCAGCACATCGGCTGGCTCTTCCCACCAACCTGACAACATCAACTGAACAAGGGAGAAGAGGGTAATTAGTAAACAAAGATAAGTCACTTGGATTAGAACAGAATCAAAGCCAAACCCCAAGCTGCAGCTCCTCTGCTACCTGAGCAGGTGAGTCCAACAGCTTTGCCAGGTGAGCAGGTGTTTCTAGCTGAGCCTGAGCTTCCACAGTCCAGGAGAAGAGATTCACTGCCTTCACACTGGAACTCTTTGGTCCACATTGGAGCATCCACTTCTCCATAGAGCGCCCCCTGCAGGACTGAAGGAGCCCCACAACCAAGCTCCCTACACACCACCTCAGCATCCTGATGGTCAAAGTCAGCTTCACACACTGAGGACCATGTCTGGTTAGACTTCACCTCCAGTCTGCCTGAGCACAGAGTTGTCCCATCCACCAGCCTCACAGTCTCTGGAGAGAGAGAGAGAGAGAGAGAGAGAGAGAGAGAGATTTGAATTTTAACAGCTCTTTATTAAAAAAACAATTGAGCAAGTTACAAACATATATTTTATACATGCATTGGTCAGTTCCACTGATTGCACTGTGACAGAGGAAGGAAGAGACTGGAAACATTACTGTCATAGTTGATGTCATTGATGATGTTACCTGAGCAGGTGATGAGCAGGCTGTGAGAGGAAGGTCCAGACCATGAGAGTATAATACACCTCTTCAGTGTAGATGCGTACTGAAGACAGCCAGGACGATCGATCTGCCATACAGATCTTTCTGACGATTCCTCTCTCCTTTCTGTGTGAACAGCAGAACCACAGTCCAGCTGTCCACACACTAAACCTGCTGCCTTCAGGTTCCACTCATACTTGTCATCCACTGGTTTCCAGTCTCCCTGGTTCTTCACCTCCAGTACACCATCACAGCGGCTGGCTCCTCCCACCAACCTGACTTCATCAGCTGAACAGAGACAAGATAATGATTATAAAAAAATATAGTGATTATAAATAAATAGATGGGACTCCGGCCCGGTATTCTGTTGTGTGTGTAAGATCTGTGTCTGTTCTGGGCCGTTCCCAGCAGCGCACTTCCCCATGTTTGAAGTCGATCCGATGAATGGTTCTCGAGATAAACCACAGAGTAGGTGGTGCTCTGCCGAATTGGATGAAATTCTGCACTGCACTCCATCAGGTCCCCCTATATAGCGTACTCTCCAAGTTTGAAGTCGATGGGACGGACGGTTCTCACGATAAACTGCTCACCACTGCATTGCAAGAAATATTTTAATAGGAACCTGAGGAGGAATGTGACGGTGCCCTGCGTTATACACGGCTGTAGGTTAGTAATGATAGCAAAAAACCCTTAGTCTGCTCTCAGCAGACGTGAAGGGAAAACGGATGAGAGATGTATCTAATCGAGATAACTGCTAAGTTAGTTAGCTTATAGTAGCGCAAACGCAACGTGTGACTGACAGCTGCAACGCTATCAACAATGTGACCACGCAACCATACTGACGCTGATAGAAAGACACGTGGAAATTTAATTTCAGGCTATTTTAATACAATCGCAAATATCGGTAACGTTACGTTACCAGTGATGATGTCATCATGCACAAATGACATCACTGGTCCACAACTTAACTAAAATCAACTCTCATTAACTGTCCAACTAAATGAATGACTTCAAAACTGTTCACAGCTTTCTCATATACTACTCATGTTACTGTATAATGATACAAAGCTGAAAATCGCTAGTTTTCCTTTAAGTTTTGCACAAATGCACTAACATTGTTTCATATCATCCTGTGAACTTGAAGTCAATGTGGTGACTTGGCCTTCTACTCTCTCTGTGCTCTGATGGGAGAGGGTTGTGCTGGAAAGTATTGCCGAGTGGAGGATCATTTATTTTGTTTTATTTACTTTCTTGTCAGAATAATCAGACGACAAAGATATCCCGGTTGTTTGGGTCCTTCTTATACAGAACGTAGAAGTTCACCGGTTACACAAGTGTCCTTTTAGTTGATCACATTTTTGGAAAGCACATTGTGACAAACAATTGTTTAGAAAAGTGCTATAAATGATCATTACTATTACTCCTATTACTGCATTCTTTCTATTAATAATAAAAACAATCGTGCTCCTTACCATGGTTAGCCAGGCAGGTCTGCAGTAGGAACAGCAGTAGAACAGCAGCTGGTTTAGATGTTGGTTCCATCATGATCCAAACCTCCAACTAGAACCTCAAAACCAGCAGACTGCCCTGTGCTGTCTGTCTCTCTGTTGTCTAGCTGTCCTCTACCAGCTCTCTCTCTCTCTCTCTCTATCTCTCTCTCTCTCTCTCTCTCTCTGTTTCTCTCTCTTTGTGTATCTCTCACTGTCTCTGTGTCTCTCTCTGTGTGTGTGTGTGTGTGTGTGTGTGTGTGTGTGTGTGTGTGTGTGTGTGTGTGTGTGTGTGTGTGTGTGTGTGTGTGCGCGCGTGCGTGCGTGCGTGCGTGTGTGTGTGTCTGCCTGTCCCTTTGTCCAGCATAGATGTTGGAAGTACACGTTTGGAAGTACTGTTGGAAGTAGGGGTGCCTCCCTCGACTTGGAAAACATTATAGTGTGCTATATAAATATAATTAATTAATTAGAGTTAATTATTAATATAGTCACTTGTAACGGCGTTGTGTTGGTGGTATTTGCAGCAACCCATGTTAAGGGCTTGTCCAGGGGTGGGTACGAACCGCGGAGTCAAAGACACTAACCACTCCACCAAGAGAGCTAGCTCCCTTGGCGGAGCTGATTAACATGCCTTTATACTGGGGACCGAGTTTAACCAATTGACTCGCTACCACACTGGACTCACGAGGAATCCGCGCTGATTCACCTCGGTTACACACTTTCTTTCTTATCTCATTGCCCATGTTATTTTATCGTCCGTCACACTGTCACACTGTGATCAAGGGCTATATTAACTAAATTAAATGTAACTTGAAAATAAAAAAGATAATAAAACAAAAGACTACAGAATATTAAATACTGCTGCTGATTACTAATTAACTGATTCAACATAGTGCATCAGAGTGCTGAGATCTGACTGAGCACAAATCAGACCAAATATTTACCTATTTATTCAGGAACACGGCTTGGTCAAAGTCCTGCACCAGAGTAATACATGCACAGAGAGTCTGACCAGACCAGGCCGTACCAGAGCCATACACACAGAGGGTCTGACCAGGCCAGGCCGTACCAGAGCCATACACACAGAGAGTCTGACCAGGCCGTACCAGAGCCATACACACAGAGAGTCTGGTCAGGCCGTACCAGAGCCATACACACAGAGAGTCTGACCAGGCCGTACCAGAGCCATACACACAGAGAGTCTGGTCAGGCCGTACCAGAGCCATACACACAGAGAGTCTGGTCAGGCCGTACCAGAGCCATACACACAGAGTCTGGTCAGGCCGTACCAGAGCCATACACACAGAGAGTCTGGCCAGGCTGTACCAGAGCCATACACACAGAGAGTCTGACCAGGCCGTACCAGAGCCATACACACAGAGAGTCTGGCCAGGCCGTACCAGAGCCATACACACAGAGAGTCTGGTCAGGCCGTACCAGAACCATACACACAGAGAGTCTGGTCAGGCCGTACCAGAACCATACACACAGAGAGTCTGGTCAGGCCGTACCAGAGCCATACACACAGAGAGTCTGACCAGGCCGTACCAGAGCCATACACACAGAGAGTCTGGTCAGGCCGTACCAGAGCCATACACACAGAGAGTCTGACCAGGCCGTACCAGAGCCATACACACAGAGAGTCTGACCAGGCTGTACTAGAGCTGAAAACCTCAGTAGCCAGTTCTCAGTAGTTGTTCTCTTCTGGGACTTCAGCATAGACAGATGAAGTGGAAGTGTATATAGTGTATATAAGTGTATATAGTGTATATAAGTGTATATAGTGTATATAGTGTATATAGTGTATATAAGTGTATATAGTGTATATAAGTGTATATAGTGTATATAGTGTATATAAGTGTATATAGTGTATATAAGTGTATATAGTGTATATAGTGTATATAGTGTATATAAGTGTATATAGTGTATATAAGTGTATATAGTGTATATAAGTGTATATAGTGTATATAGTGTATATAAGTGTATATAGTGTATATAAGTGTATATAGTGTATATAAGTGTATATAGTGTATATAAGTGTATATAGTGTATATAGTGTATATAGTGTATATAAGTGTATATAGTGTATATAAGTGTATATAGTGTATATAAGTGTATATAGTGTATATAGTGTATATAGTGTATATAAATGTATATAGTGTATATAAGTGTATATAGTGTATATAGTGTATATAAGTGTATATAGTGTATATAGTGTATATAAGTGTATATAGTGTATATAGTGTATATAGTGTATATAAGTGTATATAGTGTATATAAGTGTATATAGTGTATATAAGTGTATATAGTGTATATAGTGTACTGTATATAAGTGTATATAGTGTATATAGTGTATATAGTGTATATAAGTGTATATAGTGTATATAAGTGTATATAGTGTATATAAGTGTATATAGTGTATATAAGTGTATAGGCTGGTGGCCAGCAGCTAAGTGGCTAACACAATTTCCCACTGTAAAGTATTCTGTCCAACGTGATCTTACAGAAATATGTGAAATATCCACGCCGTCTTAAAGCAGCTACGAGCAAGATTTTCGATTGTTATTAAACAGTGTAATTATAATATTGATGCATCACATCTTACCTATAATAATAGCTGAGACCAAAGCCGTGTGAATCGGAGATTGCTCTCTTGATGATTATAGAGTCTGTGTCTGTCTACCGGCGGGCCGGATAAATCCGGAAGTGAAACGAAACGGTTTACGGCAGCTGCCTGCCTTCCACCGTTTCGCTCTGCCTAGCAACAGACTATAAACAAGTGAACGCCATGCTAGCTACATCCAGGGGCTTGCTACTCTCGCGAACACCTCTCGTCGTTATATTCTAACAGTTTGTTTGGAAGTAATTTTGTGGCCGAACTGCGAGATCATGATTACGTGGCCGGTGCAAAGAAAAAAAGGAAGATTATTACCCTCACCGACCAACAAAGAGAAAGCAAGAGGAAGGCTGATAAATCCCGCAGTAAAACACGCATCAACATAGGTCGCGCATTCAACAGATGGAGAGAATTTATCGGGATACGAAGGGTTTCAAAACAAAGGTGAAGTGGCTGTTTTCCTCCTAGACAGGTATGTGATATGTATATTTTATTTCTGAAATACTGTAGAGGACGTGGTTTTGCTATTTACGTTGTATGCTACCGCAAAGCTAGCTAATGCGTCAGCTAACTGGAGCTCATTGTTACTGTATTTCAGCTTTCGACCAATGCAATCAACACCAAGCTCTAAATGGTTACCCTCTGCTACAGCTTCCTCTGCCCCCGTTTTGTTAACCAGCATTGGATCAGGCTCTGACCGAGATAGGTATGCATTTTATTGTAATCTTTAGTATTGTATTGTAGCGTATCGGGTAATTACGTGTATTGGGGTGTTTCCGTGCTTGGCTAGGAACTGATATGTGTGGGTGTGTTCCTAGGGGGAAGGGGATATATGTGACCAGCGGCCGGGGCGGAGGCCAGTCAGGCTATGCGAGGGAGCTGACCGGGTGGTTGCAGAGCTAGCAGCGAAGCTAGCTGCTAGGAGCGTGTATTGTGAAGACAAGAATAAAAAGCCTGTACCAACTTCAAGTCTCCAGTTCCTTGGACGAATACCCATTTCGTTACATTGGTGCCAGACAGTAAAGCGGTAACGCCTCTGATTCGGCCGAGAGGGGAGAGGGTGAGAAGGAACGGCAAAAGAGACGGGTGGTGCGGCTTTTTGGCTCTAGAAACTAGCGCTAGTAAGTTAGCTACCAGGGGTGCTAACTGCTAACTGCTAGCTGCTAAAACCACGTGCGATGGTGCGCGGAGAATCAAGTATCTCCGGAGAATGGCCATCGGTGAACGGGAGGAAAGGAGAGCTGACGGCGGGGATCAGCTCGATGCTGGCGGGCATGGAGGCCCGTGTGTTGAGAGAGGTCGGACGGCTGGTGCAAGAGACTCCTGCCTGGGCAGTAGAGGTGATGCGGGCGCTGCGAGAAGTCATGCAGCGGGTGGACTTGATGAGCGCGGAGGTAATGCAGCGGGGAGAGCGGCCGGAAGAGCCACGGAAGAGACTGTGTTGGACCTGCAGAGAGCCGGGCCACGTGGCGAGGTGGTGCCGATGCGGTTCCGGGAGACGGACCGGGTATGCGGGACAACGACATGGACAGCAGGGAGCCTGCTGGGCATGTAGCGCGATCGGACATCTAGCCAGAGAGTGTCCAGAGGCTGTCGGAGATCGGGGGCAGCGGGAGAAGAGAGACGTGCAGGCGGCAGACAGGTGAGACTCTGCTGGACTTGCCAGTCACCGGAGCACTTGGCCAGGGACTGCACTGAGAGTGTGGAGGCCGGAGGTGAGACGCAGGCTGGGAAGAGCGTGAGCAGCCGGGGAGAAGAGAACGTGGTGACGGATAGGAGAACGGTGCTGCAGGGGAACAGCCAGAGGGACATCGTCTGCAGCGTTGTTACAGTCGGGAGAGCGACGCTCGTGTCTCCGAGTGAGCGAGAGGGGTTACCGCCGGGGAACCGGCCCAGCCTAACCGCTATACACCCCCTAACGTTGCACTGCGGAGAGCCGAGGGGAAGATCGACGCCGGTGGTGTTCGCTCTGCTGTCCTCAACCCTGGAGGAGGGGGACGGAAAAACGAGCGAGTGCGAGGCCGGGAGGACGACGCCAGGGTCAGCTGGAGAGTCGACGGGCGCGAGTGGAGACCGGAGGACGAGGATGTCGATCCGGTGCTCGTTCGAGCATTTGGCTACTGGAACAAACAAAAGGGGGGACCGAAAAGAGTGCTTCAGGGGGAATTGGTGAAGCTGGGAAAAGGGGGGATGGAAATGGGGTTTAAAAGAAAAGCTAAGGAAAATGTGGGGGCTTGTGTTTGAATTGAAATGTGTGAAAAAGAAGGAAATAATGAAAAACTAGACATTATGGAGTGCCTAATGGGAAACTAGACATTATGGGGGTACCTAATGGAAAACTAGACATTACGGAGTACCTGATGCAAACTGGACATTATGACGGGGGGTGTTGGGAAAAAAGAAGGGACTAATTGTGGGGAATTGAAATGTTGTGGGGTTTGTGGGGATTAGATTTTGATGTGGTGATGGGAAAAATGTTGTGTTGGGTGTGTTTTGGTACAGGGGGATTGTGTTGGTTGTGCATGTCGCGTGGAAGCGACATTAAATTTGTGTGGGGGATATGTAGCGTATCGGGTAATTACGTGTATTGGGGTGTTTCCGTGCTTGGCTAGGAACTGATATGTGTGGGTGTGTTCCTAGGGGGAAGGGGATATATGTGACCAGCGGCCGGGGCGGAGGCCAGTCAGGCTATGCGAGGGAGCTGACCGGGTGGTTGCAGAGCTAGCAGCGAAGCTAGCTGCTAGGAGCGTGTATTGTGAAGACAAGAATAAAAAGCCTGTACCAACTTCAAGTCTCCAGTTCCTTGGACGAATACCCATTTCGTTACAGTATTATATTATTACTATGAGCAGTTTAGGCTATCCCTGCCTCTCTCTCTCTCTCTCTCTCTCTCTCTCTCTATCTCTCTCTCTGACACACACACACACACACACACACACACACACACACACACACACACACACACACACACACACACACACACACACACACACACACACACACACACACACACACACTGTACAATTGAACTGAAAATCAACAATGAATAGCTGTATACGTTTGTTTGTTTGTGTTTGTGTATTAGGTAGTTTCATGTTTTTTGTGTGTGTATCTTCTTCCATGGAAGTATGAATGGTGGGCCCCTCTTTTGTTAGCTTTTGTAAATCTTAGATTCACAATAGGGATGCAGATTTTCATATCTCTGGGGTCCAGCACATTACAGAAGAACAAGAGCCAGAGCTAATCAACGTTTTAGAAGAAAGGTAGGCTTCTAAACTGTGTCAATTAGGCTGGACAAACCGATTTGTTCAACTTCAGCCAGTCAGTTCTGTGCTATTTTTTCAGCATGAGGTCCATAAACCTAGAGGAGGATCCACAGGACTTTGATGAGCAACAGGCCAACGATGTGATGAACACCACGTAAGTACCGATGCTCATATCGGAACCGATTTTCTTGTTATATCAGCATCTTTATTTTTGCATTATATTGTTCAATGTTTTTCCATTTAGGATTGGGAAGACGACACCTTGCCTGGGCTGTCCAGACAGGAAGGCGGCGTTGATGATGATGAAGAAGACGATGAAGACCATGGGCCCCTATCGTTGCATCGGCCTAGTTTCTACGCCGAGCGCCTGGCACAGTGGGCGTGGACCAGCGCACTTGATATCTTGGTCTTGGCGCTAGACGCAGCCTAAAGCATTACAACCACGCCTTTTAAGCGTAAAATTATGCACCGTCATGCTCATTGGATGAGTGCAATAAACGAATCGCACGCTTGCCTTTTAAGCTCCAATTCCACTCGTCCAGCAAAACCAGACAGAAGCCAAGCGCTCTGCCCCCCCCCCCTCCCTTCATCCAGTCTGTCTGTCTCCATATAGGCTATTATTCCATATTATTATGCTTCTCAAACCAATCTAACTGCAGTTTAAATACTGCAAGCATGTAAAAACGCTACACTATAGCAAGATCAAAGTGAAAAGAATGTTCTAAATGCATCAGCTAGAAAAATATAGCCTATTAGATTGGTGAAAGTTTGTCCAGAAAAATATCATTTTCTCTCGCCTGCTGCAGGAAGGATGATGCACATAAATATACCCTACATTATGTAAAGTCATTGCATAAATGTGTTTTTATTGTAAAACTAAATGTGAAGTAGGGCCAAGTTATTGGAGCGGACATCACAGTATAGCAGATGACAGTAGGAAGCGCGTTCCGCTGTCACTTATCTAAATCACGTTAAATCGACAAGGGATATATATAGGCCCAGGAGGACATATATGTTTCACTTAGGGTGGTGTTTTAATTTTGATGTTTTATTTGGTCCAATATTGAAATGTTCTACAATTGCAGGCTGTGTTACCATTACACATTATTTTAGATCGACCTTTTATATCTATTTCGCCTCATTTGGTTGCTATTTAGTAGCGAAATGGAGTACCCAATTGCATGCTGGGGACTGAGGAGAGAGGGAGAGAGTGACACAGAGAAGGGTGACAGAGGAGAGAGCCAGAGGGGAGGGAGAGAGCCAGAGGGGAGCGCTCCGCGCACTGAATAGGCCTGCTTTTCAAAAGCGCAAAGCGCTAAATGTACGCCAGGTCGGAAGATATCAGTAGGCCGGTATTTAGCGCCGACACGCCTAGTCTCGCCCATTCTGGGACTGCGCCACGCCCATTCGGCCTAAAGCGCATTTGGCAGCGTAAAGCCATATTGATATCGTCCCAAAACAGGCGCAAGGCACGTTTTTTTGCGGTTAAGGCCCGTTTTAGCGCCGAAGGCCTGTGGGAGAATAGGGCCCATGCATGTCCCACCCATGTACATAAGGTAAGGGACAAGTGAAAAGCTGCAGCCATGTATAGTAAGGTGTATGTTCTGAAAAAACGGATTCCTATTGCCATTATTTGGTGCTGTGGTCCATTGTGTTCTGTAGATTCTACCATTTTTCCGTGTTGCATTGTGATCCATGTTAGGAAAGCATATTTCACTTGTGTTCAATTCAGAAATGTTGCATTTTGTGTGGGCAATATTGCTTTCCAAGTGAAGTAATGTCCACTTTGTGTTTCACACAGACCAGGTGGAGCACTGCCGAATCCTCCTGATCTAGACGCACTACCCATTGCTGGTGTGGATGAGACTGTGCATGGTGTACTCCAATCAGAGCAGCTAGAAGAAGACACTTCAGAGTTGTCCGACCCTGTAACGGTGCAATGCGAAGCTGACCTTTACTTTACTTTACTTTATTTCATTTAGCCGACGCTTTTGTCCAAAGCGACTTACAACATATTACAACATAGCATAAAAATACAGCAATAAAATACAGCAGTAAACAACAATAAACTAAAAGCAAGAGCATAAAATACACAAATCACTTTTCGGAGGGGCCCAGGTGTAGCTCGAAAAAGTGTGTTTTTAGTCTCCGGCGGAAAATGGCTAACGAGTCAGCCAGCATAACAGAGGGGGGGAGCTCGTTCCACCATTGAGGAGCCAGGGAGGAAAAGAGTCGTGAGTGGGCTAAGCGGCCCCCAGGGTCACGTAGTGATGGAGGGGCAAGGCGAGCTGTGCAGGTGGAGGAGCGGAGGGGACGGTTGGATGTTTGAAAACTGACCAAAGATTGCAGATAGGTAGGGGCTGACCGGTGAACTGCCCGGTAGGCCAGTACAAGAGTCTTGAATTTGATGCGGGCTATAATTGGGAGCCAGTGGAGGTCGCGGAGAAGGGGAGTGACGTGAGAGAATTTAGGTAGATTTAACACCAGACGGGCAGCTGCATTCTGGATGAGCTGGAGGGGTTGGATGGCCGAGGCAGGTAGCCCCGCCATGAGAACATTACAATAATCGAGGCGGGAAATAACAAGTGCCTGGACCAGAAGTTGAGCTGCCTCCCTTGTAAGAAATTTGCGGATTTTTCTAATGTAAAGTGAGAACCTACAGGAGCGGGCGGTTGCAGAGATGAATGATGAGGTTGAAATCTGGTTATCTATGATTACACCGAGGTTTTTTAACAGTTTTAGATGGCCGTACATTAGTGTTTTCTATGGTGATGGAGATGTCTGTGAAAGGGCAGCTTTTTCCAGGGATGAAGAGAAGTTCCGTTTTGTCAAGATTGAGTTTGAGATGGTGGGCGGTCATCCAGGTTAAAATGTCTTTGACCTCATAGGAAAACGCGCATGCATCGCCTATGAAGAGAATCTGCGACAACTTGCAACATTTCTCCAGCTTCCAATCCACAGCTGCAACAAGTGCAGCTCTTGTCCACCGTTTGAGGTCAAAAGGGTGGGTAAGATTGCCGTTTACAACAGATAAAGCTGGAACAGTCCACACCCCAAAAAAAGGGATAGTTATGAAAGCATGACATGTTCTAATTTTTGGTGAACAAAGCCATGCGCCTTGGATATTATTACATGAAGGAATGATGTTGTTTTGTCTTTGCTTTATACCCGACAGTTTTGCTCCAATGGCCACAGTGTCTGGAAGTGGAACTCCCAGCCTCTGCTGAAGTTTGAGATGCAGTCTGGAGACTTCATGTTGTCAACTAACATTCTTCTCTCTGGCAACAACTACACCAAGATTGTACTGCGCTTCAAATTTATGGAGATGGGTATGGTGTGGTGGAGACGACATTCTACCGCATACAAGACGCATACTGCATCTGTGCGATCAAGGATTTCTGGCAGCAGAAGCGGGCAGCAGTCATTGCACAGCTGAAGGACAATGATCATGTCGTCGTGCTTGGTTAGTTTAGTATCCAGTTTCATAATGCAATATTTTTTTAATTTAGTGTTGAGGTATTCTCCTCTCAACACTAACCAAATTCTTGTTAGTGTAATATGGTGTCACTTTTCTTAGTAATTCATGTGAATAACTGATTACTAATTTTCTCAAAATCACAGGTGATGGCAGGATGGACTCACCAGGTAAATATCGGCTTTTTCAATGTTTACTCTGCAATGCAAACCTCCCTCCCTACTACATTATTACAAGCCCCCGCTAATGTTTTTTGTTATTGTTTGAAGGGCACTGTGCACAATACTGCACATACACCATATAGAACAGGGGCCGGTTGCACCAACTGGTCTTAACTATGCCTGGTCGTAACTCCTATGTCGGTCTCAGTCTTTAGAGTGGATTTACGCCTGTTGCACCAACAGGGCTTACGTCTGGTCTTAACTACGCCGGTCGTAGCAATGCCTCCTGATTGGCCCAAAAATGTGCCTCGCGACCTGCTTGGAGCGTCACTGTGCCATATGGCCACTACTGTATGTGCGTCACTACACCCCCTGTAGAAAATCCCCTCATTTCCTATTCCTCCAATTGCCTCCTCACTGCTTCCCTTCACTGCTTTCTGGATGGGCGGAGCCCGAGAGCTAATAAGGCCAGTCACATCACCTGTGGCAAATCCCTTCTGTTGCAAACCATAGTAGCACAAGCTGGCTGGCCTCCACTGGATTCCACACCTTCACCTTTGCTGTGTAAATGATTACGAACCAGCAGCATCAACAACATATGGTGTCACAATAAATATTACTGGTGTTGGAATCCAAGCCTCTGCTGTCTTCTGTCCTGGCCGACAGGCCATTGTGTTGGGCCCTACCTGGAACCAGGCCTTAGACCTGAGCTGCACCCACCCTCACCACCATTCCATACAGTTGATATTTTTCATGGTCCTTCTTCGGCGGATATGGCCAATGCAATGGACAACAGCACACCATCAAACAAGAGGCCAGCCCGTTCTCACCAGCCACCTGTATATCTGGGAGACTACCAGACTTCATTCCCCCCCCGTCCTCCCAATCCTGCCATTCATCAACCTGCTGCATCAATCAGCCCTCAGAGCCTCCTGCTGAAGTGACTCTGAAGCCTACATCTGCAAATGTGGAAAGTTCTGTCACCACTGAACACCATCCACTTCCCCCAAATACCACCACAAAAGGAGACATGGAGCAAATTAAGGACATGATCATGGGCCTGGGACAGAGGATGGACAGGATGAGAGAAATATGCTCAACATCTAACTCTTCACGGACATCCCCTTCCTTGAACCTGGGACCCTGCAGGTATTACAACCCCCCTTTTTTAGGCCAAGAACTGCATAACATACTCAGGACTCGTAGTGACTTTAATCTTAGTTCACCACCTCCACCTGGTCGCTTTTGCTCCCTTTCAGCCCCTGGGTCTTTGAAGTCAGCAAGGCCCAAGTTAAGTCATATTGTCTCTATACCGGCGCCTTCTCTCCAAGCTCCTTCTTACCAGACAGTGCCTCTGCC
Source organism: Poromitra crassiceps (assembly GCF_964638095.1). Classification (NCBI taxonomy): domain Eukaryota; kingdom Metazoa; phylum Chordata; class Actinopteri; order Beryciformes; family Melamphaidae; genus Poromitra; species Poromitra crassiceps. Next base: position 17,659,477 of record NC_139642.1, on the reverse strand, counting down.
TAAGGTGAACATTGTCACATCGGTAGCAGTTGACTTAGTTAACCCTTCCTATGCACAGGCTCATGTGTATTCTCAAACTGCTGGGAATCTTCCTGCCCCTCCTTACAGGCAGCCTCTTGCTCCTGTGAATGCTCCACCGCCTCAAGTTGCTGCAACTAGACCTTACCTGCAGCCTCCTGCTCCTTCGAACGCTGCACCACCTCAAGTTGCTGCAACAAGACCTTCTTACCTGCAGCCTCCTGCTCCTTCGCTGCACCACCTCAAGTTGCTGCAACTAGACCTTCTTACCTGCAGCCTCCTGCTCCTTCGAATGCTGCACCACCTCAAGTTGCTGCAACTAGACCTTCTTACCTGCAGCCTCCTGCTCCTTCGAACGCTGCACCACCTCAAGTTGCTGCAACTGGACCTCCTTACCTGCAGCCTCCTGCTCCTTCGAACGCTGCACCACCTCAAGTTGCTGCAACAAGACCTTCTTACCTGCAGCCTCCTGCTGCTTTGACTGCTCCATCGCCTCAAGTTGCTGCAACTGGACCTCCTTACCAGCAGCCTCCTGCTGCTTTGACTGCTCCTCAGCCTAAGGTGCTCCCTGCACCTCCTCCTCTGCCTCAGGTGTTCTAGGCGCCTCCTCCTCAGCCTCAGGTGCTCCCTGCACCTCCTCCTCAGCCTCAGGTGCTCCCTGCGCCTCCTCCTCAGACTCAGGTGCTCCCTGCACCTCCTCAAATTCCGGTGCCCCCCACACTGCCAGTCCCGGTGGCCCCCCTGGCTTCAGTCCCAGTGCCCCCCGCACTGTCAGTCCTGGTGCTTCCTGCACCACCAGTCCCGGTGCCCCCCGCACCGCCAGTCCCGGTGGCCCCCCTGGCTCCAGTTCCAGTGCCCCCCGCACTGCCAGTTCCAGTGCCCCCCGCACTGTCAGTCCCAGTGCCCCACGCACTGTCAGTCCCGGTGCTTCCTGCACCACCAGTCCCGGTGCCCCCTGCACTGCCAGTTCCGGTGCCCCCCGCACCGCCAGTCCCGGTGGCCCCCCTGGCACCAGTCCAGGTGCCCCCTGCACCGGTGCCCCCCCCGGCTCTAGCCCCAGTGCCCCCTAGACCTCATGCTCGGGTGGCCCCCGCACCGCCATCTGCTCCCTTGGCACCCATCCCTCGGCGCCGACCTACCGTGGCACCATTCCACCACCAGCATCCAGGTCGGCCTCCGGAAGGGTGCTGCTACCTGTGTCATCAGCGTCTGGGCCATCGTCCAGGGTTGCACCACCCTTCTGACCTTCCCCCTGGACGCCCTCCGGACCCGTGGTGCCTTTCAGCCATCCTGCCTGACCTGGAGCTTGTGAACCCAAAATTTGTGTTCATGGGGCGGCGGGACACCCCTCTCCCTTGGGTGATGTATGGCAGCCTTTCCTCCTACAGCTAGCCATGGATTTTATGAACCCTGACCCAGTAACTCCCAATTTCCTCCTCATGGGGCGGCTGGAGTGGTTGGTTCCTCGTATAGAGACCAAGGATGATGATCCGGACCCTCTTCATCACATCGAATGATTTTCTTTCAAATCAAATCTGGTTCACCAATTTGAGGGGCGGCTGTAGAAAATCCCCTCATTTCCTATTCCTCCAATTGCCTCCTCACTGCTTCCCTTCACTGCTCTCTGGATGGGCGGAGCCCGAGAGCTAATAAGGCCAGTCACATCACCTGTGGCAAATCCCTTCTGCTGCAAACCATAGTAGCACAAGCTGGCTGGCCTCCACTGGATTCCACACCTTCACCTTTGCTGTGTAAATGATTACGAACCAGCAGCATCAACAACATATGGTGTCACAATAAATATTACTGGTGTTGGAATCCAAGCCTCTGCTGTCTTCTGTCCTGGCCGACAGGCCATTGTGTTGGGCCCTACCTGGAACCAGGCCTTAGACCTGAGCTGCACCCACCCTCACCACCATTCCATACAGTTGATATTTTTCACCCCCAATTCTATGTATTCAATTCTAAAAAACGACCCTCAACATTTGGGAAGGCTAAGCCACACAACTAGTTTGTTATAATCGCATGTCATGCTTCGAAGGCGACTTGACGACGATGAGGACGGTGAGGACTCAATCACAGCAGGTCTCTGCTGATAGACTTGCAGAAGAGTAGAGTGCACGCACATCCGAGATTATTTCAACAGGTGCTGGAAAAAATACGCGTATAGAAAAAGAAAAGGAAATCCGCACACTGTTTTTTAAGCTCCCACGGTGAGTTTTTTAATTACAAAAAAGCAACGTTTCAACCCTCACAGGTCTTCATCAGGCAGTACAGAGAACAAGCTCTCTGTGCATGGGCATACTTGCTGATGCAGTTCTCTGGCCTCTGTCTGCAGCATAGCCTCTCCAAGTTGGTCGCGCATTTCCTTGCAGTTAGTGCAAATGCACCAATCCAGCTGTCTTGGGATTGGGGGCCCGGGGTTTGGGTCTGGCTCAGGCTCAAAGAAGTCCAGGACATCAAACATAACTCCTGGAAGCCTCAAGATGACCTTCTCCAGCAGCTGGTCTTTCTGGTCTGAAGTGAGCTTTGCAACCTTGACCTGCCAAAAAACAAACAAGTAGTGAGTTATCACCGACAAATAGTCTTGTTTGCAAAAAGCATTTTATTTATAGTTCTGGAAGAATTTTGGAAAAATTAAGTTTACAAACCTTCATTTCTGCATTTTTGGCCTCCAGGAGTTGTTGCATCCTTTCCTGGTGTTGCAGACTAATGTCCTCATCTCTCCTCTGTCTGCCTCGGCCTCTCCCCCTGCGACCACCCCTCCTCCGATGAACCACCCTGGTTCAACAATGCTTCCAGCCCCCCGGCCTGCCATACCCCCTCTTCTACCTGTCCTACCAAGTCCAGCACGACCCCTCCCCCCTCCTCTGTCAACTGTTTGTGCCCCATGTTCAGAACTAGTTTCAGACCCCTGACGCCTCCCTTCCCTGCCATCTCCAGCACCTATCCTCCACCTTAAGCTTGCCCTCAACCTGAGTCTGTCCACTGCCACTGGAGCCCCGTGTTCCGAACTGCTTCCACTGGGGCCTGTTATGTCCTCAGCTTCAAAGTCTGGGTCCTCAGTGTACTCTGTATCAATGTCTGTGTCCACAGTGTTTATGCTGAGGTCCTGCATGGAGAGCTCCTGTGAAATAATGGCAGACAATTGTTAGCTAATATAGCTTCTGAAGAAAAGGAACAGGTGTCTATCAGGACTACATTATGCTAGTTATGCCTTACATACATCTTACATTGTAAGAAGTGCAATACCATCTCAGTTACCAACAAAAAGCATTTACTGCAATACTTTTTTATTCATTAGTTATTTTTTAGAGGTTAGAGTAAATATAGAGATATTACATATATATTTAGCACCCACAATTTGTAGAGTTTGGACTCTTATATATTGAATGATTGTATCTGCAATGTTTGATTTCTTATGTGTGTATGCTTTTGTTATAAAGGAATTAGCCTACTGTATGTTCCATTGTATGCCTGGTAGTTAGCACCACAGCACGATGGATGCAAAAGGCTAACGTGATGTAACGTTACCTGGGAGTTATTCAGTTAGGTCACTCACGGTGTAGGCTACATTTACAATACAGATTTGGTTGATAACGCTACTTTTTCGTTTGGCATTTCAACCGTGCCAAAATACGTTACATCTTGCTGTTGGTAATGAATAAGTAAGTAAGTAAGTACATTTTATTTATATAGCACTTATCACAGAGAGGACTCACAAAGTGCTTCACAGGTTAACACGTTGACTGCCAACGACGTATGTATACGTCAAAAAAAATCCAGCGCTTCACTGCCAAGGACGTATTGATACGTCAAACTGTTTTTTCAGTGGTTTCCACTAGGTGAGGCCCTTGGGCAATAGGTGAATGTGGATCCGACCTCTCCCGCTGCCCCGGAAGTACTCTAACAAAGATTTCTATATAAGGAAGGCGGGCGCCTTTGATCAGCGTGGGTAGTAGGTAAGTTTGAGACAGAGCGACACATAGCATTACATAGCGATTTATAGATAGAGAATTTCAGCAATTTAGCAATTTAGAGTCAGATTTAGAGCGAGTTGGTTAGCGTAGTTGATTTAGTTTGTTAGTTGTTAGTACAGTAGTAGTGTTTAGTATAGTCTTTATAGTAGACTTTGTTTAGATAGATAGTTAGCGCGTAGTTACAGTTCATTGTAGTTAGCTTAGCCTTAGCGTCAGTTCATTTTAGTATTTAGCGTTTATTCTAGTTCAGTTTGATCGAGTTGGTAGCCGGTAGATTAGCCTTATTTCAGTTCAGTTTGATCTAGTCGTAGCAGTAGTTGTTTTATTTCAGTTTAGTTTAGTTAGTATTTTCAGTTTTCAGTTTAGTTGGGAGCGGGTGGCGTGTTTGTGCCATGCCGGCCAAACGCAAGCGGTCTTCGGCGGCTGCACGCAAGCGATCGGCGGATCAGAGATCACTGCTGGATTTCTTTTCCGTCCGAAACGAGCTTGTGCCGGAGACCGATTCCGAGGTCTCGGATGAAGATCAGGTTACTGTACTGGAGTGACGTCACAACGCTGCGACGCTGTGTGATACCGGTGTTTTCAGCTCTGCCTATTACGACTTATTTTGCCAATTCCTCGCCTACCTTTTGCTATCTTATCTTTTCTCTGTCTGCGATATCACATCGCTACTTAATAACTCTTCTCTCTCAATCCGCGGACATCTGAAACAACCGTTCTATCGCTAAACGTTAGCCTAGCCGCCTGCTAGGCTAACGTAAACAAGAGCTGCTAGCCACCAGCTAACAGCTAACGTTAAACTGTTTACAATGCTCTCGCTCTCCCCCCCGGATAATCACCATGCTACGGGACTATCCAATACGACTACGCTTAGTGGATCCGTGGAATCACGCTCATTTCCTTCGGATGATGAAGTTATTTTCAAGCTGCTGCCTGATACTACTTCAACACCAGCTCCCTCAGTATCCCGGGTCCTCATCGCACAACAACTAGCCACAACATCCGAGCGACTGGTCCGGCGTCAACCTAGGCTACCAGCCTCTGCTCCTAATGGCCTCAGGTCCCCGGACTGGCCCGCACTGGCCCGGCGTCAACCTAGGCTACCAGCCTCTGCTCCCAAGGCCCCAGGTCCCCGGGCACCGCAACGGCGTGAGCTGCTTCTGGCCGCAGCACTACGACACGCTCCTGAAATGGCTAACGCCAGCCATCTCCCTCCCGAATCGGGTAAGATCGATCCAATTCTTACTATCCACTCTCTCTTAGATATGATTAATCTATTAGAAAACCGTGTTTCCCAACTAGAGAACGATAAACGCCAGTCACCTAATGATAGTCTTGTTACACTTAACCAGACTGGCTTCCCTGATCATTTACAATGTACCTCAATAGCTGATGTGTATTGTGAATTAAGCGAGGATGCTAGCTGCGGTCCAGCTGGTACCCCCGTTAATGCTACTCCGCAGCACGAGCAGAACAACCCGGCCAATGTCTCGTTGGCCCCACAGTCTGTGGATGATGGGTTTACAGTTGTCTCACACTGCCGTGGCGTTAAACGTGCACAGCCCGCCGCTGTGCAGCCCGTTTCCCAACAAACCACTTCGGTTGAGATCCGAAATAGATTCACGCCGCTTGCTAACTCTCCTGTTCAGCATGCTGTGTCGTCCGCTCCGCCCGACAATATTAAACCCTCTATTCTATTGATTGGAGACTCTATAACCCGCAATATCAAGCTTAACACACCAGCCGAGATAGTTTGTCTGCCCGGGGCCAGAGTACCCGACATTGAAGCTACTCTTAGGGTGCTAACAAACAGCCATAAACAGACAATTACCCAGGCTACCCATGATAACATCATACTACACGTTGGCACCAACAATGCCAGGTTTAAACAATCGGAGATCACAAAGCACAGCATAACTAGGACCTGTGCTTTTGCTAGCAAGATGAGTCGGCATCCATTAATTGTCTCTGGTCCCCTCCCTGTCACACTTAACTCTGACATTTTTAGCAGGCTGTTTTGGCTCAACAACTGGCTGGCCAAACACTGTGCTGATAAGGGCTACCTATTCTTAGATAACTGGCCCTCTTTTAGAAGCATGACTGGCATGCTTAAGATGGATGGCATCCACCCTACCCCATTGGGTGCTAGCACCTTATCAAAAAACCTGGATAGTTGCCTACGGCAAACCCAGACTATTATCCTTGAATGACAGTTTCACCCACAACATGCAGGGCCACAGGCTGCTAGACAGCCTGTTAGTTCTACTTGTGCGGTTGTGGAGTCTGCTAGTTCAATTAACTTAGTCTATCCAATACAGACTGTGCTCCGTCCGCGCCGCACTATTACTAGTAACCGACCCATAAACGCTCTGCAATATCCTAACCCAAACCTTATTGTTATTAATCCGACTATTACCACCGCCGCTCCGTCTCCGTATTATACCACGATCTCTCAAATTAGCACAGTTTCTCTTCGTCGCTCCGTCCCCTCACGCCGCTCTCGTCCACCCCTCAAAACGTCAAACACCAACCTCATTGAGATTAAATCTACTCTTGGTATCGAATGCTCTAAATTAACTAATATTGATGATAAATCTATTCGATTTGGATTCATTAATATCAGATCAATCACCAATAAAGCCCTCCTCGTCAATGACTTAATCATTGAACATAATATTGACGTTATGGGATTATGCGAAACCTGGCTAAAACCGGACGTTGTTCTTCCACTCATTGAAGCCTCCCCCCCTAACTTTGACAATTCGCATGTTGCCAGAATGTCAAGAAATGGTGGGGGCGTTGGCCTAATTTATAACTCAAATCTAGGTCTTCTACAGGATCAAAAGTATAAGCTCCTATCTTGTGAGATACTTACTATGAGACACTCTAATATAGCTGGCCTCGGAGCCTTCTACCTAGTTATGCTCTACCGCCCACCTGGGCCCTATTCATCTTTTCTGGATGAATTTTCCAATTTTCTCTCTGACCTCGTAACCCGCACGGATAATATCCTTATCATTGGCGATTTCAATATTCATGTTAACCGTAAAGCTGACCCACTCTGCAAAGCCTTTCTATCTTTAGTCGACACCCTTGGCTTTGCTCAGTTGGTTCATGAACAAACGCATTCTAACGGCAACACGCTTGATCTCGTCCTTGCTCGTGGGATTAACGTCTCAGATCTGTCAGTCATGATTTACCCTCCAGCACTGTCAGATCATTATCTCATTCAATTTAAAATAGACCTGCCCCTCCGGCAATCAAACCTAGCTGATACCTATACCGCCCGGCGTATCGATAGTTCTACTCCCACTGAACTCGCTGATTTGTTATCGGGGCCGCTTTCCTCTCTCCCAGAGCGGATCGACTCCATTAATGAATTCACAAATCAATTTAATTCAATCCTACTCGCCTCGCTTGATTCTATCGCACCTTTACGTACTAAAATCCGTCGCCCTAAAAAACCCTCGCCTTGGTATACTGACGATACACGCGCACAAAAACTAATATGCAGAAAACTAGAACGTAAATGGCGATCATCCAAGCTTGAAGTCTATCGACTAGCTTGGAGTGATAGCCTATTAAAATACAAATGTATGCTCTCCGCTGCAAGAGCCTCCTACCTATCAGATCTTATTAACACTAATAAAAATAATCCTAAATTTTTATTTGACACGGTCGCAAATCTTACTCGCAAACCATCCCCCAATACTAACTCTCCATTTACAGCTAATGATTTCCTTGACTTCTTTAACCGTAAAATTATCTGTATTAGAGATGAAATTAGCAACTCTCTATTACTCACAAAGGGTGCTAACCCCTTTCCTAGCCCTGTCCTTAGAACCTTAGACGAGAGTACTATACTCTCGAATTTTGAGACTATCTCCCTAAATGCACTTTCAAAAATTGTACTTTCATCTAAATCCACAACCTGTTTATTCGACCCTCTCCCTGCAAAGTTGATTAAGGAACTCCTTCCAATACTAGGCCCCCCCTTACTTAACATTATCAATAGCTCCCTCTCCTCTGGCACTGTCCCTGCCTCCTTCAAATCTGCTGTAATCAAACCTCTACTTAAAAAGCCAAACCTTGATTCTGAGGTTCTTAACAACTTCAGGCCAATCTCAAATCTCCCCTTCCTCTCTAAAGTTCTTGAAAAAGTAGTCTCAACACAATTAACTGACTACCTCTCGCATAATAAACTTCTCGATCCCTTTCAATCTGGTTTTAGATCACTCCATAGTACTGAAACTGCTCTTACAAAAGTAACCAATGACCTTCTCCTCGCGTCCGACTCTAATTTCTCCTCTCTTCTCATTTTATTAGACTTAAGCGCAGCCTTCGATACAATCGATCATAAGATCCTCCTAGACCGCTTATCTAACTACGTAGGTATCCGGGGCACTGCCCTATCCTGGCTAAAGTCATATTTGTCTGATAGGACACACTGTGTCTCATATAAAAATATCATGTCCACTTTCTCCTCAGTGAAGTTTGGTGTACCGCAGGGATCAGTCCTGGGTCCCTTACTCTTTGGAGTTTACTTACTGCCTCTTGGCGAAATTTTCCGTAGATATGGCATTAACTTTCACTGTTATGCCGATGATACCCAAATTTATATACCAATTAGACCAGACGATCGCTCTAAACTCGCTAATCTTGAATCCTGCTTAATCGCTGTTACAGACTGGATGTCAAATAATTTCTTACGATTAAACGCCAACAAAACTGAACTACTAGTTGTTGGCCCAAAAACCCAACTTCCATTTCTCACTGATCTTAGTCTGAACATTGAGAACTGCGTAATTACTCCAAACTCAAAGGTGAAAAACCTAGGTGTTACCTTTGATCCTACTCTGTCATTCGATGCTCACATTAAGGATATCACTAAAATAGCTTTCTTTCATCTCCGCAATATTTCAAAGATCCGTCCCTTGCTAAATGCAACGGATGCCGAAACCTTAATACACGCCTTTGTTTCATCTAGACTCGACTACTGTAACGTCTTATTCTCTGGCCTTCCACTTTGTAGCACAAATAAATTACAACTCGTGCAAAACGCCGCTGCTAGAATTCTAACTAGAACTAAGAAGTTTGATCATATAACTCCGGTCTTAATCTCCCTCCACTGGCTCCCAATTCAGGCCAGATCAGACTTTAAGGTGCTTCTGTTAACCTATAAATCCCTGCATGGGCTCGCACCTCCGTACTTATCTGAGCTAATCATTCCCTATGTTCCCACGCGTACTCTCCGCTCACAGGACGGTAATTATCTTACCGTCCCTAAAATTAAGAAAAAATCAGCAGGTAGCAGAGCATTTTCTTACCGTGCTCCACATCTCTAGAACCAGCTTCCTCTGTCAGTTAGGGAAGCTGGCTCCATTGAAATCTTCAAAACTAGACTCAAAACCCATTTATTCTCCCAATCATTTGGCTGTGCTTGATAGTTGTGTTTGATGATGTCATTCTTTAGAAATATTTATTAGCTCTTGAGTACATACAATCCTGAATTGCTGAGCGGGCTGTCTCAAGCCAGCAATATCATTATAAACTTATACTTGACCTAATTTAATAATATGGCATCATTTGACCCAGTAGCTTAGATACAAAATCTAATAGCTGGTGAAAATAACTAGTCCTGAACTGCTGAGCGGGCAATCACAAGCCAGCAGTATCAGTATAAACTTAGACTTGACCTAATTTAGTTTTGTTTGTTGTAGGTCATGATTAAGGTTCGCTAAACAGGGCCGAATCATTGACAGTGGTGTTAGGTGGTACTTAGACCTGAATTAGCAGTATAGTATTAGTCATCCTAAAAAAGAAAAAAAAGAAAATAAAATCCTAATAAATTTTGTTTTGACCTAATTCTATTGTTGTCTATAGAGTTAGTTCCACCTCTGTGCAGATTCCCCCGCTCTCTTCTCTCTCTCCCCCTCAGGTGTCCTTCATTGGCCTGACGTACACCCCCGCCGCTGCAGCCCTAGGTCCGGCCGTCATCGCCCTAGCCACCTGTCGTCACCCTAGGCCATCTACCCGCTACTCCATCTACTGTCTGACACCCCGGGCTCTTCACCACCACCGACCCCTATCCTCATCATCCTGGTCACCTGCCGCCTAAGGGAAGGGGGGGACCCCCCCCCCCCCCCCCCCCCCCCAGCCTCAACAATGCGGACTCATGGATTCCTCAGATCATCCTCATGGAACTCCCAATCTTGTTACCCTTTTTGTCACCTAGCTAATTAACTAGTATTCTCTAAACCTACGAACACTTAAAGACTGCATTTTCTATTTCTTTTTGGACTCTACTTTTTAGATTTTCAACTCCCTTCCCTGATCTTAGGGTAATTTAAAAATTACATTTTTATATCCCCTCTGTTGGACTCTTTTTTACATTTTCAATTTTCTGTTCTCTTGTACATTTTATTTCCATAATAAACCATTCACAGAGTTTCATTATCGGAAACTCTGTGCATGGTTTAGCCCGGCATCTCTCGGCCTGTCTCGGAGGGGAGTCCCCAGATGGGGGTCCGCTGCTGTGGCCTGGTGGGTGGGCCCGTCCCCCGCGTGGCCTGCTCTCACGCTCTCAGTCACTATGCTGGTGGCTGGGGGCTGGGGGGGCGGGTCGCGTGGGGGCTGGGTCCGCCTGGGCCGCAGCAATTGGCCCCTAGCACAACGACCTCACAAGGTTCCTCCTCAGCCAAGTCACTGGGGCAATCCATGCGGCGATCCATATGGTGGAAAGGTTTTCTTGCGTTCACTGGGGGTGAGGGGGTGCCGCTGTGTCCCGGCCTGGCCTTCCCTCCCACGCCATATGTGGGCGGGGGCCGGGTCGGGGGGCATCGGTGCTCTTCATCACTGGTCGAGGGCTGCCGGTTGGTTTAGAATAGCTTAGGTAGGCAATAGATTAGCTACAGCCTAAGGCTGACCTGTTAGTGTTCAGGCTAAAATCAGACTAGAGCAGGGTAGGATAGGCCAGATTAGGCTGTAGATTAGCTAGATACTATGTCCTAGTTAGCTCTGGTTAATGCTTAGAGTAGTCAGTTGTCTGATCTTCTCCCCCCCCCCCTCTTTCCCCCTTTCCCCGCTTCTTCCCTTCTTCCCCCTTCTTGTTCTCCTCTCTTTCCATGCTCTTTCCTCCCCCACATCCCACCGCCCCCCCCTCCCTTCTCCTGCTCTCTCCTCATTCTCCCCCCCCTCTGCTCCTTCTCCTCTTCTCCCCTATTTTCCTGAATCCCTGCCACTTCCTGCTCTCCCTTCTCTCACATTCCCCCTGCTCTCCTTCCCCTGCACCCTCTCACCTCTCCTTCTCTCTCACATTCCCCCTGCTCTCCTTCCCCTGCACCCTCCCACCTCTCCTTCTCTGCCTCTCTGTCCTCCCCCCTCTCTCACATTCCCCCTGCTCTCCTTCCCCTGCACCCTCCCACCTCTCCTTCTCTGTCCTCTCCTCCTCCACATTTCCCATTTTCCCCCCACCCTCGCCCTAATCCGGGCCCGTATCCTACTCCCTCCCTCCACCCTAGACCTTACCTCTACCCTCTGTCCTCCCCCCTCTCTCACATTCCCCCTGCTCTTCTTCCCCTGCTCTCCTTCCCCTGCACCTCTACTCTCTGTCCTCCCCCCTCTCTCACATTCCCCCTGCTCTCCTTCCCCTGCACCCTCCCACCTCTCCTTCTCTGTTCTCTCCTCCTCCACATTTCCCATTTTCTCCCCACCCTCGCCCTAATCCGGGCCCGTATCCTACTCCCTCCCTCCACCCTAGACCCTACCTCTACTCTACCTCCCCTGTACCCTTCCACCTCTCCTTCTCTGTTCTCTCCTCCTCTCTGTCCTCTCCCCTCTCTCACATTCCCACTGCTCTCCTTCCCCTGCGCCCTCCCACCTCTCCTTCTCTGTTCTCTCCTCCTCTCTGCCCTCTCCTCCCTCTCACATTCCCCCTGCTCTCCCTCCCCTGCACCCTCTCCTTCTCTGTTCTCTCCTCCTCCACATTTCCCATTTCTCCCCACCCTCGCCCTAATCCGGGCCCGTATCCTACTCCCTCCCCTCCCCCAACCCTAGACCCTACCCCTACCCTGGCTCTCCCTCCCCTGCACCCTCATCTCTCCTCCCCTGTTCTCTCCTCCTCCACATTTCCTATTCTCTCCCCACCTCCCCCCTCTCCTCCCTCCCTCCCTCCACCCTAGACCCTACCTCTACTCTACCTCCCCTGTACCCTTCCACCTCTCCTTCTCTGTTCTCTCCTCCTCTCTGTCCTCTCCCCTCTCTCACATTCCCACTGCTCTCCTTCCCCTGCGCCCTCCCACCTCTCCACATTTCCTATTTCTCCCCACCTCCCCCCTCTCCTCCCTCCCCCCTCTCCCTCCCTCCTCCACTCTCCTGCTTTCTTCAAATGTTCAAATGTTATCTTTATTCTGTATATTCTTGTTACTGTGTGTTAGCTAGAATCAGCTAGACATACTTTCTGTGAAGCCCTCTGAGACATGCTTGTGAATTAGGGCTATATAAATAAACTTGACTTGACTTGACTTGACTTGAACGGGGTGAGCCCATGCATGTAGCGGCTGCTGCTGCTGGGCTGACTGAGTCTGAGTCGAGTGAGCTCACGTCTTCTCCAGACGCGGATTCTGAGGACGAATGGGAGCCATCCAGGAGCGAAGCTCCACAGAGCAGTGGTAAGACGATGTTTGAGATGACTTGTGTAACTTGTGTAAATGTAATTACTATGACTGTACAAAAGCCAGCAGTCAGTCAATTCATTTTACTGAATTTCAGACTCTGAAGAGGAGCCCGTTGCCGGCTGTAGCGGTAGGCCTACAGCATCTGGTGCTACAGCCTCTCGTGCCAGGAAAATGGGTAAGATCACAGTTCAGAATCAGGTTTATTTTCACATCACAGGTTCCAGCCAGAATTCAGTACCACACATATAAAAAACACTAGTTTATGGTAATTATGTATTTCTATAATTTGCAGATGGAGCTGGAAGTGGGAAACATCCTCAGCCTGCAGGTCCTCCTGAGTGGAGTGATGTTGACTGGGAGCCAACCCACATCCCATTCACAGCAGAACCGGGTCCTCATACTGGTGGTGCTCCTGCTCAACCAGTGGACTTTTTCCAGCTCTTCCTGGACGATGAGCTGCTCCAGGCCATTGTAGCACAAACTAATCTGTATGCACATCAGTGCATCAGTCAGGTGAGCGAGGCTCTGCCACATTCAAGGCTTGGGAGGTGGAAGGACACTGATGTGGCAGAAATCAAGAGCTTCTTGGGACTATACTTCCTCACTGGGATCGTGAAGAAGCCTGAACTGTCCATGTACTGGACCACAAATGAACTGTATGCTACCCCCCACTTCAACAAAACCATGTCTCGCAACCGCTTTCAACTGCTAACCAGATTCCTCCATTTCTCTAACAATTTTGATGTTGATGGTGCAGACAGGTTGTACAAGGTCCGGCCAGTATTGAATGACCTGTTAGGAAAGTTCAGAGCCATGTTCACACCAGGTCAAGACATCAGTATTGATGAGGGGATGCTCCTGTGGCGTGGGCGGTTGGCCTTCAAGGTGTACAACCCACAGAAACCCATAAAGTATGGGATAAAATCATACATCCTCTGTGACTCCCAGACAGGTTACTGCTACAGCATGAAGCCCTACTGTGGTGAGCGGTCCTCCCTAGGCGAGACGGTGGAGTTCCTCCTCGGGGACTTGGCAGGGCAGGGGTACCATTTATACATGGACAACTACTACAACTCTGTTGGAATGTGTGCACAGCTGCTGGAGTGTCAGACACATGTCTGTGGCACTCTGAGGAAGAACAGGGGCGAGCCACCTGCTACGAAGGTTACCAACCACACAGTGAAGATGGGGGAAACGGTCATGCGCCACAATGGTGGCACCATGGTTCTGGCCTGGCGCGACAAGCGAATCGTGAAAATGGTTTCCACTATGCACGACGACACGATGGAGACGGTGCAGGTGAGGCAGAAAGGCAGCAGAGAGAGGGTCCCACACGCAAAACCCAAGTGCGTTGTGGACTACAACAAGTACATGAATGGGGTAGACAGATTGGACCAGAACATTGCCTACTATCCCTTTGCCAGGAAGACATCCAGGTGGCCATTCAAGTTTGTCATGTACTTGTTTCAGATGTCTTTTTATAACGCCTTTGTTTTGTACAAAGCTAAACACCCAGCTAAACGCCAGAGAAAGTGTAAAACATTGCTGGATTTCATCCTGAGTGTTGTCGGTGCATGGACCAGACCTGTGGTGGAGGAGGAGGTGGGGGCTGGGGTGGAGGAGGAGGTGGGGGCTGGGGTGGAGGAGGAGGAGGAGGTGGGGGAGGAGGTGGGGGGTGGCGGGGTGGGGGCTGGGGGGGAGGGCAGTGACCAACCTGCAACCAGGCCGGGCCGGGCACCATACCTGGACCCTCCAAGCAGGCTGGATGTCGATCTAGCGGGCCATGTAATGGCCAAGTATCCACCCACATGCAAAAAAAAGCTCCCAGCGAGGAGGTGTAGAGTTTGTAGAGAGAGAGGTGTTAGAAGCGAGACACGCTACCGTTGTGTCATGTGTAATGTCCCATTACACAGGGCTGACTGCTATGAGGTGTACCACTCAGAGAGGAACCGTGCTCGGTGGCACAAGTAGGCATGGGTCATAAAAAAAAAAAAAAACTGCCTGTTTTTGATGTTGTGTCATGTGTAATGTCCCATTACACAGGGCTGGCTGCTATGAGGTGTACCACTCAGAGAGGAACCGTGCTCGGTGGCACAAGTAGGCATGGGTCATAAAAAAAAAAAAAAACTGCCTGTTTTTGATGCTCTTTGTTTGATTGTTTGCTAGCTAGCAGGAATACATAAAAAGCACCTGCCGATTTTCATGTAACTTTGTGGATGGGTGTAACATGGGCCAAGGAAGTACCCATTACATTTTGGAACAGTTCTGGATTCGGTGTACGAGCCCAAACCGGTTTGATCACGAACCGAAAAAACCTATAAAAAAAAAAAAACATGTAAAAAAAAAAAAAAAGCTGAGTGACCTGTGGTCTGCTCTTGTTTTGTATTTATTTTGACATTTATTTATTTTATTATGGTATTATTCCTCCATTATTGAAAACAACTATTGTTCAGATGTCTGATGTCTCACTGATGCCAAAAATAAATGGTTAAAGTGACTTTTCTGCCTGTTTGATTGAATTTCACAAAACTGCGATTATCTCAGCTTTCTGCCTCAGACCCTGAAACCATGCTGTACTCAACGGCTAATATCTACATAACTACTAACTCTACAAACTAACTCTTTTAGACAGAGAAAGTACACATTCTATTAGTACTTTTGAGATATTGTATGTTCACAAACTCCAAGCAGAAAAGAATCCTCGGCTCTTGTAAAATGAGCCACAATCCTCAAAAAACGGCTTGGCAGAAGCTACCTACAGCAAGAAAAAAACGGCTGGCAGTCAATGTGTTAAGAAACACACAAAATAAACACAAAAATAGGACAATGCCTACAAATGTAAAACAGTGAGATGGAGAAATAGCATACAGGATAGCAGGGTTACAGAGAAACGAAACATCAGGCCAGTCTAGGCAACAAATGCCTGTCTAAACAGAAGCTTTTTAAAGATCTCAACTGAGGCCGCGGCCCTCAAGACCGGTGGAAGAGCATTCCACAACCTAGGAGCTACAGACTAAGAGTAACAGTCTATAGTGGTATATAACGTAACGTTACACGGGTGGGGAAGCCATTTACCCGCAGATATATATACAGTTGATCTGAAATTGGAAGAGTAAACTCTCAGCCTCTTCACAAAGAGCTTGGTAAACCTAGTTTACCCTCTAGTACCAACGTTTTTGAAGATACAATGGTGATGATAACGTTAGCTGTTTTACTTGTTGCTAACGTTAGGCTATTACAGTAACTGTATGAACGCGACTGTAACAAAGTTTACTAGTTTTTTCAACTACGTGTTTTCAACATCCTCGTCTGACATAATATATTACGTAGCAAAAAAATAGGTAGATTACCTCGTCGCTCTGCATCCTGAGAAACAGCAGGGTTTGGAAAAAATGAAAAATAAACTTGCAATGGGAGCATCTTTCATTCACTGGTCAGAGGAGAGAATGGAGGCGTGGAGTGTTGTGATGCCGGGAGCCGGGCAGCCAGGAGTTTTACAACAGTAAACATTACCACTTTTGTCCAGAGGGGCGCCAAAAACAACCCAATGAAACAGTGAAAACTTGCTCACAGCGGCTTTAACACTGCATTCCGTGTTGGTGACACAGAATGTGTTAAAATGACGTGCTGGGACCATGACCTTGCTGGACTGTGGCTGGAGGCGGTCTATCAGCGACCTCTAGTGCTCTTTAACGTAACAGTCTGATTGATGTTTAAGTACTGTAGGTCAAAGTTGCACTAGGGAGAAGGGGCAGGGTTTGGGGGTTGGGGTTTGGGGGTTGTAGTTTGGGTGTGGCGGTTATGACTTGCAACTTTCTCGTCATGAGAGAGCTGGTTCGAGCCCTGTCCAGTTTTTTTTACCCCCATTGTAATGTTTTTAACCCTGACCCAAACCCCAACCAAGTTATTTTACTGGTTGGGGTTAGGCAACAGCATGAGCTGTTAGACCAGGGGTTCCCAAACTTGACCTCTCAGCTCACTTTATCTGAATCAGAATGTACCCACAAGTCTCCCCTTTACAGGTAAGTTAGCATTTTTCACAGCCTAGCATAGCTTGTGGATTGATTTCTTGTTGTTACTCATCACATTTTGTCTCAACAAATGTGTTATGCATGCAAATATTTCTGATGAGTAAGGAGGGGAGAAAATGCTGCTTTTGGGTATTTTGCTGAAATGTTTTTGTATATGGATGGATTATTAATTTGGCAGAGGAGGAGGCTGGAGTGTTGAGTCAGCCTGCGAGGACATGGGCCAGATAATTGTTAAGGTGCGTTCACACCGACCAATTAAAGTTTTTCGCTGGCATCGAGTTTACATACAAAGTCTATGCAAACGAGCGATTGAGCGTATATTTGCCCGGGAGAAAAATCGCTGGGCGTCCGAGCGACAGAGACAGAGCGATAGGGCGAAAATTCGCTCGTCGCCCGAGATGAAATATCCCAACTCGAACGGAATTACGCTTGCATCAGTCACTCGCTGTTCAACGCTGATTGGCTGCCGTGTGAGAGTGAGTCAAGGATCACACTGGCTTGGAACAAACCGCTGGTTTATTGTGTGGCAACAAACCACATTGACAGCTGATTGACAGGCTAACAGCTGACATGAAGTGAAGTTTGTACTACCAGTATAGAGCTTGCGTTAGGAGCACGCTGATAGGCTTAGCTTGTAAACAACTACAGTGGCTCGGACAAACATGACATTGTGTAACGTTATAGCCCCCAGATGTCCGTCAATTCGTGTGCCTGTTGACAAGCGATTTAAACACAGCGACAGAGTGATTCCAAAGGGTTGAATCGAGCGACAGAGCGGAAAATAAATATCTCTGTGTGAACACAGCTTAAGAGTGGGGCAGGAGAGTCGGGGTGCAGGCCGGCTACTCACCTCTTCTTCGGGGCTTGAGCGGTAGGGGGTGGCGGGGTGACGGGACGTACCGAACTCACTCCCGCGTATTGGCACTTTGTTTTTTTCTCCGACGGCTTCAGGATCTGAAAGGAGCACATGAGGGACTCGTCCACGCTCATCATGCCGCCCGCGTTGTCAAACTCCCCACAGTAGTTGGGGGCAGAGAACAGCGTCACCAGCTGTCGTCTGGCAAAGAACTCATAGCCGTCTTGAACGACCTGATGAGCTCGGCAGATGAGGTCCAGGTCGTGGCGGTTGAGGAACTCTCGGACCACATCGCAGCCGAAGGTGAACGACACTCCCCGGTCGTTCTGCCCCCAGCCCTGCACGTCTTTATTTGGGTCTGACCACAGCAGGTCACACAGCAGGCCATTATCTGGGACATCAGTGGGTCTCATGATGCGGCGAATTTGCTCCATGGACTGTAGATCAGGTGAGAGACCTCCATGGCAGCAGAAGATCTTCTCATCGATAATGGCAGCAATGGGAAGACAGTTAAAACAGTCTGTGAAGGTCTTCCAGAGTTTTATGTTGACTCTGCGCTTGCACTCATCATAGAAGCCGTAGTAGCGGTTAATGGAGGCGGACTCGTGGTTCCCACGGAGCAAGAATACATTTTCTGGGTATTTGACCTTGTAGGCCAGCAGCAGGCAGATGGTCTCCAGTGACTGTTTCCCTCTGTCTACGTAATCCCCCAGGAACAGGTAGTTGGCCTCTGGAGGGAAGCCGCCATACTCAAATAGCCTCAGCAAATCTGTGTATTGTCCATGGATATCACCACAGATTTTGAGCGGAGCTGCCAGCTCCAGCAGGATAGGCTGGCTGAGGAAAATCTCCCGGGATTTGATGCAGAGGCCCCGCACCTCCTCCTCTGTGATCGGTAGAGTCTTCCCTGGACGACATCCTCGCAGTTCCAGCAATCGAGAAATGATGCTGTCAACGTTCAATTCGCTTTCCGCCATGCTTCTGACACGTAACTAGAGGCAGATTGAATTGTGGAAAACCGCTACCGGTCACAGCCTTGAGGGAAGGATTTATGACATCACTGATGATGTCGCTTAGATATATGACATCACTGATTATGTCACAATCACTGACTGAGTGACTGATTGACTGACCCATATGAATGTTCTCACTAATATGGCGGCGTTCATCATCACCCATGATGTCAGTGATGACAGCAATCACTGATGACATTACAATTGCTCGAGTGACATCACTGATGAAATTATCATCGAGTGCTCGAGTGACTTACTGATGACATCACCGAGTTCAATAAATCACTGATGATATCGTCAACAGTGACATCATCAGCGATTATGTCAAAATGTCCTGTGAACTGATGTCTACCATGAGGTCACTGCATATAGACATAAATGCAGTGTTGGGCAATGGGCAGTGGTTAGTTACAAGTAGCAGTTACTAGCTTAACTATGTAGCGTGGTGGTAACTTAACTACATTTCTTTGGGGATAGCTTCAAAGTAGTGATGCTACATTTTAATGTAGATACCTGGTAGATTAGCAGTTGCCCACATTTTTTCTTCTTCTTCGGTGGTGTATTATGGCAGTTGGCATCCTTTATGTTGCATTACCGCCTCCTTCTGGATCCATCCATGCACTGTTTCACTACTGTATATTCTGTACCTCTACTCCCCTTGCCCAACTGTGAATTGCCCAACTGTGATGTCACTCGAACAGTCGTGCTTGATGTGTGGAGGTCTGTGAGAGTTGTGATTGATGTGTGGAGGTATGTGACAGTTGTGCTTGATGTGTGGAGGTCTGTGACAGTTATGATTGATGTGGGGAGGTATGTGACAGTTGTGATTGATTTGTGGAGGTCTGTGACAGTTATGATTGATGTGTGGAGGTCTGTGACAGTTGTGATTGATGTGTGGAGGTCTGTGACAGTTATGATTGATGTGTGGAGGTCTGTGACAGTTGTGATTGATGTGTGGAGGTCTGTGACAGTTGTGATTGATGTGTGGAGGTATGTGACAGTTGTGATTGATGTGTGGAGGTATGTGACAGTTGTGCTTGATGTGTGGAGGTCTGTGACAGTTGTGATTGATGTGTGGAGGTCTGTGACAGTGTGCTTGATGTGTGGAGGTCTGTGACAGTTGTGATTGATGGGTGGAGGTCTGTGACAGTTGTGATTGATGTGTGGAGGTATGTGACAGTTGTGCTTGATGTGTGGAGGTATGTGACAGTTATGATTGATGTGTGGAGGTCTGTGACAGTTGTGATTGATGTGTGGAGGTCTGTGACAGTTGTGATTGATGTGTGGAGGTATGTGACAGTGTGATTGATGTGTGAAGGTATGTGACAGTTATGATTGATGTGGGGAGGTATGTGACAGTTGTGATTGATGTGTGGAGGTATGTGACAGTTGTGATTGATGTGTGGAGGTCTGTGACAGTGTGCTTGATGTGTGGAGGTCTGTGACAGTTATGATTGATGTGTGGAGGTCTGTGACAGTTGTGCTTGATGTGTGGAGGTCTGTGACAGTTGTGATTGATGTGTGGAGGTCTGTGACAGTTATGATTGATGTGTGGAGGTCTGTGACAGTTGTGATTGATGTGTGGAGGTATGTGACAGTGTGCTTGATGTGTGGAGGTCTGTGACAATGTGCTTGATGTGTGGAGGTATGTGACAGTTGTGCTTGATGTGTGGAGGTCTGTGACAGTTGTGATTGATGTGTGGAGGTCTGTGACAGTTGTGCTTGATGTGTGGAGGTCTGTGACAGTTGTGATTGATGTGTGGAGGTATGTGACAGTTGTGATTGATGTGTGGAGGTCTGTGACAGTTGTGATTGATGTGTGGAGGGCTGTGACAGTTGTGATTGATGTGTGGAGGTATGTGACAGTTATGATTGATGTGTGGAGGTCTGTGACAGTTGTGATTGATGTGTGGAGGCATGTGACAGTTGTGCTTGATGTGTGGAGGTCTGTGACAGTTGTGCTTAATGTGTGGAGGTATGTGACAGTTATGATTGATGTGTGGAGGTCTGTGACAGTTGTGCTTAATGTGTGACAGTTATGATTGATGTGTGGAGGTCTGTGACAGTTGTGATTGATGTGTGGAGGCATGTGACAGTTGTGCTTGATGTGTGGAGGTCTGTGACAGTTGTGCTTGATGTGTGGAGGTATGTGACAGTGTGATTGATGTGTGGAGGTATGTGACAGTTATGATTGATGTGTGGAGGTATGTGACAGTTGTGATTGATGTGTGGAGGTATGTGACAGTGTGATTGATGTGTGGAGGTCTGTGACAGTTGTGCTTGATGCGTGGAGGTCTGTGACAGTGTGCTTGATGTGTGGAGGTCTCTGACAGTATGTGGAGCTCGCGGGGAAGTTGTTCGTTGGACCGCTTTGAGGCACCAGGCTGGATGTGTTTTATGAGCTTCCTCGATAAAGGGAGCTTTTTGTGGAGAACGCTTGCTGGTTTTGTATGACAATAACTCACTCCGCTCGCGGGCGATTATAGGAGTAGTAGCACTTCATGAGGCGGCCAAGAGGGGTGTCTATCGCATGGCGATGAAAAGACGGGTTGCAATAGTGGGGAATTAGTTAATACCGGGCTGAATTCTTGTAGTCGCTTGGCATTAGTATTATGTCATCAGTTATGATGGATTCAGAGATCGAGCAATTGCGATTTAATCAGTGATGTCATCAGTGATCGAGCAATCATTGCTCGAGTGACATCATCACGGATGACATATCCCAATTGCTCAAGTGACTGATGACATCATCATCGAGTGCTCGAGTGACATCACTGGTGACATCACCGTGATATCATTCATAGTCATTGTGACATCATCATAAATCCTTCCGTGCAGAGGTTATCTGTAGTATTGGTCCAACTAGCGCAACTCGAGACCTCGATCAACCCAGCTGGCTCTACACAGTATGTCTGGCGATATTAGCTAGCACAAGCTAACAGTACTCTTAATAAATTATACTAATTGAGGAAGTATTATCAAGTATTATCGAAAACTGTTAAGCTCTGTTGTTTCACGATGGTAGAGAATGGTGCACACTTCTTCGAGGGGACCGAGAAGCTTTTGGAGGTGTGGTTCTCACAGCAGGATGAGACCAAAGGAACTGTGGACCTCCGAACCATCCCAAGGTTTGAGTGGGACAAGCTTTTGAAGAATGTGAATTGTTTGATCATAAGTGTGACAAAGACGGACAAGCGGGAAGCTTATATACTCAGTGAGAGTAGCATGTTTGTCTCCAAGAGTCGTTTCATTTTGAAGACATGTGGAACCACCCTCTTACTGCAAGCACTGGCGCCTCTGCTGGAACTCGCCAGGGAGTACTCCGGCTTAGATGCCATTGAGAATTTCTTCTACTCTCGCAAGAACTTCATGAAGCCGACCCATCAAGAGTTCCCTCATCGAAACTTCCAGGAAGAAGTGGAATTTCTCAGCCAGATTTTCCCAAATGGAGCAGCATACTGTATCGGACGTTTGAACTCTGACTGCTGGTACCTGTTTACCCTGGACTTACCAGAGTACTGGGAGAACAAGCATGCGGATCAGACCCTGGAGGTTCTGATGAGTGACCTTGATCCAGCGATTATGGCCCAGTTCTACCTGAAAGACGGTGTTTCTGCAAATGATGTCACTCGTACGAGTGGAATTTGTGACCTGATACCAGGTTCTGTGATTGACGCCACAATGTTCAACCCTTGTGGATACTCAATGAATGGAATGAAGATGGATGGAACGTATTGGACCATCCACATCACTCCAGAACCAGACTTCTCTTATGTCAGCTTTGAAACCAATCTCTCCCAGACGTCCTATGATGATCTGGTCAGGAAGGTGGTGGACGTCTTCAAGTCGGGGAAATTTGTCACAACACTTTTTGTAAATCAGAGTTCCAAATGTCGCATCGTATTTTCTTCTGCGCAGGAACTCGAGGGCTATAAGTGTGTTGACCGTCAGCTGGCCCAATTCAACGACTACAATCTTGTCTTTACGAGCTACACTAAGAATCAGCAGCAGAGCTGACGGTGGAGGACGAAGAAGAGGCGTAAAAGAAAGAGAGAAGGGTGGCAGCCAGGGAGGGGCTGTTCCTGCCGTCCTGTAACAGAGAGTAGGAGGGGCTGTTCCTGCCGTCCTGTAACAGAGAGAGTAGGAGGGGCTGTTCCTGCCGTCCTGTAACAGAGAGAGTAGGAGGGGCTGTTCCTGCCGTCCTGTAACAGAGAGTAGGAGGGGCTGTTCCTGCCGTCCTGTAACAGAGAGAGTAGGAGGGGCTGTTCCTGCCGTCCTGTAACAGAGAGAGTAGGAGGGGCTGTTCCTGCCGACCTGTAACAGAGTAGGAGGGGCTGTTCCTGCCGTCCTGTAACAGAGAGAGTAGGAGGGGCTGTTCCTGCCGTCCTGTAACAGAGAGTAGGAGGGGCTGTTCCTGCCGTCCTGTAACAGAGAGAGTAGGAGGGGCTGTTCCTGCCGTCCTGTAACAGAGGCAGAGTAGGAGGGGCTGTTCCTGCCGTCCTGTAACAGAGAGTAGGAGGGGCTGTTCCTGCCGTCCTGTAACAGAGAGAGTAGGAGGGGCTGTCCCTGCCGTCCTGTAACAGGCAGAGTAGGAGGGGCTGTTCCTGCCGTCCTGTAACAGAGAGTAGGAGGGGCTGTTCCTGCCGTCCTGTAACAGAGAGTAGGAGGGGCTGTTCCTGCCGTCCTGTAACAGAGAGAGTAGGAGGGGCTGTCCCTGCCGTCCTGTAACGGAGGGAGTAGGAGGGGCCGTTCCTGCCGTCCTGTAACAGAGAGTAGGAGGGGCTGTTCCTGCCATCCTGTAACAGAGAGAGTAGGAGGGGCTGTTCCTGCCGTCCTGTAACAGAGAGTAGGAGGGGCTGTTCCTGCCGTCCTGTAACAGAGAGAGTAGGAGGGGCTGTTCCTGCCGTCCTGTAACAGAGAGAGTAGGAGGGGCTGTTCCTGCCGTCCTGTAACAGGCAGAGTAGGAGGGGCTGTCCCTGCCGTCCTGTAACAGAGAGAGTAGGAGGGGCTGTCCCTGCCGTCCTGTAACAGAGAGAGTAGGAGGGGCTGTTCCTGCCGTCCTGTAACAGAGAGAGTAGGAGGGGCTGTTCCTGCCATCCTGTAACAGGCAGAGTAGGAGGGGCTGTCCCTGCCATCCTGTAACAGGCAGAGTAGGAGGGGCTGTTCCTGCCATCCTGTAACAGAGAGAGTAGGAGGGGCTGTCCCTGCCGTCCTGTAACAGAGAGAGTAGGAGGGGCTGTTCCTGCCGTCCTGTAACAGGCAGAGTAGGAGGGGCTGTCCCTGCCGTCCTGTAACAGAGAGAGTAGGAGGGGCTGTTCCTGCCGTCCTGTAACAGGCAGAGTAGGAGGGGCTGTTCCTGCCGTCCTGTAACAGAGAGAGTAGGAGGGGCTGTCCCTGCCGTCCTGTAACAGAGAGAGTAGGAGGGGCTGTTCCTGCCGTCCTGTAACAGAGAGAGTAGGAGGGGCTGTTCCTGCCGTCCTGTAACAGGCAGAGTAGATGGGGCTGTCCCTGCCGTCCTGTAACAGAGAGAGTAGGAGGGGCTGTTCCTGCCGTCCTGTAACAGAGAGAGTAGGAGGGGCTGTCCCTGCCGTCCTGTAACAGGCAGAGTAGGAGGGGCTGTCCCTGCCGTCCTGTAACAGGCAGAGTAGGAGGGGCTGTCCCTGCCGTCCTGTAACAGAGAGAGTAGGAGGGGCTGTTCCTGCCGTCCTGTAACAGAGAGAGTAGGAGGGGCTGTTCCTGCCGTCCTGTAACAGAGAGAGTAGGAGGGGCTGTCCCTGCCGTCCTGTAACAGAGAGAGTAGGAGGGGCTGTCCCTGCCGTCCTGTAACAGGCAGAGTAGGAGGGGCTGTCCCTGCCGTCCTGTAACAGGCAGAGTAGGAGGGGCTGTTCCTGCCGTCCTGTAACAGAGAGAGTAGGAGGGGCTGTCCCTGCCGTCCTGTAACAGGCAGAGTAGGAGGGGCTGTTCCGGCCGTCCTGTAACAGAGAGAGTAGGAGGGGCTGACCCTGCCGTCCTGTAACAGAGAGAGTAGGAGGGGCTGTCCCTGCCGTCCTGTAACAGGCAGAGTAGGAGGGGCTGTTCCTGCCGTCCTGTAACAGAGAGAGTAGGAGGGGCTGTCCCTGCCGTCCTGTAACAGAGAGAGTAGGAGGGGCTGTTCCTGCCGTCCTGTAACGGAAAGAGTAGGAGGGGCTGTCCCTGCCGTCCTGTAACGGAGAGAGTAGGAGGGGCTGTTCCTGCCGTCCTGTAACAGAGAGAGTAGGAGGGGCTGTTCCTGCCGTCCTGTAACAGAGAGAGTAGGAGGGGCTGTTCCTGCCGTCCTGTAACAGAGAGAGTAGGACCGTCCTGTAACAGAGAGAGTAGGAGGGGCTGTTCCTGCCGTCCTGTAACAGAGAGAGTAGGAGGGGCTGTTCCTGCCGTCCTGTAACAGAGAGAGTAGGAGGGGCTGTTCCTGCCGTCCTGTAACAGAGAGAGTAGGAGGGGCTGTTCCTGCCGTCCTGTAACAGGCAGAGTAGGAGGGGCTGTTCCTGCCGTCCTGTAACAGGCAGAGTAGGAGGGGCTGTCCCTGCTGTCCTATAACAGAAAGAGTAGGAGGGGCTGTCCCTGCCGTCCTGTAACAGAGGCAGAGTAGGAGGGGCTGTCCCTGCCGTCATAGTCAAGCACACACACACACACACACACACGCACGCACACACACACACACACACACACACACACACACACAGAGCATTGCGGTAGTTCAGGCAGGTCACATGGTCATGCCCTGCTTAAACCCAGCCCACAGGGTGACGGCTCAGCGGACACATTCGATTGGCTCAACTCAAACAGGGCACCGCCCTCTTTCAATCTGAAGGCTATTCCATGGTGTAACTGTTCATGGAAGGGCAGGGAGCCTCCAGAACAGAGCCATACCGCCAAATATAACGTGCAAATAAAAGCTTTAATTTGAACTAAAGTGGTCCTGACTGAAATGCCCACGCACGTGTGACCTCTGTGTTGTGTCGCCTGGGTAAAGGAATCTCTCGGAGCCAGACAGATTTGGAGTAACAGCCAGGTTTACTGTATTTTTGACAAAGGACATGAGGTAGGATCAGTCATCTGGTGGACAACAGCGCATGCTCTGTCTCAAGGAAATCCTCCATTTTGCTCTAATAGGATTACAGTATGTTTACATTCTTGAAAATATATATTCTGTACAATACTTTACAAGACATTCACTTGTCCTTCACTTTACATGTACAAGGAAACATAAACAAACATATTGTAACAGCCCGCTCCCGTGACCGTTAAGTGAGGAGGAGAAGAGGCAATACTTGGTACAGGCTTTATTCACGGTTCACACTCATAGCTCCTAGCTATACCCACACAGCTCCTAGCTACACACACGTCCAGTCGGCTTCCTCATATCTTCAGACTGACTTGGGACTTGGACTGACTAAATGGGAGTTGTCCCATTTAGCGGGATTTAACCTGAACCATTTCAACTCTGTTACACACGCACGCACGCATGCACGCACGCACACGCACGCACGCACACACACATCACACA
>NC_139642.1:17615861-17630861 GCF_964638095.1 Poromitra crassiceps | reverse complement strand
TCAAAACAGGCTAGTTACTTTACTTATAATTAATGCACAACAGACAAAAACAATGTCTGTCTCTCTCTCTTGTCGGACATCCAAAACAAGACACAGAGTTTAAATAAGGCGTGGCCGATGATGTCACAAATAAATCACGGATGTTGTCACAGATGATGTCATCAGTGATCACTCACGGTGTCCCTCGAGCAATTGCATCAGTGATGTCGAGCATAGTAATGTCATCAGTGAGTGCAGTGATGCCACTTGGGCAACTGTGATGTCATCAGTGAGTGATGTCATCAGTCATCATGTTATTATAACGTCATCATGTAATAATGTTAGGATGTCATAATGTCCAACCAATGTTTGAGACACAGCATACAAAGTCGGTGTGGTACAGTGACAGATCTGAAGGAATGGCTGTTCAAGCAGGGTATCAGAAAACGCAGTTAGCCAATGCTGTCAGTGCAGGAGACCTGGACAAACTGAGGAGCCTGCTGCAGGAAGACCGCTTCAGAAGGCAGATCAATGAGCAGTGTTTTGCTCTGTATTGGTGGAGCACCCCTCTGGGGCTCGCAGCCTACCCAGGGTCATGCTGTCTGTGTGGACTACTTGATCACACAGGGAGCACAGGTAGACCTAGCTGATGACTACACGCCTCCAACAAACAATGGTGGCAATGCGTCTCACTTCTCTCTCGATGAGTTTTGTCTTTCGGTGATGAAAGAATTAAATATAGGAGCCAGTTGAGGTGGTTTGGGCATCTGGTAAGGATGCCAACTGGTCGCCTCCCTAGGGAGGTGTCCCAGGCAGGTCCAGCTTGGAGGAGACCACGGGGCAGACCGAGGGCTAGGTGGAGAGATGATATCTCCACGCTGGCCTGGGAACGGCCTCAGGATCCCCCAGTCACAGCTGGCTAAGGGAAAGGGAAGTGTGAGGTCCCCGGCTGGAACTGACTGCGGTGAAGCCAGCCTACTCACGCTGTTGCCTCGTCAAGCCAGCCGCTCCTACATTTCAAGGGCGCCCTTATTGCAGACCTTACGGTAAATACACCGCGCGTTGACCAACTTCAGGGTTTCAAAATAAAATGTCAGGTTTTTGAAAGGCAATAACAGAGATGTGTCGAATTGTCGATGATTTTACCAGCCAGCCAGTGTATTCTACACTGATTTTGAGTCATTAGGTCACATGACCTGGAAGGTATTCAGCCGTAAATGCTTATTTTTCGATAAAGAAAATAATATGAAATATATGGAGTATTAAACTCGAATAAAAATAGGTGTGTCCTAACCAGGCTGTGCAGTAATGCCATTCTACATTGATTTCGAGTCATTAGGTCATATGACCTGGGAGTTATTGAGCCGAAAAACCACATTTTTCCATAAAAAAATGAATTATGAAATTTGGGGAGTATTAAACTCCAATAAAAGAAGGTGTGTCCTAACCAGGCAGTGTAGTAATGTCATTCTACATTGACTTTGAGTCATTAGGTCATATGACCTGGGAGTTATTGAGCCGAAAAGCCACATTTTTCCATAAAAAAATGAATTATGAAATTTGGGGAGTATTAAACTCCAATAAAAAAAGGTGTGTCCTAACCAGGCAGTGTAGTAATGTCATTCTACATTGACTTTGAGTCATTAGCTCATATGACCTGGGAGTTATTGAGCCGAAAAGCCACATTTTTCAGAAAATGCATGTTTCCATAAAGAAATTAATCATGAAATATGGGGAGTATTACACTCCAATAAAAAAAGGTGTGTCCTAACCAGGCAGTCTAGTAATATGATTCTACATTGATTTTGAGTCATTCGGTCACATGACCTGGGAGTTATTGAGCCGAAAAGGCGAATTTTTCAGAAAATGCATGTTTCCATAAAGAAATTAATCATGAAATATGGGGAGTATTAAACTCCAATAAAAAAAGGTGTGTCCTAACCAGGCAGTCTAGTAATATGATTCTACATTGATTTTGAGTCATTCAGTCATATGACCTGGGAGTTATTGAGCCGAAAAGCCACATTTTTCCATAAAAAAATGAATTATGAAATTTGGGAAGTATTAAACTCCAATAAAAGAAGGTGTGTCCTAACCAGGCAGTGTAGTAATGTCATTCTACATTGACTTTGAGTCATTAGCTCATATGACCTGGGAGTTATTGAGCCGAAAAGCCACATTTTTCAGAAAATGCATGTTTCCATAAAGAAATTAATCATGAAATATGGGGAGTATTACACTCCAATAAAAAAAGGTGTGTCCTAACCAGGCAGTCTAGTAATATGATTCTACATTGACTTTGAGTCATTCGGTCATATGACCTGGGAGTTATTGAGCCGAAAAGCCACATTTTTCCATAAAAAAATGAATTATGAAATTTGGGGAGTACTCCAATAAAAGAAGGTGTGTCCTAACCAGGCAGTGTAGTAATGTCATTCTACATTGACTTTGAGTCATTAGGTCATATGACCTGGGAGTTATTGAGCCGAAAAGCCACATTTCTCCATAAAAAAATGAATTATGAAATTTGGGGAGTATTAAACTCCAATAAAAGAAGGTGTGTCCTAACCAGGCAATGTAGTAATGTCATTCTACATTGACTTTGAGTCATTAGGTCATATGACCTGGGAGTTATTGAGCCGAAAAGCCACATTTTTCCATAAAAAAATGAATTATGAAATTTGGGGAGTATTAAACTCCAATAAAAGAAGGTGTGTCCTAACCAGGCAGTGTAGTAATGTCATTCTACATTGACTTTGAGTCATTAGCTCATATGACCTGGGAGTTATTGAGCCGAAAAGCCACATTTTTCCATAAAAAAATGAATTATGAAATTTGGGGAGTATTAAACTCCAATAAAAGAAGGTGTGTCCTAACCAGGCAGTGTAGTAATGTCATTCTACATTGACTTTGAGTCATTAGCTCATATGACCTGGGAGTTATTGAGCCGAAAAGCCACATTTTTCAGAAAATGCATGTTTCCATAAAGAAATTAATCATGAAATATGGGGAGTATTACACTCCAATAAAAAAAGGTGTGTCCTAACCAGGCAGTCTAGTAATATGATTCTACATTGACTTTGAGTCATTCGGTCATATGACCTGGGAGTTATTGAGCCGAAAAGCCACATTTTTCCATAAAAAAATGAATTATGAAATTTGGGGAGTATTAAACTCCAATAAAAGAAGGTGTGTCCTAACCAGGCAGTGTAGTAATGTCATTCTACATTGACTTTGAGTCATTAGCTCATATGACCTGGGAGTTATTGAGCCGAAAAGCCACATTTTTCCATAAAAAAATGAATTATGAAATTTGGGGAGTATTAAACTCCAATAAAAAAAGGTGTGTCCTAACCAGGCAGTGTAGTAATGTCATTCTACATTGACTTTGAGTCATTAGCTCATATGACCTGGGAGTTATTGACCCGAAAAGCCACATTTTTCAGAAAATGCATGTTTCCATAAAGAAATTAATCATGAAATATGGGGAGTATTAAACTCCAATAAAAAAAGGTGTGTCCTAACCAGGCAGTCTAGTAATATGATTCTACATTGATTTTGAGTCATTCGGTCATATGACCTGGGAGTTATTGAGCCGAAAAGGCGAATTTTTCAGAAAATGCATGTTTCCATAAAGAAATTAATCATGAAATATGGGGAGTATTAAACTCCAATGAAAAAAGGTGTGTCCTAACCAGGCAGTGTAGTAATGTCATTCTACATTGACTTTGAGTCATTAGGTCATATGACCTGGGAGTTATTGAGCCGAAAAGCCACATTTTTCCATAAAAAAATGAATTATGAAATTTGGGGAGTATTAAACTCCAATAAAAGAAGGTGTGTCCTAACCAGGCAGTGTAGTAATGTCATTCTACATTGACTTTGAGTCATTAGCTCATATGACCTGGGAGTTATTGAGCCGAAAAGCCACATTTTTCCATAAAAAAATGAATTATGAAATTTGGGGAGTATTAAACTCCAATAAAAGAAGGTGTGTCCTAACCAGGCAGTGTAGTAATGTCATTCTACATTGACTTTGAGTCATTAGCTCATATGACCTGGGAGTTATTGAGCCGAAAAGCCACATTTTTCCATAAAAAAATGAATTATGAAATTTGGGGAGTATTAAACTCCAATAAAAGAAGGTGTGTCCTAACCAGGCAATGTAGAATGACATTACTACACTGCCTGGTTAGGACACACCTTCTTTTATTGGAGTTTAATACTCCCCAAATTTCATAATTCATTTTTTTATGGAAAAATGTGGCTTTTCGGCTCAATAACTCCCAGGTCATATGACCGAATGACTCAAAGTCAATGTAGAATCATATTACTAGACTGCCTGGTTAGGACACACCTTTTTTTATTGGAGTGTAATACTCCCCATATTTCATGATTAATTTCTTTATGGAAACATGCATTTTCTGAAAAATGTGGCTTTTCGGCTCAATAACTCCCAGGTCATATGAGCTAATGACTCAAAGTCAATGTAGAATGACATTACTACACTGCCTGGTTAGGACACACCTTCTTTTATTGGAGTTTAATACTCCCCAAATTTCATAATTCATTTTTTTATGGAAAAATGTGGCTTTTCGGCTCAATAACTCCCAGGTCATATGACCTAATGACTCGAAATCAATGTAGAATGGCATTACTGCACAGCCTGGTTAGGACACACCTTTTTTTATTGGAGTTTAATACTCCCCAAATTTCATAATTCATTTTTTTATGGAAAAATGTGGCTTTTCGGCTCAATAACTCCCAGGTCATATGACCTAATGACTCAAAGTCAATGTAGAATGACATTACTACACTGCCTGGTTAGGACACACCTTCTTTTATTGGAGTTTAATACTCCCCAAATTTCATAATTCATTTTTTTATGGAAAAATGTGGCTTTTCGGCTCAATAACTCCCAGGTCATATGACCTAATGACTCGAAATCAATGTAGAATGGCATTACTGCACAGCCTGGTTAGGACACACCTATTTTTATTGGAGTTTAATACTCCATATATTTCATATTATTTTCTTTATCGAAAAATAAGCATTTACGGCTGAATACCTTCCAGGTCATGTGACCTAATGACTCAAAATCAGTGTAGAATACACTGGCTGGCTGGTAAAATCATCGACAATTC
This sequence comes from Poromitra crassiceps, assembly GCF_964638095.1. NCBI lineage: Eukaryota > Metazoa > Chordata > Actinopteri > Beryciformes > Melamphaidae > Poromitra > Poromitra crassiceps. The sequence goes on along the minus strand of NC_139642.1, from coordinate 17,625,738 downwards.
GACACATCTCTGTTATTGCCTTTCAAAAACCTGACATTTTATTTTGAAACCCTGAAGTTGGTCAACGCGCGGTGTATTTACCGTAAGGTCTGCAATAAGGGCGCCCTTGAAATGTAGGAGCGGCTGGCTTGACGAGGCAACAGCGTGAGTAGGCTGGCTTCACCGCAGTTGGAAACTGCTACCTCCACAACCCGATCTGATGGATCGACGGATGGATGGAGGGACAACCTTCCATTTTCTACAGTGGCGTTCCACCAAAACCATGAAAATAAATAGTTTCCCTTTTGTTTTGTGAAAATATGTATTCACTATATAATGATGTACCATGGAGATGAAAGTAACCAAATCACTCAGAATCTCAACATACCTCCGAAACTTGTTTGACCTATACTTTGACTCATGAGCAACAATGTGTAGCAGCAACGTGTGAAGAAGGTTCTCCAAGACGAGCAGCACACTTGACATTGGGCCAGTTTCAACAGAGAAACAAAAAGACTACTTCATCAGCGGTCAGCAGGTCCATGCAGGGTTAAAGCTGGGTCTGTGGTTGCTGTGTGAAAGCAGCCTGGGTAAACAGACAGATCCAGGAAGGCTGGAGAGAGAAGGGAATACAGTATCCAGCCGAGAGAAGCTTCTCTGAATCATATGATCGCTCTGAATCACCGGCTGTGACCGCCAACACGGAGGGTTACATCATTACCGCCATGTGGAGAGGAGCCCCGGTGTCTGGAGGGTTGCTGGGTCGAATCCTGGAGGGGGGAACGGAAAGATCAGGGGAGGGAATACACTCTCACCTTCCCCCTGACAGCGAGTGGCACCTTGCCTTTGAGCAAGAGACAGTATAGTTCTTGAGTTATTGATTTGCAGATACAATATTACAAAAATAAAACAAGAGAGAAGAAATATCCCCCACATGATCAGACTCTTAAACAAGTAATCGTGCGTGTCATGCCTTTGTGTTCTGGTTTGTCACGTTGTATGCTGTTAGTCCATCTTAAATATGTCTGTCTATTTTTATATTTGTATTAAAATTTCTTATTTTTATTAACTATTGTTACATTTTTAGATGATCTTAAACTGTCCAACTTTGTAAAATGTAGTCTCAATTCAATGCCTTGTTGCCACATGTACATTGTTGCAACTTTTAGGCTAAAGAAATAAACGGTTTACTACTAGATGTATATTATACAACAACACAAATAGGGGTACGGTGGCGCAGTCGGTAGCGCTGTCGCCTCACAGCTAGAAGGTCCTGAGTTCGATTCTCGCCTGGGACGCTGTGGGCGCTGGAGTTGTGACCCCCCCCCCCCCCCCCCCCCCATATCCTCAGTGCCTACTGCCCAGGTGGGCTATCTCGTCGAAAGGGCCTTTCTGTGTGTGGAGTTTGCATGTTCTCCCCGTACCCCCCAGGGGGTTCCTCCGTACATAACCCCCCACTAAAAACATGCAGAAGATCGTCATCCGACCAGTGACGACAACATCTGAAGTTGGTCCCCGGGCGCTGGAAAGAAAAAGCGACCACTGCTCCTGGCCTGCCCCCTGGAGGAAAGGACAAGCCTGGATGGGTCAAATGCAGAGGACATATTTCACCGGCCACCGTCAGCGTGAGCAGTGGTGTATAAAGTACCGTACTCGAAAACTTGAGGAAAAGTAAAGATATCTTCCCAGAAAAAGACTTTGGTAAAAGTCAAAGTCAAAGTCACTCATTAGAATAGTACTTGAGTAAAAGTCTTAAAGTACTTGATGTTTTCTGTACTTAAGTATCAAAAGTAATTTTCTGATAGTAAATGTACTTAAGTATTGAAAGTAAAAAGTACAAGTAAATGCCGTTAAAAAAATCTAGCAAAAGACATGCCTAGGCTTGAGTGGAAGTCTATTTCTTCTTCTTGACTTTTATAGCCGCTGGCAAACAACCTTATGTTGCATTACAGCCACCAACTGGAATGGCGTGTGGATCGTGATTAACGTAACTTGCAAACTAGGAGCACTGATTTGACAAACCTGATTGCTTGCAGGCTACCCAATTTCTTCTGATTTTACTTTGTAACTAAGATGCTTGGGGGAAATGTAGTGGAGTAAAAGTATCCATTTTATTTGGGAAATGTAGTGGAGTAAAAGTGAAAGTTGACAGAAATATAAATACTCAAGTAAAGTACAGATACTCAGAAAAAATACTTAAGTACTGTACTTAAGTATTTATACTTTGTTACATTACACCACTGAGCGTGAGTGTGTGTTGTGGCCGCATGCATGTGTTGAAGTGTTCGTGTGACAATAAAGACGGGCTTGTCCGTCTGAAATGGTGTTTTAAATATGCACAGGTGGGACGGGGGGAAACTGAAGGCTTCTAAAAAAAATAAAAAAAAATAAAAAAAGAACCCAGGTAGCATTAACATTAAAGACAGCTGTAAATGCTGGCCAACAATCTACAGGCATGCATTTTAAAAATGTCTAAAAGAGAGAACAAAATTTAAAATCCTTCAAACAAGAAAACAACAAAAGAAGAAAAAGACCAATAAAGAAGAAAGAAATAAGTACAAAGATAACATATTCACACTGCTTTCAGACACTGTTATCACGCCTTATTGTCTACCACAAGCAGTGAGAGGTGTGGCGCCCCCTCCTGCCTCATCCCACATGATATAAAATGATCGTTCACTTCTCATTCACAGTGATGGATTATCTTTACAAACAGAATTATTGTTTTCTATGTCATTAAGGAATTGAATTGGAGATAATAAGCAGTTTGAGGGTTGGCAAGATTTATTTTAAAATATCCTGCATTGGTCCAGAAATGTAAATAGTTGGGTAATGGTATTGACATTTTTCTATCTCTACAAGCAATTGTTACTAATAATTTTTAACTCTATCTCTAGGCAGGTGGAATCAGACTTTGAGCGTTGTGTAACTCTCTCCAATACACTTCAAGCTCGATCTTCGAATATAAAGATGAACATCCTGCCTCGCATTATTCTTTTTTTTTAGTTCCATGCTACCTTTATCACCTCTTGCTGGTCACTGGGATAAATTACATAATCTGATCACAAAAATCATCTGGAATGATAGGTGCTGCGCAGCAATGGGTCGTGGCGGGCACTGACAGAGATGCTCACGTCAGGAGAGGGAGGATGGACATGACTTACCTGAGTTGCCAAACTTTGTAGGGAAGTTGTAGCTTCTGCTTATTTTTGTACTGGATTATTTAGGTCGGAACTTGTCACAGGTGATCGATAAGACCCACGGAGATGTCTTTCAAGCTTTATTGGAGTATCACAGGCTTGTGCTTGGCTGAGGAGCCAATGATGCGAAGCTACCATCTGTGGAATTATGACTGAACGCCTCTAAGTCAGAATCCCCAGTAACGATACCGTAGTGCCGCGGATCCTTGGTTGGCCCCAGATAGCTGGCTTCAGTCGGTGAGTAGAGCCGTTCGTGACAGGGCTGCAGGGGCAGAAGTAAGGCAGCAGGTTGTGTTCATAGGTGTCCCTTGGGGTGAAGAATTGGAAAGCCATCCCACACACAAAATCTGTACATCTAAGCATGCCCGTAACTACCATTGAGGACACCGAGGTCATGACCTCGGTATTTTCTTTATTCTATATTCTTTATTGTTCTCTATTTGCTTCCTCTCTGTGTGCTATAGAAGGAAAAGACATAACTCACCACAACGTAAATTTTTTGCATTGGGGCTAGACTTTGGGGACAGTTCTATTGAAGTGAATGGGTAAGTAAAGTAACTCCCCTGTAAGTGATGTTTGTGTAGATGGGCCATTGTATTTAATTGAGCAGTATTCTGCCATGTGACCTGTATGCAGAATAGATTATGCGGAGACATTTATTTTTTGTATCATTGTAAAGCAACAGCACAGTAAAGAGGATATTAATCTAACATGATGTCTGTAGTTCTTTATAGATCTAGCCTCTTAATTTTGCTCTCAAAGTGCACCAGATTGAAGCATTTTATTTTAAAATGGACAACATTTTCTAACCGGGGAGGTACAGCCCCCCTGGACCCCCAACGCCGTGCTAAAATGACCTCGGTTTCCCAAACCCTGCATGGCTACACCCATGCATCTAAGACCACTAAGGGATTGGTTTCTAGTCTTTATACTTGTATCACCAAGGCTGCAGAAGAACCGTTGTGTCTCAATGTCAGCTGGAGTAGGGATCTTTCTATTTCATCTAATATAATCAATTGGGATATGGCGTGGATTAATATCATTTTATCTTCCAGGAACCCCAATCACCAATTGATTCATTATAACTACGCCCATAGACTATACTGTACCCCTCGTAAGTTATTTCAGATGAAAATATCTTAAAGCCCTAACTACAATATGCCCCCTGGGAACCCCTGGAACCTTTATACACATGGTCTGGGAATGTTCGGCCGTTTCTTTATTTTGAAGAGAGGTTACCATGGAAGATGTTCGTAGTGCTGGGAGTCAGCTGTTCCTTGTTCTCCTGTGTTGTTTTGTTGTTGAATGAATTTACTGGGTTGAATTGATCCTTGAGGCAGGCTGTTGTTGGGCCTTACATCAGAAATGGTAGCTCAGAGATGGAAGGCTCCTCATACTTGGCCTTTTTTTTGAACAATGGGCTTCTTCTGCTGTGGACCTTGGCTGTCATGGAGATGTCGGTGGCCGTATGCATGGAGTGCAAGTAGAAAATATGACTGTGTGGGAATGCATTTGTTGAAGCTATGCGTGCGAACCATGGACAGGATAGCTATTAGTTGCGTTTGTTTTAGTTTGTTTTTTCCCCCCGCTATGTGGTGGAGACTGTCCACTTATTGATCCTGCCTGGTAACCTTTCTTTGTCCAGAAATATCGTCAGCAGCACTACACCTTTATGACTGAGGGAATGGAATGTGTCAGCCATCTTGGCTCCATAGGCCCTGCTTCATGGTGGTTGCTATGGTAACTGGTGATGTAATGGAGGACGTTGTTCCGGATTGACAGCCAACACTTCTGAACTGTAGAGAAGGAGCAGCAACATGTTGCCATGACTCACCTAAATGTTCACTTAAATAGTGGATTACAAAGCGTGACCAACTTCACCCTTATCTTCTTAAGAAGCTTCTTAGACCCCTCCCGTGCAGCCTTAAGAAGGGTCTAAGCTTAGACCCTCCCGTGCAGCCTTAAGAAGGGTCTAAGAAGCTTCTTAGCGCTAAGAAGCTTTTGGGAAACCCAGCCAATGTCATAAAAATAGGCTATCAAATAACATCATATGTCAGTGACATGCCACTGTTCCGACACCTCATTAGTCCGACCAATCAATGTTCCGACATCGCATTATTCCGACCACTTAAAGGATCATTTCGTTTTTTTTCCCCCAACCTGGACCCTATTTTCCCACACTGTATGTGTCTAAGGGACTCATCGTGACATCATTTTTTCAAATTGGTTGATTACTCCGAGATATCCTTGTTTACAGCTCGTCAAAAAACTACCAGTGTAACCCAGTCGGGCAATTGCGCACCGTCATTCTACGTTCGCTAAAAGTGCTTGTTTTGCCGCTGGGAGACTCAAACTGTCATTATAGTGTTTGGCAACATGGAAACGACTCTATACATGAATATTATTCTCTGGGGTTTACTGTCGGACAGAGAAAATGGGCGTGAACAGGCGAGGAGAGAGAGAGAGAGGAGCAGAATTTTCTCCAGCACAGCGCTGTTGATGAGAGAGTGAAAATCCTCCGTGTTGACACAGCGCGAGCTTCCCTGTATTGCTGGTTGCCCCTCTGCCTCTAATTCTAGTGTAGTTCTATGTGTGTCCGTCTTACTGCTGGAAGAGCCATTCTAACCAGTCTAGTTCTACGTCTGTTCATCTTACTGCTGGAAGAGCCATTCTAACCAGTCTAGTTCTACGTCTGTCCATCTTACTGCTGGGATCCCCAATTATCCTCCCAGCTCTCTGTCACTTTTTCCAGCACGGGGAATGTCTTCCTCTCTTTCACATAGGGTCATTGTAGTGGTCAGTGTGTGTGTGTGTGTGTGTGTGCGTGCATGTGTGTGTGTGTGTGTGTGTGTGTGTGTGTGTGTGTGCGCACGCACGCGCGTGCGTGAGTGCGAATGTGTGTTTGTGTGTGTGTGTGTGTCTCCATCCCTCCCTGAACCCTCGTGGCACTTAGGTACTAATTAACTCCCCTTCCATTGGCGATATAATAACTTTATACTTATACCTATCTTCTTCTTGTACACAATTGATGTATCTTTGTTTAAACTCATGTATCTCGTCATTCCCATGGAAACAGTAGCTTTTTTCTCTTTTTTTGGCGGGGGTGGGGGGCAACATGACATCACCATTAGCCGAGAAGGTGGTCACTAATTAAAGGGCGACCTGAGGGGGTTGGGAGGGGTTTTTCCATCATTATTAGCCTGTTAGCCCGCCGGGTCGTTACTATTATTAACCCAGGTGTTGTTTTCTCAATGACCCAATCCTCCGAGCGGAGCCATGGAGGGATGGAGGTCGCCCGGCCCGGCCCAGCCCGGGGGACACCGGCTATGGGACAGGGTGGTGTTCCCTTAGCAACAACAAGAATTCAATCTCTCTCAGTTCAACCAAGCCAAGAAGTGGATTTTCCTCACAGGTCAAGTTTTTTGAGGCATTTTTGGGATGAGGGGATTTGCAAATTCAACGTCAAATATTGAAATATTTCAGAAATTGTCAATCTTACCACATCTTTTAGTCTCAAATTAAGTCCTAAGAATCTATTTTCCTTTCCTTAAAACACATTTAAAAAATCATTTTAAATAAGATTTAAATTAAGACATTTTTAATCATCTCTGACAAGCAACAACTTATGTTGTTTTATGTTGGGGACTACGGATGGAAACTAGCCTCGTGCTAAATTCGGCATTTTTTACACTTGTATCATTTTATATGTTTCAACATCATTTCATTAATTATGCTTTGTCCCTCCCAAATAAACGAATAAAGTAAAGTAAAGTAAAGTAAAGTAAAGACTACATTTCATGTAAACTGCATGAAGTTGATCGCCTTTTTGTGTGTGTGCAAAATTCTGTAAGATATGAGATATGAGAAATAAATGTGCACAAAGTGTTTTTATTATCAATGAGTGAATGCTCTGTAGCCTACGAGTGAAAAATGAGCCCAGCCGCGTCTCTCTGCGTTCAGTGATGCTATGCCTGCAGACGCGTCTCTCTGCGTTCAGTGATGCTATGCCTCCAGACGCGTCTCTCTGCGTTCAGTGATGCTATGCCTGCAGACGTCTCTCTGTGTTCAGTGATGCTATGCCTCCAGACGTCTCTCTGTGTTCAGTGATGCTATGCCTGCAGACGTCTCTCTGTGTTCAGTGATGCTATGCCTCCAGACGTCTCTCTGTGTTCAGTGATGCTATGCCTGCAGACGTCTCTCTGTGTTCAGTGATGCTATGCCTGCAGACGTCTCTCTGTGTTCAGTGATGCTATGTCTGCAGACGTCTCTCTGTGTTCAGTGATGCTATGCCTGCAGACGCGTCTCTCTGCGTTCAGTGATGCTATGCCTCCAGACGCGTCTCTCTGCGTTCAGTGATGCTATGCCTCCAGACGCGTCTCTCTGCGTTCAGTGATGCTATGCCTCCAGACGCGTCTCTCTGCGTTCAGTGATGCTATGCCTGCAGACGTCTCTCTGCGTTCAGTGATGCTATGCCTGCAGACGTGTCTCTCTGCGTTCAGTGATGCTATGCCTGCAGACGCGTCTCTCTGTGTTCAGTGATGCTATGCCTGCAGACACGTCTCTCTGCGTTCAGTGATGCTATGCCTGCAGACACGTCTCTCTGTGTTCAGTGATGCTATGCCTGCAGACACGTCTCTCTGCGTTCAGTGATGCTATGCCTGCAGACACGTCTCTCTGTGTTCAGTGATGCTATGCCTGCAGACGTCTCTCTGCGTTCAGTGATGCTATGCCTGCAGACGTCTCTCTGCGTTCAGTGATGCTATGCCTGCAGACGCGTCTCTCTGCGTTCAGTGATGCTATGCCTCCAGACACGTCTCTCTGCGTTCAGTGATGCTATGCCTCCAGACACGTCTCTCTGCGTTCAGTGATGCTATGCCTGCAGACGCGTCTCTCTGCGTTCAGTGATGCTATGCCTCCAGACGCGTCTCTCTGCGTTCAGTGATGCTATGCCTGCAGACGCGGCTCCATCCATTTCGCAGAAAATGATCCGGATGTGATGTTTCTGCTCGTTCACGAGCCTGCCTCTCAGTGGCTTCAGTGAAAAAATTCACCGACAAAGAAGAAGGCTAACACAGGCTAACGTTACGTTAGCTATAATGCCGTCGATGAACATCAGCAAACAACCAACAACACAGAGTCCAGTAAAAAGTCCACACAGAAAAAGATTGATCTGGTGAAGCCTGTATGGCCAAACAGCAGCAATGTGACCGACGTTGGTGGGAAACCCGAGTCGGGGCTGTGTTTTCGGTTTCATGGAGGGACCTTATGTTGGCTTGTTGTATTGGTTGCTGTGATTATGTGGTTTTGGGGCTGGCCAGATAACGTTAGCTTGCTTGCTAACGCAGCTATTAGTTAATGGAGTTACCACCCAGAAGCTCTGCTAATAACGTTACCGCTTTGTGTGGATAATGTAACAGTCGCAAATATGCTTAACATTACTACCATTTTGTTTATGGAACATTGTTTGGCAGTAACAGATGAAGTCCCTATTCACTTGGTCATGTCCAGGTCACCTCAGCCCAAGGGGAAGCAGGCAGTTAGCTCCTTAATAACCAGCCTCTGGTCAAAGTCATATCTGACTAGTTTTCAATGTATTTCTCCCCACAAAAGTTAGGCTTTTTCTGACATGGGAGCAAGCAAGCAGCGCAGCAGTAAGCGTCCCTCCTGATGCACTGGACCTGGCTGCCTGCAGCTGAAGCGCGTTGGCCAAACAATTCAAGCCCTTTTTGCAGCACTTGAGGAAACCGTGAGTTTGCTCGTTGATATAAGCGATTGCCCGAACGATTCATTAATTAATAAACTAGTGAACGTGAAGTGAGTCACGAAGAGCCACACCCGCCCACTCAGACGGATAAGGACCTGCCACTGTTTAACCTGAGCTGCGATTGCGTGGAAGCGGATCTTATACCGGCGGTCGAGGTAGATAAGATACGGACTCGCGGGAGTGTGCGTAGGCCGGCTAATTGTTGTTTAACTCATTGAGTGCCAGCCACTTTTGGAAAATGGATGCTCCCAGTGCCAGCCCTTTCAGAGCATTTTCAGTGATTTCTCGAGGCCCACAGAATATTGTGTGATATTTCTATGTAAACACCGAACACGCCCAAAGAACGATGAGACTATCTTGTATCATCAGCAAAAAAAAGTTTATTGATATCATTTTCCGTTCTTTAGTTATCAGCCGGAGAAGATAGGTTGATTTCAGCAAAAACAGACATTTCAAATTAGAAGCTGAGATAATGAGCCTTTTGTGAAATTAAGCATTTCAAGCACATCACTGACTCTGAAGCTAATATTTTCTGATGTAGTGACACCTCAAAAATAATTTCCTTCAATAAAAGAGCGAAAACAAAGGAATTTTGATGGCAAAATAATATTTTTAGCTGCAACCAGCAGCGATGGCCTTCTTGCTGGTCTTGATTTACTGCTGGTGGGCATCAGATATTCTAGCTTGTGTTTTGCCAATCTGTCCATCGAGCCTGCTGTCTGGGTCGGTACGTGTTGTATGGTGCCCTGCGTGCCCCACCCCCCTCAACTGCAAACTCCTCCGTGGGAGTGTCTCTGGTGGCTCTCTGCTGCACGTTTGCTCTGCACGTTTCAAAGTGCGCTACACCCAGCTCTATTTTCACATCGTTCCGCCGTTTTTGTTCGCCGGCTCCCAGCGCTTCCAGCTGAGAATGATTTGGCTTTTCAGAAAGACG
>NC_139642.1:17318361-17610861 GCF_964638095.1 Poromitra crassiceps | reverse complement strand
TGAAGATTTTGAAGATCTAGAGTTTGAGAGAGCGAGAGAGAGAGAGAGAGAGAGAGAGAAGAGAGAGAGAGAGAGAGAGAGAGAGAGGGAGGGAGAGAGAGAGAGAGAGAGATAAAGGGATAAAAAAAACGATATCATGATGTTTGTGATAAAGGTTTTTCAATGAATAATAGTTGATTGCCTCACTGAATAATCTGCTGTTCTGCAATTTTAGCAGCAGAATTTGATGTCCTGGCGTTTGTATTTTAATGCGACATCCGTGCGTAACGACCTATCCAAGGATGTCACCTGCACTGCGGTCTGGAGTGTTGTCGGTTGTCGGTTGTTAACGAGCGGTCAGTGCGCTCACGCACTGACCGCTCGTTAACAAGTGCTTTGAGATTATATGTGCAATTGTTTGCAGCGCCCCCTGCCCCCATAAGATAGCATAACGCCAGGATTTGAGGTGGCCACACCCAAAGCTGCGCCGTGCGCACGCAGTCTGGGGCGCAAACCTGCTTGATATCTTATCTTTTTTCCCCCTTTCACTTTTTTAATTGTGAACAATAGCCAATCAGAGATAGTTAAATCCAGTTGGCCAATCATAGGTTCACTGCAGCTCAACAGTCAATGAGAGGCGTGGTCAGGAGGTGTCTATGAGCTCTGCATTTGAAGGCTTGAAGACCATTGTCTGTGATGGATCTGATAACATTACGTCACACTTCGTTTTAACAGATAATTGTCTTTTATTTTATTTTATGCTTATTTTTATTGATTATTCACTGTGCCTTACTTCCCCATGTTATCCTCCCCCCTGCGTGGCAGGCACACCCACACGTTACCCGCAGACTCTGACAAGTGCTTGATGCACTCATACTGTTATACACTTACACACATCCAGGCATACACACAACAGTGCACATTTTATCACAGTCATCTTAAGGACCGCAATGGAAATAAGCTGTTAGCTTTATTGCGTTTTTTATCCTTTTGATAATGGTGGGCCTGTGTATGTATATATGTATATACTGTTGTTCCTTATCAATAAAGAACTCAATCAATCAATCAATTTAAAACGCATCACTCTTGCTACGTTTACGCCTATAGCATCCACACTACTCCGGGGGTTTCCGAAGCCCTAAAACGGAGACTTTTGTAAACACTGCTGCCTGGGTTAGGGTTTAGGCAGGATGGGGTTTTGGGAACAGCTGTGGTAACCGCTATCGATCTGTAGCTAACGGTTAGCAGCTGGTCTAGAAGTGCTTGCCAGCTGTCGCAAACGAAACAGGCTTATATATGCCATACCATGTGTGGGTGTGCGACACGCCCACGGCCGACCAATGGTGTACCTTCATCAGTCACTCAGTTATTTCTCCTCACAAAGCGATTTTTCCAGCCGCCAGAAAATGCTATACGGACACGTCCTTTATTTAATAACGATATCATCAGACACTTCCATCAAACACGTGGGTCTCTGTATCAGTAGCCTATGTGCTGCTGGCTGATGTCATGTGTTTGGCCAGAGGGCGGGCCAAGGTGTGTCCATTCAGCTCATCTCACCCTTCAGACATAACACACACACACACACACACACACACACACACACACACACACACCGTACAGATAACAGATAATATTCTAACTTCCTGCCATATCGCAGCCTTCCCACAGCCTCCCTGTTTTCACAGGTTGCATTGTGGGTAAAGGTAAATAGGGTCAGGTATTGCTGAAACCCGACGAGCCTCCAGAGTGTCTGAATACACACACACACACACACAGACACACACACACACGACACATACAGATACACACACACACACACACAGACTTACTGTAAGACACCTGCTGCGTGTCTACAACTAACACAGCATGGCAGACGAACACACACACACACAGGCACACACACACACACACACACACACACACACACAGACACACACACAGGCACACACAGGCAAAGACACACACACACACACACACACACACACACAGACTTACTGCAAGACACCTGCTGCGTGTCTACAACTAACAAAGCATGGCAGACGAACACACACACACACACACACATACACACACTCACACACACACATACACACACTCACACACACACATACATACACACCCACACACACACACACTTACTGTAAGACACCTGCTGCGTGTCTACAACTAACACAGCATGGCAGACGAACACACACACACACACACACACACACACACACACACACACACACACACACACACACACACACAGGCGAAGACACTAGCCCCTGTGTGTGTTCCTTGTATGTCATTTGGAATAGGCACTATTGAAACAGCTGATTTAACTACAGGTTGAGTAAGAACTTTTTGACATGTTGGGCAGCTGTGGCTCAGGAGGTAGAGTGGGTCATCCGCTAATAGCTTTGGATAAAAGAGGTCGCTCGTTCGATGCCCGCCTCCTCCAGTCTGCATGTCGAAGTGCGGCCCCCAGACTGCACCTGATGGCTATGCCAGCTTGCCCCCGATCGGTGTGTGAATGTGAGCAATGTAAAGCACTTTGGATGAAAGTGCTATATATATAAATGCCAGATAAAGTCCATTTACATTTCAATCAGTGCGTTTACATGCAGAGAACAAACAGTTTATTAGCGGATTTCTGGAGTTACCTGATTATTCAAATGGTCATGTAAACAGCATAAACCGATAAGCTTTATCCGTTTATCGCCGTTATCGGGTTATGAATAAACCGATAAACATACCTAGGTTTTTGGCCAATAACCCGTCTTTTGAGTGCATGTATACAGCGTGTCAGGTTTCTTGTGGGTTTATACATCTGCGCATGCACTGCACATGCACTGCACATGCACTGCACATGCACTGCACATACACTGCACATGCACTGCGCCTGCACTGCGCATGTACAAGTTGCAGCCGATGCGGAAGTGAAAACTAAAAGCAGCATGGCGAGCGGCGGCAGTAGTGGCAAGGCTAAAACCAAAGCCCACTTTAGACTCATGGATAAGACACATAAAACACATTTTGCAACTGCAATAACTCCCAAATAATGACTGGCCTGACCCAGTGCCGAAAGTCTGCAGGCGACGCCATGTTGGAAACCCCACAGGATGTCATGAAACGACAGGAAGTTTGAGTTTTTCCGGCGTGGACTTCTTCTTCTGTTGTTTTTTTGCGGAATTACTGCTGGCTGCTGCCTTCTGGAGAGAAATCCGACTAATTGACTGAATCATGTAAACCCCGGGTTTTCCTATTGTCGGATTATTAAAGTGCATGTAAACGCAGAAATCAGATTATTGCCATAAACTGATTACTCACAGTTATCAGTTTATTGGTGTGCATGTAAACGCACTCATTGTGACTCTCAGAGCGACTTCACTGAGCTCACCAGTAGAATCACCAGTGTGTTTGTTGGGCATTATAAATTAGATCCCACTACTTTTCTTGGACCCGCCCTGCTTAGCATTCAAGCGATAGGATTGGCCAGTTGTGTTGGTTGGGTTTAGGCATGAGTTGGGTTTAGGCATGAGTTGGGTTTAGGCACACCATAATGTGCAATTGTTTTTATTGAAAGATGCGGCAGCGCTCTCCTAAACAGCGCAGCCGAAAGCGACGCTCACCACCTTACGTGGTTTTACGTCTGGCTCTTACGTGGTTTTACGTCTGGCTCTTACGTGGTTTTACGTCTGGCTCTTACGTGGTTTTACGTCTGGCTCTTACGTGGTTTTACGTCTGGCTCTTACGTGGTTTTATGTCTGGCTCTTACGTGGTTTTAGGTCTGCCTCTTACGTGGTTTTATGTCTGGCTCGCCTCTTACGTGGTTTTACGTCTGGCTCTTACGTGGTTTTACGTCTGGCTCTTACGTGGTTTTATGTCTGACACATACGTGGTTTTACGTCCGGCTCTTTTAGGTCTGGCTGGATTTTAGGTCTGGCTGTTACATGGTTTTAGGTCTGGCTGTTACATGGTTTTACGTCTGGCTGTTATGCCCAAAACACACCGCAGATCTTACAAACACAACACAGGGCCAGAGTCCCACCAAACTAGATTATCAGGCCTGATAATCTAGTGTTGTAAAGTCCCCCAGTGTGTCTGCGGTGTTGGGCTGTTCCTCAATGTGTGTGTGTGTGTGTGTGTGTGTGTGTGTGTGTGTGTGTGTGTGTGTGCGTCCGTGCGACGCGTGGTGTTTCAGATGCTGGGCTGCGGCTGCTTGCTGTCCTGCCTGCTATCCGTCACTCTGCTGCACTGTGGGGATGCCCTGAGCGTCCACCAGGGGCCGCCACAGGTCAGAACACACTCAGTCCCGCACGCACGTACCAACATGACCTCCAACTCATACTCATAGACCAATGACGTCATAATAGTGCAATACCTGCAATTCGACCATACAGTATGTCTGCTAGACTAGCGCCCCTCAGTGGCAGAGAAAAAGTACTGCAACATATCCTGCAACTCATATGACCAATGACGTCGTATCACTGCAATATGACCATATCAGCACGTCTGCTAGACTAGATCCCATCAGTGGCAGAGAAAAGGTACTACGCAACTTCCGCCCAAGCAAGTTGTAAAAACCAAGCTTTTTTCCAAACAACGTTAGGAGTGGAGTGTGGCTTAGGGTGTGGCTTAGGCTTAGGGTGTGGGTTAGGCTTAGGGTGTGGGTTAGAGTTAGGGTGTGGGTTAGAGTTAGGGGTATGGACAGCAGGGAACTGGTAGCCGTCAGGCGGCTGTCGAACCAGCAGCCCCAGGTTCAAATCCCGCACGACTCGAGGTTATATTTTCATCAAACTCTGAGACTGGGCTTTTATTCACATGACCGCTAGTGTCAAAGACATGTATGTTAGGGTTAATACTCCTGTCAGTGCCCCTGAGCAAGGCACTGGCTAAAAGAAGTGGAGTTGATCCCCGGGCGCTGCACTGCGGCTGCCCACTGCTCTATAGTTCTAGGAAGGAAGGCTCCTACTAGAGGATGAGCAGAGTATGAATGTCCTCAGTGGGACAATAAAGCATGGCTTAACAGCGGAGTCAGTGTCAGACAGTGAAAAGCAGATCAGATGGTGTCATAGAAAAACATCCCAAAGGCCAAAGCAAACAGCAGCACTGTCCCTCCCTCCCACCAGAGGGGGCTCTGGGCTGCGTCTGGACCAGACAGATGCACGTCACTGCGCTGATATCACATCATATCAGATGATGTAACATCAGAGACAAGCCAACACAAAGAGCTCTGTTCTCAGCTGGAGGAGGAAAGCCATGTTTGCTGTCATGTCTGCCATCTGTCAGCAGCAGGTGAGAGACATGGTCCTGTAATGGATGCCAAACTACATCAACAAGACGCGTTGACAGTGTAACCAGACAACTAGCCAAACTACATCAACATGACATGTTGACAGTGTAACCAGACAACTAGCCAAACTACATCAACATGACATGTTGACAGTGTAACCAGACAACTAGCCAAACTACATCAACATGATGCGTTGACAGAACCAGACAACTAGCCAAACTACATCAACAAGACGCGTTGACAGTGTAACCAGACAACTAGCCAAACTACATCAACAAGACGCGTTGACAGTGTAACCAGACAACTAGCCAAACTACATCAACATGACGCGTTGACAGTGTAACCAGACAACTAGCCAAATTACATCAACAAGACACATTGACAGTGTAACCAGACAACTAGCCAAACTACATCAATATGACGCATTGACAGTATAACCAGACAACTAGCCAAACTACATCAACAAGACACATTGACAGTGTAACCAGACAACTAGCCAAACTACATCAACAAGACGCGTTGACAGTATAACCAGACAACTAGCCAAACTACATCAACAAGACACATTGACAGTGTAACCAGACAACTAGCCAAACTACATCAACAAGACACATTGACAGTGTAACCAGACAACTAGCCAAACTACATCAACAAGACGCGTTGACAGTATAACCAGACAACTAGCCAAACTACATCAACAAGACACATTGACAGTGTAACCAGACAACTAGCCAAACTACATCAACAAGACGCGTTGACAGTGTAACCAGACAACTAGCCAAACTACATCAATATGACGCATTGACAGTGTAACCAGACAACTAGCCAAACTACATCAACAAGACACATTGACAGTGTAACCAGACAACTAGCCAAACTACATCAACAAGACATGTTGACAGTATAACCAGACAACTAGCCAAACTACATCAACAAGACACATTGACAGTATAACCAGACAACTAGCCAAACTACATCAACAAGACACATTGACAGTGTAACCAGACAACTAGCCAAAGTACATCAATATGACGCATTGACAGTATAACCAGACAACTAGCCAAACTACATCAACAAGACACATTGACAGTGTAACCAGACAACTAGCCAAACTACATCAACAAGACACATTGACAGTATAACCAGACAACTAGCCAAACTACATCAACAAGACACATTGACAGTGTAACCAGACAACTAGCCAAACTACATCAACAAGACGCGTTGACAGTGTAACCAGACAACTAGCCAAACTACATCAACAAGACGCGTTGACAGTGTAACCAGACAACTAGCCAAACTACATCAATATGACGCATTGACAGTATAACCAGACAACTAGCCAAACTACATCAACAAGACACATTGACAGTGTAACCAGACAACTAGCCAAACTACATCAACAAGACGCGTTGACAGTGTAACCAGACAACTAGCCAAACTACATCAATATGACGCATTGACAGTGTAACCAGACAACTAGCCAAACTACATCAACAAGACGCGTTGACAGTATAACCAGACAACTAGCCAAACTACATCAACAAGACACATTGACAGTATAACCAGACAACTAGCCAAACTACATCAACAAGACGCGTTGACAGTGTAACCAGACAACTAGCCAAACTACATCAATATGACGCATTGACAGTGTAACCAGACAACTAGCCAAACTACATCAATATGACGCATTGACAGTGTAACCAGACAACTAGCCAAACTACATCAACAAGACACATTGACAGTATAACCAGACAACTAGCCAAACTACATCAACAAGACGCGTTGACAGTGTAACCAGCCAACTAGCCAAACTACATCAACAAGACGCGTTGACAGAACCAGACAACTAGCCAAACTACATCAACATGACGCATTGACAGTGTAACCAGACAACTAGCCAAACTACATCAACAAGACGCGTTGACAGAACCAGACAACTAGCCAAACTACATCAATATGACGCATTGACGGTGTAACCAGACAACTAGCCAAACTACATCAATATGACGCATTGACAGTGTAACCAGACAACTAGCCAAACTACATCAACAAGACACATTGACAGTATAACCAGACAACTAGCCAAACTACATCAACAAGACGCGTTGACAGTGTAAACAGCCAACTAGCCAAACTACATCAACAAGACGCGTTGACAGAACCAGACAACTAGCCAAACTACATCAACATGACGCGTTGACAGAACCAGACAACTAGCCAAACTACATCAACAAGACGCGTTGACAGTGTAACCAGACAACTAGCCAAACTACATCAACAAGACGCGTTGACAGTGTAACCAGCCAACTAGCCAAACTACATCAACAAGACGCGTTGACAGAACCAGACAACTAGCCAAACTACATCAACAAGACGCGTTGACAGTGTAACCAGACAACTAGCCAAACTACATCAACAAGACGCGTTGACAGAACCAGACAACTAGCCAAACTACATCAACAAGACGCGTTGACAGAACCAGACAACTAGCCAAACTACATCAACATGACGCATTGACAGAACCAGACAACTAGCCAAACTACATCAACATGACGCATTGACAGAACCAGACAACTAGCCAAACTACATCAACAAGACGCGTTGACAGAACCAGACAACTAGCCAAACTACATCAACATGACGCATTGACAGTGTAACCAGCCAACTAGCCAAACTACATCAACAAGACGCGTTGACAGAACCAGACAACTAGCCAAACTACATCAACAAGACGCGTTGACAGTATAACCAGACAACTAGCCAAACTACATCAATATGACGCATTGACAGTGTAACCAGACAACTAGCCAAACTACATCAATATGACGCATTGACAGTATAACCAGACAACTAGCCAAACTACATCAATATGACGCATTGACAGTGTAACCAGACAACTAGCCAAACTACATCAACAAGACGCGTTGACAGTGTAACCAGACAACTAGCCAAAGTACATCAACATGACGCGTTGACAGTGTAACCAGACAACTAGCCAAAGTACATCAACATGACGCATTGACAGAACCAGACAACTAGCCAAACTACATCAATATGACGCATTGACAGAACCAGACAACTAGCCAAACTACATCAATATGACGCATTGACAGAACCAGACAACTAGCCAAACTACATCAACATGATGCATTGACAGAACCAGACAACTAGCCAAAGTTAAGTTATACTTTATACTTTATTTATCCCCTTGGGGAAATTAACCCTCTGCATTTGACCCATCCTCTAGGAACCTTCCTAGAACTAGGAGCAGTGGGCAGCCACTGTGCAGCCCCCGGGATCAACTCCAGTTCTTTTTGCCAGTACCTTTGGCCAGGGGCACTGACAGGAGTATTAACCCTAACATACATGTTTTTCTTGATGGTGGGAGGAAACCGGAGCACCCGGAGAAAACCCACACGGACACGGGGAGAACATGCAAACTCCACACAGAGTGTGAAACTACATCAATATGACGCATTGACAGAACCAGACAACTAGCCAAACTACATCAATATGACGCATTGACAGAACCAGACAACTAGCCAAACTACATCAACATGACACGTTGACAGAACCAGACAACTAGCCAAACTACATCAACATGACATGTTGACAGAACCAGACAACTAGCCAAACTACATCAATACGACGCATTGACAGAACCAGACAACTAGCCAAACTACATCAACATGACATGTTGACAGAACCAGACAACTAGCCAAACTACATCAACATGACGCATTGACAGAACCAGACAACTAGCCAAACTACATCAACATGACACGTTGACAGAACCAGACAACTAGCCAAACTACATCAACATGACATGTTGACAGAACCAGACAACTAGCCAAACTACATCAATACGACGCATTGACAGAACCAGACAACTAGCCAAACTACATCAACATGACACGTTGACAGAACCAGACAACTAGCCAAACTACATCAACATGACGCATTGACAGAACCAGACAACTAGCCAAACTACATCAACATGACGCATTGACAGAACCAGACAACTAGCCAAACTACATCAATATGACGCATTGACAGAACCAGACAACTAGCCAAACTACATCAATATGATGCGTTGACAGAACCAGACAACTAGCCAAACTACATCAATATGATGCGTTGACAGAACCAGACAACTAGCCAAACTACATCAATATGACGCATTGACAGAACCAGACAACTAGCCAAACTACATCAACATGATGCATTGACAGAACCAGACAACTAGCCAAACTACATCAACATGATGCATTGACAGAACCAGACAACTAGCCAAACTACATCAACATGACATGTTGACAGAACCAGACAACTAGCCAAACTACATCAACATGACGCATTGACAGAACCAGACAACTAGCCAAACTACATCAACATGACGCATTGACAGAACCAGACAACTAGCCAAACTACATCAATATGATGCGTTGACAGAACCAGACAACTAGCCAAACTACATCAATATGACGCATTGACAGAACCAGACAACTAGCCAAACTACATCAACATGATGCATTGACAGAACCAGACAACTAGCCAAACTACATCAACATGATGCATTGACAGAACCAGACAACTAGCCAAACTACATCAACATGACATGTTGACAGTGTAACCAGACAACTAGCCAAACTACATCAACATGACATGTTGACAGTGTAACCAGACAACTAGCCAAACTACATCAACATGATGCGTTGACAGAACCAGACAACTAGCCAAACTACATCAACAAGACGCGTTGACAGTGTAACCAGACAACTAGCCAAACTACATCAACAAGACGCGTTGACAGTGTAACCAGACAACTAACCAAACTACATCAACATGACGCATTGACAGAACCAGACAACTAGCCAAACTACATCAACAAGACGTGTTGACAGTGTAACCAGACAACTAGCCAAACTACATCAACAAGACGCGTTGACAGTGTAACCAGACAACTAGCCAAACTACATCAATATGACGCATTGACAGTATAACCAGACAACTAGCCAAACTACATCAATATGACGCATTGACAGTGTAACCAGACAACTAGCCAAACTACATCAACAAGACGCGTTGACAGTATAACCAGACAACTAGCCAAACTACATCAACAAGACACATTGACAGTATAACCAGACAACTAGCCAAACTACATCAACAAGACACATTGACAGTGTAACCAGACAACTAGCCAAACTACATCAACAAGACGCGTTGACAGTGTAACCAGACAACTAGCCAAACTACATCAATATGACGCATTGACAGTGTAACCAGACAACTAGCCAAACTACATCAACAAGACACATTGACAGTGTAACCAGACAACTAGCCAAACTACATCAACAAGACATGTTGACAGTATAACCAGACAACTAGCCAAACTACATCAACAAGACACATTGACAGTGTAACCAGACAACTAGCCAAACTACATCAACAAGACGCGTTGACAGTGTAACCAGACAACTAGCCAAACTACATCAACAAGACGCGTTGACAGTGTAACCAGACAACTAGCCAAACTACATCAATATGACGCATTGACAGTATAACCAGACAACTAGCCAAACTACATCAACAAGACACATTGACAGTGTAACCAGACAACTAGCCAAACTACATCAACAAGACACATTGACAGTATAACCAGACAACTAGCCAAACTACATCAACAAGACACATTGACAGTGTAACCAGACAACTAGCCAAACTACATCAACAAGACGCGTTGACAGTGTAACCAGACAACTAGCCAAACTACATCAACAAGACGCGTTGACAGTGTAACCAGACAACTAGCCAAACTACATCAATATGACGCATTGACAGTATAACCAGACAACTAGCCAAACTACATCAACAAGACACATTGACAGTGTAACCAGACAACTAGCCAAACTACATCAACAAGACGCGTTGACAGTGTAACCAGACAACTAGCCAAACTACATCAATATGACGCATTGACAGTGTAACCAGACAACTAGCCAAACTACATCAACAAGACGCGTTGACAGTATAACCAGACAACTAGCCAAACTACATCAACAAGACACATTGACAGTATAACCAGACAACTAGCCAAACTACATCAACAAGACGCGTTGACAGTGTAACCAGACAACTAGCCAAACTACATCAATATGACGCATTGACAGTGTAACCAGACAACTAGCCAAACTACATCAATATGACGCATTGACAGTGTAACCAGACAACTAGCCAAACTACATCAACAAGACGCGTTGACAGTATAACCAGACAACTAGCCAAACTACATCAACAAGACACATTGACAGTATAACCAGACAACTAGCCAAACTACATCAACAAGACGCGTTGACAGTGTAACCAGACAACTAGCCAAACTACATCAACAAGACGCGTTGACAGAACCAGACAACTAGCCAAACTACATCAACATGACGCATTGACAGTATAACCAGACAACTAGCCAAACTACATCAATATGACGCATTGACAGTTTAACCAGACAACTAGCCAAACTACATCAACAAGACGCGTTGACAGTATAACCAGACAACTAGCCAAACTACATCAATATGACGCATTGACAGTATAACCAGACAACTAGCCAAACTACATCAATATGACGCATTGACAGTGTAACCAGACAACTAGCCAAACTACATCAACAAGACGCGTTGACAGTGTAACCAGACAACTAGCCAAACTACATCAACAAGACATGTTGACAGTATAACCAGACAACTAGCCAAACTACATCAACAAGACGCGTTGACAGTATAACCAGACAACTAGCCAAACTACATCAATATGATGCATTGACAGTATAACCAGACAACTAGCCAAACTACATCAACAAGACGCGTTGACAGTATAACCAGACAACTAGCCAAACTACATCAATATGACGCATTGACAGTATAACCAGACAACTAGCCAAACTACATCAACAAGACGCGTTGACAGTATAACCAGACAACTAGCCAAACTACATCAATATGACGCATTGACAGTATAACCAGACAACTAGCCAAACTACATCAATATGACGCATTGACAGTGTAACCAGACAACTAGCCAAACTACATCAACAAGACGCGTTGACAGTGTAACCAGACAACTAGCCAAACTAGATCAACAAGACGCGTTGACAGTGTAACCAGACAACTAGCCAAACTACATCAACAAGACGCATTGACAGAACCAGACAACTAGCCAAACTACATCAACAAGACGCATTGACAGAACCAGACAACTAGCCAAAGTACATCAACATGATGCGTTGACAGAACCAGACAACTAGCCAAACTACATCAATATGACGCATTGACAGAACCAGACAACAAGCCAAACTACATCAATATGACGCATTGACAGAACCAGACAACTAGCCAACCTACATCAATATGATGCATTGACAGAACCAGACAACTAGCCAAACTACATCAACATGATGATTGATTGATTGATTGATTGATTCTTTATTGCAGACTCAGGGGAATCCATATCACAGTACAGAACAACAACACAATAGATAAAAAGAATAATAATATAGAAAGAAATATACAATAAAAAGAGTTCCACCATATTCAGTTTCGAACATACAGACAAGTTCGCCAATGGTTCCACAGTCTGGAGGAGAACCTGACAGAACTACGTATCGTGTTAGTGATGACATTAATGATGTCATTTACTGACTCAGATACCCTACACATGAATTTATACATGAGATTGCGTAGCACAGCAGAGCAGGTGGGAACCCCAACACTGACAAACATTTGGCTTGCACTGGAGCTTCTTGGAGCTCTCAGAAGCAGCCTCATACAGTCATTGTATGCCACTGTCAATCGTCTGATACTGGCCTGCTTGTAGCGGCACCACAGGTGGGCGGTGTACAGGGGTGTACAGAAGGATTTAAAAAGTGAGATCTTCACCGGTACTGAGCACATGCTAAATTTTCTACACAGTATGTTTCCTTGTGCATACAGCATCCGACGCTGTCTAAATATATCCTTGTCATCAGAGAGGTCATTCGAGATGATGTGGCCCAAATATTTAATCTCACTGCAGGCACTAAGGATAGAGCCAGAGAGATAAAAGTCAGGAAAGGTTAAATGTCTGTCTTCCCTGCTACGGACAATCATGATCTTGCTCTTTTTTGCATTATATTTAATGTCAAAGTCAGCACCGTACTGTGAGCATGCACTCAGCAGCTGTTGAAGGCCAGCGCTATATGGACTAAAGATGACCAAATCATCTGCGTACATAAGGTGATTAATTAGCAGGTTTCCAACCCTACACCCTGTACCACAAGCATTTAATTCCGTAGATAAATCATCCATATAGACGTTAAAAAGAAAAGGGGATAAAATCCCGCCCTGCCTGACGCCATTGTTTACCCCAAAGGGAGCAGAGGTTGACCCCCCCCATTTTACTCTCATCGTCTGGTGAGCATACCAGAAGACTAGGATTCTGACTAGGAAATTAGGGACCCCTCTTTGCGATAATTTATAAAAAAGTTTCTCATGATTAATGCGATCAAAAGCTCTTGATGCATCAATAAAACACATAAACATAGTAGAATTGTGTCCATTATATTTATCTAAAATTTCTTTAAGAGCAAAAATACACATGTCTGTGCCATGCTTACGTTTAAAGCCAAATTGGTTATCTGTAGACACAATGTATTTCTCAAGTCTACTAAGAATAACTGTTTCCAAAACTTTGGACAAGACGCTGGCCAAGGCTATGGGCCTATAGTTATCTGAGCTGCTCAGCTTGCCTACTTTGTCTTTGATGACTGGCACTAACACCACAGAGAGCATAGATTTAGGTAAAATCCCGTGAACAAAGAAGCCTGTAAAGCACATTGCAATTATAGGACACAGTTTCTCACTGGCACATTTAAGATGTTCAGCAGTTAAATTGTCAGGGCCACAGGCCTTGTTATCACCCAGCTTCAGAACAGCTTCATAAATCTCCCCAGGAGTGACAATGACATCATCATTCAACTCTGCATTATCCACTACAAACTGATTACTTATCACACAGTTGAACAGTTCTGAATATTGTTTCTGCCATAACTGTGAAATTGCATCAGAGCCACTTACCCCATCTATATTAGATGGGAGACATGTTTTACAATTATTTATATTTCTTATTTCCTGCATGCATTGACAGAACCAGACAACTAGCCAAAGTTAAGTTATACTTTATACTTTATTTATCCCCTTGGGGAAATTCACCCTCTGCATTTGACCCATCCTCTACTAGGAACCTTCCTAGAACTAGGAGCAGTGGGCAGCCACTGTGCAGCCCCCGGGATCAACTCCAGTTCTTTTTGCCAGTACCTTTGGCCAGGGGCACTGACAGGAGTATTAACCCTAACATACATGTTTTTCTTGATGGTGGGAGGAAACCGGAGCACCCGGAGAAAACCCACACGGACACGGGGAGAACATGCAAACTCCACACAGAGTGTGAAACTACATCAATATGACGCATTGACAGAACCAGACAACTAGCCAAACTACATCAATATGACGCATTGACAGAACCAGACAACTAGCCAAACTACATCAACAAGACACGTTGACAGAACCAGACAACTAGCCAAACTACATCAACATGACATGTTGACAGAACCAGACAACTAGCCAAACTACATCAACATGACACGTTGACAGAACCAGACAACTAGCCAAACTACATCAACATGACATGTTGACAGAACCAGACAACTAGCCAAACTACATCAATACGACGCATTGACAGAACCAGACAACTAGCCAAACTACATCAACATGACATGTTGACAGAACCAGACAACTAGCCAAACTACATCAACATGACACGTTGACAGAACCAGACAACTAGCCAAACTACATCAACATGACGCATTGACAGAACCAGACAACTAGCCAAACTACATCAACATGACACGTTGACAGAACCAGACAACTAGCCAAACTACATCAACATGACATGTTGACAGAACCAGACAACTAGCCAAACTACATCAATACGACGCATTGACAGAACCAGACAACTAGCCAAACTACATCAACATGACACGTTGACAGAACCAGACAACTAGCCAAACTACATCAACATGACGCATTGACAGAACCAGACAACTAGCCAAACTACATCAACATGACGCATTGACAGAACCAGACAACTAGCCAAACTACATCAATATGACGCATTGACAGAACCAGACAACTAGCCAAACTACATCAATATGATGCGTTGACAGAACCAGACAACTAGCCAAACTACATCAATATGATGCGTTGACAGAACCAGACAACTAGCCAAACTACATCAATATGACGCGTTGACAGAACCAGACAACTAGCCAAACTACATCAACATGATGCATTGACAGAACCAGACAACTAGCCAAACTACATCAACATGATGCATTGACAGAACCAGACAACTAGCCAAACTACATCAACATGACATGTTGACAGAACCAGACAACTAGCCAAACTACATCAACATGACGCATTGACAGAACCAGACAACTAGCCAAACTACATCAACATGACGCATTGACAGAACCAGACAACTAGCCAAACTACATCAATATGATGCGTTGACAGAACCAGACAACTAGCCAAACTACATCAATATGACGCATTGACAGAACCAGACAACTAGCCAAACTACATCAACATGATGCATTGACAGAACCAGACAACTAGCCAAACTACATCAACATGATGCATTGACAGAACCAGACAACTAGCCAAACTACATCAACATGACATGTTGACAGAACCAGACAACTAGCCAAACTACATCAACATGACGCATTGACAGAACCAGACAACTAGCCAAACTACATCAACATGACATGTTGACAGAACCAGACAACTAGCCAAACTACATCAACATGACATGTTGACAGAACCAGACAACTAGCCAAACTACATCAACATGACGCATTGACAGAACCAGACAACTAGCCAAACTACATCAACATGACATGTTGACAGAACCAGACAACTAGCCAAACTACATCAACATGACGTGTTGACAGAACCAGACAACTAGCCAAACTACAGTTGACCCACATTTTTCCGTAGTCATTAAGTTGCGACCAAAATTTCAGATGTTTTTCTAGGCCTGTGCTTTTTGAACAAGTTTAAACTGTTGATGCTCATCAAGTTTCAAGAACAGAATTACAGATAGCTTCTATAAAAACTGGTGATGGTCTTTTCTGAGTGGTGAAGCTGTGATTATCCTAAGTCACAATAGGTATACAGTGAAGTCAAGTTTTGAAAAATTGTCTCACTACAATAAAATGGCTACTATGGCGACTAACATCATCACACATGAATACATTTGGGGTCATTGAATCCACAAGAGTCTCAGCTTTCCAGTCACACCCAGGGCTCAGTGTGGGCAGAGTCAGGGCTCAGTGTGGGCAGAGTCAGGGCTCAGTGTGGGCAGAGTCAGGGCTCTGTGTGGGCAGAGTCAGACCTCTGTGTGGGCAGAGTCAGGGCTCTGTGTGGGCAGAGTCAGGGCTCAGTGTGGGCAGAGTCAGGGCTCAGTGTGGGCAGAGTCAGACCTCTGTGTGGGCAGAGTCAGGCCTCTGTGTGGGCAGAGTCAGGGCTCAGTGTGGGCAGAGTCAGGGCTCAGTGTGGGCAGAGTCAGGGCTCTGTGTGGGCAGAATGGAGGTCTGGAGGAGCGGAGAGATTCTCTGAAAAGAGGAGTGAGCCGATGTGGGGAGATACAGATACGAGGGCTATGGTTATTTTTGCATTTAGGACTCGGGCAAGATGTCATTTGAACTCAGAGGAAGGTGAACAGCCGTTCCTCCTCAGGGTGAAGCTGAGGGTCCCTCCATGTCCTTGCGTTTCAGTACGTAGACCTATCCGACCCTGTCCTTGTGTTTCAGTTTGTAGACCGGGTCATGTCGGGGTCCCAGCACAGGCTTCAGTCCCGTTCTGGGATGCAGAAGGCGGGGGAGGAGCTAACTGCTAAGCTCCTCCTCCTGGACCACGTGGTGCGGATGGAGAACGAGGTCATCGAGCCCAAGAGGAAGAGGAGTTTCTCCAACAGCAACAACACGCCGCTGGACCGCCTGTCCATCACCGCCATGGACACCAAACAGGCGTCTAACAAACAGAAGTAGGACCACCCAAAATATAATTTAGTCTGTTCCTGTCTGTCCCTCCGTCTGTTCCTGTCTGTCTGTTCCTAACTGTCTGTCCCTCCATCTGTTCTTGTCTGTCCCTCTGTCTGTCTGTCCCTCCATCTGTTCCTGTCTGTCTGTCGTCTGTCTGTAGGAAGGTGGTGGAGTCGCCACGGCGACGGGCCAGTCCACCTATTGACAGGATCGGAGTCAGTCGTCTACCCAGCAGCCGAGGATAGGCCACACCCCCTCCCCATGCCAGGCCCTCCCCCTCACAACCCCCTCCTCTGGACAGGTACAGTACTGCTGCATGCTGCGTTCAGGAACAGGAAATCAGAAATTTGACGCTTTCTACGGAGCCCCCAAAGGTCATGGCAATATAACAGACATGTCAGTTATTCACCTGTCTAGGCATCCCCTTATGGCTTTAAGTTTATGCTTAAGCACCATACTATCACTGCTCTACTGTGATGTGGGCTGGCATGATTTGAATGTGAGTTACAGGGATGTCTAGGTAGTAGACTGTAGAGCAGGGATGTCAGAGATATGGCCCGCGGGGCAGGTTTCATCCGGCCCGCGAGATGTTTTGGAATATTATTATTATTATTTTTTTTTTTTTTTCTATTATTATTATTAAATTCGCACCCCATTATCATGAACTACGTGTGGCTAATAAGCAAGCTAAGAGTTCATTCATAAGTTAATTAACCTGCACTACAAGGAAGTATGTCAGTAGGTCATCAGGTGTAAACAAAGCCGCCACGCTGGAATTGAATCGCGCATTCGGCTACCTACCAAAAAACAAAGGAATCAACAAGATGCTGTCGAAAAAGAGAAAGGTTGACACGGAATGCAGGCAGTTTCAAGAGAAATGGAAAGAGCAGTATTTCTTTTGTGAAGTAAATGGGTAAATGAGTCGAATTGATTTGAGTAAAAAAAAAAATCCGGCCGCCATGAGGTCTCAGTTGAACAAATCCGGCCCTGTACCTAATATGAGTCTGACACCCCTGCTGTAGAGGTACAAACCAGTTGCGGTACCATTTGGTCACCCCTAGACTCGAGCCTAGACCTAACCTACTGAACTTGTAACAATATATATATATCGACGTGACCCTTGGGGGGCTCTGTACTTTGCAGCCTCAACACAGCCATCTGTTGGAAAACACCAACAGACAACTTTTAAGTTTGTTTTTCTTAAGTTGAGTGAGTGTCACAGATACTGTACTGGTATACTAGCCTACTGTGCACAAACGCAGCAGCAGAGCACACCAGTTTCCCCTCTCATTTGTTTGTTTTTTCTCTCCAGAGGAATCACCACGGAAACGCACACCAGCAGCAGCCAATCACTGACTGCCAATCACCAGCCGAACACCTCCCAACAACTGCCAATCACCTGCCTCCCACCTCCCACACCCACACGTGCCAATGATGAACTGTTTGATCATGGTGCGTTCAGGTGCTGCTCGTAAACTATTGTGCTTTCCAAAAAATAAAGATGAAAATCTTGATTTCTATTTGCGATATACGGAGCCCGGGAGTGGCAATCGGGATAAAAATAATTTAAGTCATGGCTACATATATATATATAGACCTAAAAGACCTAAACATGTGCGTGTTTTAGTCCACGTCTTACAGTAAATCGTGGACTCAGTATAACTTTTTTCTCTTCCAATGGCCACTCAGGGGCTCCGTAGTCGTGCATGTGGTTGGATCACGGAGATTATTATTATTATTTTATTATCTTACTGATTAAATGTTGGATCTGTTGCCTCTACCTGCTCACACGCTCTCCCCTCCTCACTGTCCACTCTCTGACCGGAGGCCAATGCCTCGACGCTCCAACTATCTGACACAACTTGACTTCAGGTTTATATACCTGACACAACTTGACTCCAGGTTTCTACCTGACACAACTTGACTCCAGGTTTCTACCTGACACAACTTGACTCCAGGTTTCTACCTGACACAACTTGACTCCAGGTTTCTACCTGACACAACTTGACTCCAGGTTTCTACCTGACACAACTTGACTCCAGGTTTCTACCTGACACAACTTGACTCCAGGTTTCTACCTGACACAACTTGACTTCAGGTTTCTACCTGACACAACTTGACTCCAGGTTTCTACCTGACACAACTTGACTGCAGGTTTATATCCTACACAACCTGACTCCAGGTTTCTACCTGATCCAACCTGACTCCAGGTTTCTACCTGATCCAACTTGACTCCAGGTTTCTACCTGACACAACTTGACACCAGGTTTCTATCTGACACAGCTTGACTCCAGGTTTATATCCTACACAACCTGACTCCTGGTTTCTACCTGACACAACTTGACTCCTGGTTTCTACCTGACACAACCTGACTCCTGGTTTCTACCTGACACAACCTGACTCCTGGTTTCTACCTGACACAACTTGACTCCTGGTTTCTACCTGACACAACTTGACTCCTGGTTTCTACCTGACACAAGTTGACTCCAGGTTTCTACCTGACACAACTTGACTCCAGGTTTCTACCTGACACAACTTGACTCCAGGTTTCTATCTGACACAACTTGACTCCAGGTTTTTCCTCGTAGCTTTTTCTCCTAAGCTGCAGGTCTGAGTTTACACCGGGACGACATATGGCACTGGAGCAAGATGGGAGCTGGACCGGGTCTGGCTTGACTATGGACCCTGTTCACAACACACATGTAACTACAGCAACATCTGAACCAGAGCAGCCTGCCACCCACTGAGCCGTGCCGTGTTGAACCCCTCACCTTATTATAGTCATGAGATATGCAGCAGACAGAGAAGTCCATAATTGTGTACAAGATATTGCTTTATTTCCCCCCTCTCCCCCACCAGACGCATTCTGAGACGAAGCAGTTACTTAACTTTCACTTTCAACTGATTCTCAACTAATTTAGTCCACATTAGCCATGGTCGGACCATTGAGATTTTGTCTTTTAGACCCAAATCTGCAAATATTTTTTATTGTTAGGCTATGATTTTGTCCCGAATTCCATGACTATCTCTATTGTAGGTAGCCTATAGAGAGATAGCGAAACTATTATCAAGAAAATAGTCATTCTTCTAATTTTGTCAACATCTTGTAAATTAAATAATGAACAATTCATCCATGGGGACCCCCTCAAGGACCCCTGGTGGTCCCCGGACTTCACGTTGAGAACCACTGTTCCAGACCCATCAGACGTCCTTAAAGAGCAAATCAACATGCAAATCAAACTGCTCCCTGACAACATAGATTTGTGTTTGTTTTCCGTTCCACTCCAAATCTTCGGCACTTCCCCATCGATCACTAGCATGACCGCCACTCCTGCTCCTTCAGTTTGTCTCGTCTGTGATGACGACTCGTCTTGCTGATCTGACCCCATTGACTCTATACAAGATGGACGACCCGTCTCCACTTCCTACCGCCATGCAAAAATGAAGCCAAAATATCTCGTTTCAGCAAGCTGCCATCTTGCTTGTATGACATTTGCAACCTGAGAGTCTGTGTAATAGAATAATAATATGACTGCCCCCCCCCCCTCAATTTCTGGGAGTTGAGAATGATCTGACCTTGTCCCTGTGTAAACTCAGTCTTGTAGCGGCTCAGTGTTTTCACACGCTTGTTAATGTCTGAATGTTAAACTGTGCACATTAAAGAGTCAATGTTCACCGTGTTGAAGCTGTGACTTTGTTCTGAGGTTCAAATGCAGAGTGAGGAAAACTCAAACAGAGGAGATTGCGTTTCATTTACCTTTTAGTTATTTAGCTGCAAGACACTGAGGTCAACAGTAGTTTGAAAAAAGCCTCCGGTCGAGGGGTTCTCAAAGTGTGGCCCTCGGGAAGGTTTCTGGTGGCCCGCGATGAGTTGGGCAACATGATGGTATTTGGTCAAATTCCAGGTTTATAGGCTACGGTCTTTCAGAGGCTGTAGCAGGCTCATTTTTAAAGGGAGAGTGAAGATCCAGTGGCATATGAAACTAGAAGACCTAAAGCATCCATTGGTAGCAACCGTGTCATGCTAGTTTGTCAGGACGGTGGTTAAATAACACTCCAATGTTAGGCTAAATCTTGGCGAGGGAGAAAACTTTTTCAAAAGGGTCCTCTTTTTCACAGCCTAACGTTGGCAGCTATGGTGTGCATGTTAAAACATCTACAAATGGGATTTGATATATATATATCATATGATTCACATTTGGCCTGACTTTTAGTCGAGAACAGGCTATATTAGAAAATATTTGTTTTGGAATTATTTTGTGTCGTTTTTTACTTGGGCGGCCCTCAATGCAATGGGTCCCTAAATTGGCCCTCACTCATCAAAACATTCATGTGAATGAATTTGGTCAAGACAATAGATGCACTGTATCTTAAAGCCAACAGCAAAGAGAAGAATGAATGGAGGATTATCAAGCTCCTTTACATGTTGTAGCCTATGTACATTTTGATTTGTGTATTTTACGTTTCAAATACAATTTTTCAAAAAGGAATAGAAATAAGCAGAGCGGAACGGAGAGTTCAACCTCTTTATTATGAAAAGCGACGCAGGACAGACAGGCTGCGATCACAGACATGATTGGTCACTCCTGACGTCAGTCTCTACAGACAGTGACCTCTGCTTTCTGTACAGTCTCTACAGCAGACAGTGCTCTCTGATTTCTGTACAGTCTCTACAGGCACAGAAAAGGGGGACAGAGAAAAAGGTGTGTGTGTGTGGGAGGGGGGGGGGGGGTTGGCTGGGCAGCGCGTATACTTTTGGCAACACAGGCCCGAACTCATTTGATTGGTCGCTGCCCTCCGCCGCCCCTGACAACCAGGCAGTCAGAGATAACTCTTTCCCCCGAAGTAGAGTGTGTTCTCCCCGGTGCATAACGAAGCCGTGATGCGCTGCTCCCCGCTCCTAGTTTTCCGATCCACACATCTCCGGGGGTGGGAGGGGGGAGAGAAACACACTCAACTTGAGGGAAAAGAGTTATCTTACATCTCCAGGGGGAGGAGAAACGGGGAAAACACACTCTACTTCGGGGAAAGGAGGTCCTCTTTGGCCGTAGAGAGGCGTTCGGGGTGCAGCGGAGTCGCCTCTGCTGTTTACGGCAGTTTGTCGTCAGTAGTGGTGGCGGGGGGGGGGGGGGGCACTGATGTGTATGGCGGGGAAGCCGTGTGTACGTGCGCCTCGCTTCAGCAGAGGAGTTCGGAGGAGTGGCTTGCTTTGGCGGGACGGCAAGGTGCAGTTGCGGCGACCAATCAAATGAGTTCCGGGTGTGCTTGCATCTAAACCGGGTTGCTAAAAGTATACATGTGGTCGGGCACGTCAGGGTTGTGGTGGGGGGGGAGGGGGGGCTTCTCTCCAAATCAATAATACATCAAATAGCATGTTCTGTAAAGTCGGGGTCATTATCCATGCGGCGGCCATGTTTGATGACATCATAACCCCAACCAGAAGAGTGGCAGGTTCCAAGCATCGCACTGTGGTCAGAAAAATTTAATCCTAAATGACTTTTGCAGTCAAATTACTTTTAACTGTCGGCATCAACAGCCAGCAGCTTTAGTTTAATTAGTAATGTACCAACATTATTCTTCATATCCTTAACGGTGCTTGTTTTAAAGTCAAACGGTTTAATGTTAGCGGGTTAACTTTACACGCCGCGCTGCGCGGAACCCCTCTCCTCATTAAAGTAGTAAGAGATTGCACAGTTCTGCCTCGTTGGTTTGGAGATCAATTTAACGTAGCAGACTGCTAACGTTAGCTAACATGACGGCCCATCAGTCCAGTGTCTGTAGTCTTTGATCTGGGTCTGCCACCTTATCATTTATGCTGCATTCGTTTATGGTCGGAGGTGGGAAACGCGCAATCTCCGACCTACGAGCGTTCAAGCTTCAAGTCGCAAAACCATGGTTGCCAATAGCATCAGCTATTAGATAACGAACAGCTAATAACAATAACATTTAATTGCGTGGGTTTAAACCAACTACTGTATTGGTATGGCCTGAAAGCATACTAAGTTGAACAAAAAAAGTGCCAGAAATGTGTTTTGGATTCATACAATCGTGTTTTTTTCACCATACAATGAGGGTGGCCATGTTGAAATGATGTCAAATGACGAACTGGAAGCAACTATGGGTTGAGAGAAATCATACCCGAGTTGTCGGCAAGGAACTCCGGGTTTTCTTTTCCTAGTAGGAAGTGGGAATTTCCCATTAGTGCAGTGAGCTTCCTGCTTGTTCAGTCTTCCCCACCCTGAGTCTGACTTAATCAAACATGGCCGCTGTGTGAATAAAACAAACTAACTTCATTTACAAACAACTTGCAGCATATATTCACATTCTGAGAAGTGGCAACTGAAAGGGGGGGGGGGGGGGGGGGGGTTGAGGAATGAAACATTAAAAGAAAAGAAAGTGACTATAAATCCTAGCGGAGGTTTAAAATCAGAGCGGCATGCGGTTGCCTTCCACGCTGATCTTGACGGCGTGACCGGTCTTCGTCAGGCGGCGGATGTCGGCGAAACGACGCATCTGTTTGTCCACACGAGACACACCTTTCTTCATCGGCCCCTGAGAGAGGGAGGGAGAGAGGGAGGGAGGGAGAGGGAGAACATTAGGGAGTGCAACAAAGTACAGAAGTAGAGACGTTTTGACACATTCCCTTTGTGTTCTACTCTCCACACGCAGTTGTTGGGTAAGACCAAATGTGTTAATTGGGGGAAAACAAAGCAAATGTACTCCTTATCAGGGGAACACTGACTACATTAAATGTATGGACACACACAAATTAACGGGCTTCTGTAGGCTAGCCCCCGGGAGCTACTGCTCAACACAGCTCGCCGTGCACACACAGAGCCATGCAGGGGGAGTCAGTCTCAATTATCTGTGCCGGTCAAATTTCACACGCATGCGCCAGACACGGGGTTCTCACACCTTCTTCAACATCAAATTCAATTACTTTTCAAGGACTTTGCAGGCCCAATTGCCTCAAATTCAAGGACCCAACACAGCAGAATTTGAGAACTTGCATTTCTCTTCTTGCAGTTCATGATACGATATGATACACGATATTGGGTTCACGATAACGATACGATATTTTAACAATATTTTTTTGCGATCGATTTGTAAGTTGAGGGGGCATCCTCCACGCTAATTTTAGTAATTTCAGCATTTTCATCCTCCGTGTCTGTAACGTCCCTCGTCTGTTCAAACAAAGCAATGAAAAGGAGAGCGAGCATGCAATCAGATGCAGATCAGTGCCACCATGTTCAGCTTCTTTTTCTCACGATATGAGATTTCATCTCAACGATACATATTGTATATATATATATATACATATTGACTATTTTCAAAAAGGTTCAGGGACCTCATTTTTTTCTCAAATTCACAAACTTTCAAGGATTTCAAGGACCCGTGGGAACTCCGAGACAGGACAGCCACACACACCACCAACATGTCGAGACAGGACAGCCACACACACCAACACGAGACGAGACGAGACAACACAAGACAGGACAGCCACACACACCAACATGAGATGAGACAACACGAGACAGGACAGCCACACACACAAACATGAAGAAATATTTGTCCTGTTATGGGTTTAAAAAAAGGAGAAAAAACATCAAGGTCCTATAATCTGGTGCATTTTTAAAGGTAATGGAATAAGTCCCTCAAATACTAGACATTATTTCAGCCAGTTGAAACAAAAAAAAAATCACCACAAGATGGCACTATCACTCTTTAAATCTCCATTACATTGGGCTGGGCTCCATGGATAAGCCCTTTGATGTAAATATGACATTAGTAGGTGTGTTAAGCCAGGAGTTCCCAAACTTTTCAGAGCCAAAGGCCGCCCAAATATCATTGGCCCTATAGAGAGGCAAAGTGAACGTCACTTCCTGCTCCCACACTGTACCAGAGATTTTCTTCCGCAATTTATTTTCCCATAGACATTTTGTAAAATGCTTAGAAAAAGAGTTTTACTTGGTCAAACCAAACGGTTCAGCTACATTTAGAATCGGGAGAGACCATAGAACATTTAACTTGGACCAAAACAAAAACAAACAAACATGAAAAAACATTTTCTTTAAACCCGCATTTCTTTTACGTTTTGGTCCAAGTGAAATGTTATGCGGTCTCTCCTGTTTCTAAATATATCTGAACAATTTGGTTTGAACAAGTAAAATCAGAATCAGAAAGACTTTAATGATCCCCGGGGGGAAATTGGGAAAACTATTTTTATAAGCATTTCACGAAATTTTACTAGAACCGCGGATGAATTTCCTTGGTTTGCATGCCTAAACCACTCAGCCCTAAACCACCCACTGCACGCTGTAGAGCCACACCATGCAGCAGGACTTACTGCCCCCTACAGGCGGCAGCAGCAGCTACAGAGGCATTCTGCTCCCGTCGATGTTGATCTTCACCGCCCCCTGCAGGCGGCTCCGTTTCCTCTGATCTGCCAGACGCCGCTTGTGCTTCTCCAGCCGGCTGATGCCTTTCCTAATGCCGCTCTACGGAGGACCAATCACATCTCAGCTCACAACCTTACTTCCTGGCACAGGAGGGCGATGCAGACAGAGAGACAGCCAACCACAGAGCTCCACTCACCTCAGGACAGCTTTCTTTCAACATTTGGACAGTTTTATTTCCCAAATTCTCATAATGCTCTCATTACTGCATGTCCAAAATATTGAGTTGCTGCTCCTTCTACACTAGAGCTGTGCATCTTCACTGATCTCACGATTCGATACGATTCGATTATACAAGTCTACGATTCGATTCGATTCGATTATACGATGCATCTTAAATCGATGCATCACTTTTTCCGCAATACATGATTTATTTTTTCTCACTTTCTTTTTTCTCACTGTGTGGCTACTTTTAAAATAAAAGTGCATTTGGAATTGCATTGTATTATGATCCATAATTAAAATAAACAACTGCATGTACTTACATTCTATTTTATTTGATTATAATAAAAAAAAAAAAAATTTTTTTTTTTTTTTTAATAATCGATTTTTGATATTTGTTAATCGATTCAGAATCGTCCTATTAAGCATCGCGATGCATCTCTGAATCGATTATTTTCGGCAGCTCTATTCTACACAATCAACACTAAATCAATTTGAACGTCCGATTCCTGCCAGAGTTTAAATGCAACCCCTCGTGTGTGTGTATGTGTATGTGTATGTGTATATGTATATATATATTTATAAAATGGCTCTCTCAAATCAAGCAATCTGATTGGTTCACAGCCATTGTATAATTCCAGTAACCGAGTTCAATAACCCATGGCCATGGGTTATTGGTTGCCATGGCAACTCTCTTACTAAGAGAGTAATAATAAGGCTTACCTCAAATGACAACGTAGAAAAAAAAATGGCGGAGACAGCTGTCAGATCCTTGTGAATCGATCTTCGCTTATAACTTTACTAATACTTCGCAGAAAATGATGTTTTGTACAAGAATAGATGCGGGCTAATGTCTTCTTTGCAAAAGAAAGGCTGTTAACTCCGCATTTAACCCCGCATTTAACCCCGTAACGTTAGTTGGTGTCGGGCAAGCCAAACAGCTTTCTCCTGATCTGCTGTATGGAGGGTCACTACTGCTTCAAGTCTTTGTACAATGAGTCATTATGGACGCATGATGGCGCAACTCTCTTACTAAAAGGCTTTGAAAACAAAATGGCGGAGACAACTTTCAGATCCTTGTGAATCGATCTTCGCTTATAACTTTACTAATACTTCGCAGAAAATTATGTTTTGTACAAGAATAGACGCGGGCTAATGTCTTAACCCCTCTCTCGCGCGCCCTCACTCTTAACCCCGCATCTCTAAATAAGACGTAACGTTACTTGGTACAGCTCTGGTGTCGGACTTTGCAAAAAGCTCTCAGGTTCGCAGCAAGCGCCAGGATTGGCCAATGTCGACTTCAGTCTCCAGAACGATCCAATCAAATCACCCGCAGGTCTATCTTCTTGCTAGAGGTCCCGCCTTACAGTAGTGTTTCAACTGACTCTCAGAATACCATGCCAGTCGGACTTATAGTGTTATTATTATTATATTATTATACTTGGAACCCTTTTATAAAAGCAATATAGCACTCGAGCAGCGTGTGTTGTGGAATATATCCCCCTGCTCAGTTGTTATCCCACTCGGCCTGCGGCCTCGTGGGATAACAACTGATCAGGGGGATATATTCACCACAACACACTTGCTCTCGTGATATATTGCTTAAATATATATATATATATATATATATAGATATGTATGTTTGTTTGTTTTGTTTGTTTATTTATTTAAGAAAAGGGACAATGCACATTAATTAACATGAGCACGTGAGTCCATCATGTAAATGTGCCAGATTTAGCCATACAGGCTAATTTTCATCTGCAGTCCCTACACACACAGTATATATATAGCAACCTCTCCAGCCTCTGTCATTAAGACTCCTTGACTGTGACTTGACTTCTGTGTGGAGTTTGCATGTTCTCCCCGTGCCTCCCAGGGGTTTCCTTCATATAGGAACCCCCTTCACCAAAACATGCAATATCCTGGTTGCTGATGTGGTTCCTCCTCTGGTCATTAGGGGCGCCTGTTCAGAGGGAGGGGAACTGGTTGGAATAGCGTGATCCTCTAACGTGCTATGTCCTACCGGTGAAGCTTCCCCTGTCAGGTGAAAAGAAGCGGCTGGCTAACTGCCCATGTCTCGGAGGAAGCATGGAGCCAGTTTGGGCTCTCCCCAGATCAGCAGAGGGTGGAGCAGCAAACAGGATAAATACATAAAAAAATGAGCACTAACGGGGGATAAAAATGTGATAAAAAATTAGAGGGGGGGGGGGGAAGAAAAAAAAAAGACTTGACTGTGACGGGATCTGTCCATTATCCATCCATCCATGGACATTTCAAACAGAAATACTCTTCAATGGGAACTATTCAGAGTTCTATCGACTAACTATCGAGGCTATTCAGAGGCCATCCATCCTCCACTCACCATCCTGCTGGATTCCACCTCGATGTTCCATTTGGGCCGAACGACGTAGTCCTTGTTGGAGGGCATGGGCACCCGGGCCCTCGCACAAAACCCTGGGTCCCCGGGTCGCAGGGCTCTGGGGAAGGGGGAGGCACAGATGAAAATAATGATACACAAGAAACACAAATGACCAACTCACTAGCTGACACACCTACACAGCGAGTTCCCCACACCGTCTTAAACATCAGACAGGTCTTATATTTTAAAACTACCCAGCTAACAGGACCCTAAAAACGTACACAGATGCTGTCTGATGTGGACAGTTGCTGCGGAAATTCATCTGAAAACTAAAGTCGGACTTACTTTTCCTCTCCAGTCAGTTGTTTTTCCAGGTCTCTCCGAGGCGTCTGACCCCCTGAACTGAGAGGGGGAAAGAGGGAGGGAGAGAGAGAGAGAGAGAGAGAGGGAGGGAGAGAGATAGAGGGAGAGAGAGAGAGAGGGAGGGAGAGAGAGAGAGAGACATTTTGGATTACGGCAGAGATAGTCAATTAACAATTCACCATTCGGTGACAACGCACCAGAACCAAGGCAGAACCAAGCAACAAAAAAAATCAGAATGTTTTTAAACCGAGCAAAATGGCAATTTGAACAAACCAACAGTCCCACAGTCTGCTGTGTTTGTGGTGGAACAAACCGACCAGCCTCAAACACATTGTAACCAGCAGCAGGCGTCCCGGTGGGGGTTTCCCACGTGAGCAGACCAGCGGCTGAGTCTCCATGCTGTTACTGGCATTCTCCACCTCACAGCGGTTAGTTAGCATGTCACCATGACAACACATCCTCCTCACAGCGGTTAGTTAGCATGTCACCATGACAACACATCCTCCTCGCTGCCTCGGCTGCCATGTCACCATGACAACACATCCTCCTCGCTGCCTCGGCTGCCATGTCACCATGACAACACATCCTCCTCGCTGCCTCGGCTGCCATGTCACCATGACAACACATCCTCCTCACAGCGGTTAGTTAGCATGTCACCATGACAACACATCCTCCTCGCTGCCTCGGCTGCCATGTCACCATGACAACACATCCTCCTCACAGCGGTTAGTTAGCATGTCACCATGACAACACATCCTCCTCGCTGCCTCGGCTGCCATGTCACCATGACAACACATCCTCCTCGCTGCCTCGGCTGCAGCCAGTAAACCGTGTAGGAAAGTAGCCGCGGGCAAGAAATGCCCCGGGAAATCTCAGAATGCCCCTAAAAACTGTGATTGAGGGGCAAAAATTGCCACCAAGATTTTGATAATTTTATTTTTATTTCCATCTCTTAACACACACTCAGCACGTGCAAGCTGGTTTGCCAGAAGGCGACGATGAAAAACACACACAAACAGCACTGTTGTTCACACTACGCATTAGCAACTTAATGGACAAATTACTTTTAAAGATTTTTTTAAGTGCCCCGAAAATATATATATACATACCGGTATTTTAATTTCCTACACTGCCAGCAAACTTGGATTACTTTAATTTGGAGTGGACACAGCAACAGGTAAAATTGTAAATTCACCACTTCCACTATTTTGCCAGCCACCTTGATTATCAACAGAATACGACTTCTAATGATGCTTAACGTACCAACCGAGGATGATGAGAATAATAACAACAACAACAACAACAACAACAACAACAACAACATAATAATTAGAGATGCTGCGATCCGATCATGTGATCGGATATTGGCGCGATATGAGCCAAAAAACATGGATCGGATCGGATTCCAGCGAAAATGACCGATCCAAGGCTCCGATATAAGCACTCCATTCCATGACTCCGCTCCAGGATTTCTATCCAGCATGCAGCACACTGAGGCCGCGTTGAGCCTAGGATGGCCAGGGCCAAAACGTTGTCTTGCTTCAACATACATCGCATCGCATAAACCATTTCCACCCGCAGGTTTGAGGAGTAGCTAACATAAACGTTAGATAAATACTCTCTATAGACTAACGTTACCCACTGAGGCAGCTAACATGGCTAATTAGCTAGCTAACACCAGCTATCTTTCTCCTCTAACTAACGTTAACGACACATAGTTGACTGAGCGAACGGCGCTGTACAGCAGGTCGTTATCAAAACGTATTGCACTGAAGAGAAGTAACATTAGAAAATGGCAAAAGACTCCTCCAATCTGGCAGTGGAAATGTATGCACAAACTTTGTGTGTGTGTGAGAGACAGGGACAGGGCTGTGTGTGTGTGTGTGACAGAGAGAGAGAGACAGGGACAGGGCTGTGTGTGTATGTGTCCTGTGTGAGACAGAGTGGGGGTGTATGTGTGAGGAAACAATAATTATTTGTGTCCAGTGTTCACCCATTACAAAATAAGTGTGTATTTGATTGTTATGTTTTAGTTTTACATCAAATTAATTAGATGAACTAAATCGTTTACATACTATATTACCAAAGCACACACATACATACCTAACCCTAAAAATGTTTGTTGCCTGCTAGCTATCAGACAGCATAGAGAGGCTTAAATATGTGCTGTATCGGTATCGGATCGAAATCGGTATCGAATCGGGTATCGAAATTTGATCGGAATCGGATCGGTTTTGAGGCTAAAATATCGGAATCGGATCGGAATTGAAAAATCTCGATCGCAGCATCTCTAATAATAATAATAATAATAATAATAATAAAATAAAGGCCTAGCATTTAGCTGGAGGCTGCTGATATGGTCCCTGCCTGACTGAATCTCTGAAAGGTTTTAATGCCGCATTCCATTTGGACTGGAATTGGAACTCGGAATTTCCCAGTTCAAAGATGTCACCTGAACTCGGGATTTCCTACTCCGAAAGTTGGGAAAACTTCATCAACCCCGACCTCAAAATCCAAGATGGCAACTCCCGCATCAACAGTGTGAAAGCTGTAGCTGTAGTAATAACATTAGCACACCCCCACCCCATTCAGTCGATCAAGTTAACGCTTGACTTCATGAGATAGTCTCTAGTTTAAACACAGCAAACTCCACACATTTTCAACCTAATGTGCATACGTGTTCACGTGAATTCAACTTGTTTGTTTCTATGAAGTAGCTCCATGATGAGTGAAGCTAGGCTGCTCTGTTCTCAGACTTAGTTAGCTGACAGAGATAGTTAGGTGACGTTCAGCTGACAGACTTAAGTGACAGAGCTAGTTAGGTGACGTTCAGCTGACAGACTTAAGTGACAGAGATAGTTAGGTGACGTTCAGCTGACAGACTTAAGTGACAGAGCTAGTTAGGTGACGTTCAGCTGACAGACTTAAGTGACAGAGCTAGTTAGGTGACGTTCAGCTGACAGACTTAAGTGACAGAGATAGTTAGGTGACGTTCAGCTGACAGACTTAAGTGACAGAGATAGTTAGGTGACGTTCAGCTGATAGACTTAAGTGACAGAGATAGTTAGGTGACGTTCAGCTGACAGACTTAAGTGACAGAGATAGTTAGGTGACGTTCAGCTGATAGACTTAAGTGACAGAGACAGTTAGGTGACGTTCAGCTGACAGACTTAAGTGACAGAGATAGTTAGGTGACGTTCAGCTGACAGACTTAAGTGACAGAGATAGTTAAGTGACGTTCAGCTGATAGACTTAAGTGACAGAGATAGTTAGGTGACGTTCAGCTGATAGACTTAAGTGACAGAGATAGTTAGGTGACGTTCAGCTGATAGACTTAAGTGACAGAGATAGTTAGGTGACGTTCAGCTGATAGACTTAAGTGACAGAGATAGTTAGGTGACGTTCAGCTGACAGACTTAAGTGACAGAGCTAGTTAGGTGACGTTCAGCTGACAGACTTAAGTGACAGAGATAGTTAGGTGACGTTCAGCTGACAGACTTAAGTGACAGAGCTAGTTAGGTGACGTTCAGCTGACAGACTTAAGTGACAG
Organism: Poromitra crassiceps; assembly: GCF_964638095.1. NCBI lineage: Eukaryota > Metazoa > Chordata > Actinopteri > Beryciformes > Melamphaidae > Poromitra > Poromitra crassiceps. The sequence goes on along the minus strand of NC_139642.1, from coordinate 17,578,560 downwards.
AGATAGTTAGGTGACGTTCAGCTGACAGACTTAAGTGACAGAGATAGTTAGGTGACGTTCAGCTGATAGACTTAAGTGACAGAGATTGAGGTAACTGACAGAGTTAGTTACTAGGTGACAGGGTTAGTTACCCTGTAGTTAAGAGACAGAAACATGTGATAGAGTTTTGACTCTAGACCTTCAGATTCAAACCAATCAATCAATCAAACAAACTAAAGACAGATGATACAGACGTAAACATCAAATTTCTACAAAATTTCATCATTTGTTGATTTGGGCATGGACAAAAAAAAACAGATTTAACATCATACTAGTTTCGCTTGCCAGACTTCCCTCCCTGCCAGGAGAGAAGTCTGGCTGCATGGAAACAGGCTGCTGGTATAAGCTCTGCTATTGGTGCCGACCATTTCAGTCGCCCCCTGTAAGCTCTGCCATTGGCTCCGACCCACTCTGACTGACTGGCTGCGACCATATATGGATTTCCTTTCCGCTCGCTCTGTGATGAATCTGCCTGTCTCAAATGCCTCTGCCGCTGTGCGTGTCAAATCTGTTGATCTCAAATGCCTGCGCCGCTGTGAAACATCATCATCAATGCTAGCTCGTTGCTACACGCTGAAAACAATTGCATCTGGAATGAGCCTGTTTGGTACTTTCGGTGTTTGGTTGTAAAGGTATACCAGAGTGCCAGCCATTACAGCCAGAATCTCCCCCGCCTAAACCTAAAAATATGAAGTCCCAACCTGGGGTCTAGCCTATAAACATATCATCTATATACAATATTAAGTGCTTACTCTGAAGAAAAAAGAAAATGGTAAAAAACAACAAAACACACTACACCCAAATACTCTCCTGCTTTTGGATTAAGGATCACCTCTTTAGTTTAACAGTGACATGACTCCAAAACACCAAAGACCGTTACAGTCAGTCAAGAGGCGGGGCTTGCAGTGCAAACATGCAATTTTCCCACTGAACCTGATTGGAGGAGAGAAGACGTCAGGTTCCTCAGCCCGCTCCACCTTCTGAGGCTGACTGGGGGGGGGGGTTGAATGGAGGAATGAAAGAGAAGAATGATGGAGGTGTAAAGGGGGAGGAGTCTAAATTAAATGATAATTAGCATGAGAGGAAAGGATGGAAGGTAAGAACTCAACATTTGACCATGAAGAGGTGGAGGGTATGAAGCAAGGGGAGATGCAGTCTTAACGTGGAGAAACACGAGAACTAAGAATATTACCAGAGCCATCGTCTCCAACATGGACTTATTGCTTTACAGCAGTGTTTCTCAAACAGTGGTCCGCGGACCGCCCCCTAGTGGTCCGCGAGTAGATTTATATGTTTTCCTTTTTTTTTACCTCCCACTATCCAATCAGAGAAATGTTTACATTTTCTGGGAAACTCAAGGTCAGATCAAGATGCCTGTAGAAGACTATATGTATTTTTTCATCCCGAATCCAACGCCACCACCCCTGACTCTCTACGACTTACGGTTGCGGAGATACGTCCACTCTGCCTGCAGGGCTACAGGAGAGAGACAGAGTACAGCGGGTGGTTGGGAGTTCCAAAGTTACTGACCAAACACTCTATTTCAGTAATTGCTGTCAGAATATAGAGCCATTTAACACTTATTTGAACACAAAAACATCACTGAATGCAACTTGAAGATGGCAAAAGATAGGCTATTTGACTTTGGCAACATTGTGCATTTATTGAACTTGAAAAAACTTTCTTTGAACTTTGAAAATATTTGAACTGAACAGGGGAAATAAATGTAAACAAAAAAAAAAGTAAATGGACTAACTAAAATAAATTACATATATATTTTTTATATCGGTTTTCATAATTGTGGGAAGCCAAAGAATTGATTAATTGTACTGCTATTTGTCATTTAATTAGCCTGTAATGTGTAATTTACAGTTGAAGTAGTAGGCCTATAGTTTTTGGGGATGTTTTGGGAGTTAGGTGGTCCCCACGTTTTTTTCATTGGTTTAAGTGGTCCTTGGTCTGAAAAAGTTTGAGAAACACTGCTTTACAGTCATTACTAACAATGGGCTTATGACAAATTACTTTTTTTTTTTTTTTTTTCTTTTGGAAATAAATTATAATCCCCAATCTTTGTAAGTACACCCTGCAGGGTGCTCAGGTACCCCTAGAGGTGCGTGTACCCCTGGTGGTGAATCACTGGTAGGGTATAGAGCAGGGTAAGGACTGTGGGGTAGGGTTAGGGTAAGATTAGTAGTGGAGGTTAGGGTAAGATTAGTAGTGGAGTGGAGGTAGTGGTAGACTAGGGTTAACTGTTAAAGTTGAGGGGTTCCCTAACTTTTCCATGCCAAGGCCCTCCAAATAGCATTAACCTTTGACCACGGCCCCCTATTGCAAGATGTCTTTAAAAACCTATTGACAAAAAAAAACAAAACATAAGTGGGTGGTGTCTGTGGTTGGCGGCAGTGTCTGTCACGATTGTGATGTCATCATCTGATCACACTGATCACTGATTGGTTGAATTTGCATTCATTATTGTGATTGCAAAATCGCAATTTCCTGGCAGGATCATTCTGGTTAACTTTAAAGTTCGGGGTTATATGGGTACCTCAGTCGTCGCTTCTGGGGCATCTGCTGGTCGAGGTCCCTCTGCTGCCTCTCTTCCCTGGTCATCGCCTTGTAGTTGGACGTCAAGCCAAAGATGGGCCGCGACCACTCATCTGGAGAGAGGAGGAGGATCAGTACCTGGCACCAACACCACCACTCAAACGTGGCAAATAATTGGTCAAAAAACAGTGGCTCTTCTAAAAAAAAAGAAAATGCCCATTTCTACGCTACTAACTTGCTATCCCCCATCAGATACTCTTAAACATCAGCCTGTGTGACGTTCAATGAATTATGATGAAGTGTCTTTCCTACATTTCCCAGAATGCCTTTTAGTAGGGTCATCTGTGGCACTTCCGTGACCGTGGAGAGCGAAGGTCCGTTTCTCAATGGATTTGTCATCTAGGAGGGTTAATAAACAAATTTAGCCGGGGTGTATTTTTAAAAAAGGCGGGGAAAATATTTGAGAGACCAAAATCCAAAATGTCTGCCGTGGAAATGAACTTTTTAATGGTTTGACCTACAATGATGCACAATACATGGTTTCAGAGCTTATTCTGGTCAAGGAATACATATTTGGTGTTTATATAATGATTTGACTTATTTTTTACCTTCAAATCCAAGATGGCTGCCAATTTTGAGCTCTAAAAGGCAGTTTTTTCAAAATCGTCATAGAGCCTTCATATTAGGCTTGAATGACAGGTCTTCTCATGATGAGTTGAATAATATACAGTATAAGTACACAGAAGTAATCTCTGAGGTCATTAAAGTCAATGTTTGTGTGTAAACAACAGTTGCTGATTTGCGGTTTCCCATTAAATAGGGTAGGCTACTGAGAATATGGTGTCCAGTTCATCCCATCACATTTTCATAATGAACCAAAAACAATTTTGCACTATAGCCTAACATAAAATAGTATTCTGTATGCAAAGCTAGCAAGGTTAGTTGCTTGAGCTGAATTTAAAGGTCAACTCAAAACAAACAATGAAATTAACTTTGAAATTAAAACTGAATCCTAGGCTACTAGACTTCATCAGCACACAGTAAAGGAAACATGTCTTTGAACTCAGCTGACTGTCTAGTCCTAATCCCTGTTGTGCAATGTCCCTTTTCAGTGAAGTTTTAGTTTTTGTTAATGGACTTTTAATCTTGACCTTGTTGGTAGGCAACGGCCCTTTTTCAGTCAAGCATTTTCAGATTAGCTCAGTCAGTCTGTGAAGCAGTCAGTGTCAGCACTTGCGCGAGCTCGCTTTTTCTCTAACTAATGTTAACATTACACACTTTAAGACACTTTGTTTGAGGATATAAAAGGAGGTACGGTGGTGTAGTGGTAAGCACTATTGCCTCACAGCTCGAAGGTCGTGGGTTCGATTCCCACCTGGGACGATGTGAACGCTGAAGGAATGCGTGCCCATTCGCATGTCCTCGAGTGCGCACCGCCCGGGTGGGGTCGTCAAAAGGGCCTTTCTGTGTGGAGTTTGCATGTTCTCCCCGTGCCTCCCGGGGGTTTCCTTCATATAGGAACCCCCTTCACCAAAAACATGCAATATCCTGGTTGCTAATGTGGTTCCTCCTCTGGTCGTTAAGGGCGCCTGTTCAGAGGGAGGGGAACTGGTTGGAATAGTGTGAACCTCCCACGTGCTATGTCCTACCGGTGAAGCTTCCCCTGTCAGGTGAAAAGAAGCGGCTGGCTAACTGCCCATGTCTCGGAGGAAGCATGGAGCCAGTTTCGGCTCTCCCCAGATCGCCAGAGGGTGGAGTAGCAACCAGGATAAAGAAATTACGTTAGCACTAATGGGGGATAAAAATGGGATAAAAAATCGGGGGGGGGGGGAATATATAATAAAATAAAATAAAAACTTTGTTTGAGGATATCAACGTTATTCACTAGTCTAAAGATAGTTCTACCATCAAGAACATATAAAACAAAAGCAAAAACAATTTTTATTTGCAGAAGTCATCATTGATATTTGGTGTTAGCTAACGTTAGGTAACGTTATTATTTTTAGCTAAAGTTAATGTTATCTGTCTCCACACTTCTGTCAACTGACATATGCATTTGCTTTTGAAAATAAACAGCGTATAACAGCAATATAATATAACAGTAATATAATAGCGAGTTGCTTTCCCTCCCAATGAAAGACAAAGCACACAATGTCCTATGAATGTGTCCTAAAATGTGACAAGCCTTGCAAGCCCACCGATACAATAAATCAAGGCAAATGGGACAGCTTACAATTAAAAGCCCAAGACTGGTCAGGACTTGATAAATTTGATGATGTTTACACCACCACCTCCTGGGAAGATGGACCAACCAATCGGTACATGCATTCGTCATGTTATATTTCTATTTAATCTTCAGTTATGCTTAAGCAAGCCAGACTGTTTATTTTCAAAAGCAAATGCATATGTCAGTTGACAGAAGTGTGGAGACAGATAACATTAACTTTAGCTAAAAATAATAACGTTACCTAACGTTAGCTAACACCAAATATCAATGATGACTTCTGCAAATAAAAATTGTTTTTGCTTTTGTTTTATATGTTCTTGATGGTAGAACTATCTTTAGACTAGTGAATAACGTTGATATCCTCAAACAAAGTGTCTTAAAGTGTGTAATGTTAACATTAGTTAGAGAAAAAGCGAGCTCGCGCAAGTGCTGACACTGACTGCTTCACAGACTGACTGAGCTAATCTGAAAATGCTTGACTGAAAAAGGGCCGTTGCCTACCAACAAGGTCAAGATTAAAAGTCCATACTCTTAACAAAAACTAAAACTTCACTGAAAAGGGACATTGCACAACAGGGATTAGGACTAGACAGTCAGCTGAGTTCAAAGACAAGTTTCCTTTACTGTGTGCTGATGAAGTCTAGTAGCCTAGGATTCAGTTTTAATTTCAAAGTTAATTTCATTGTTTGTTTTGAGTTGACCTTTAAATTCAGCTCAAGCAACTAACCTTGCTAGCTTTGCATACAGAATACTATTTTATGTTAGGCTATAGTGCAAAATTGTTTTTGGTTCATTATGAAAATGTGATGGGATGAGCTGGACACCATATTCTCAGTAGCCTACCCTATTTAATGGGAAACCGCAAATCAGCAACTGTTGTTTACACACAAACATTGACTTTATTGACCTCAGAGATTACTTCTGTGTACTTATACTGTATATTATTCAACTCATCATGAGAAGACCTGTCATTCAAGCCTAATATGAAGGCTCTATGACGATTTTGAAAAAACTGCCTCAAAATTGGCAGCCATCTTGGATTTGAAGGTCAAAAATAGGTCAAATCATTATATAAACACCAAATATGTATTCCTTGACCAGAATAAGCTCTGAAACCATGTATTGTGCATCATTGTAGGTCAAAGCATTAAAAAGTTCATTTCCACAGCAGCCATTTTGGATTTTGGTCTCTCAAATATTTTCCCCGCCTTTTTTAAAAATACACCCCGGCTAAATTTGTTTATTAACCCTCCTAGATGACAAATCCATTGAGAAATGGACCTTCGCTCTCCGCGGTCACGGAAGTGCCCCAGATGACCCTACTATTTGGGCAAGGGGCTTGACTGTGGCCTCTTCTACGATGGATTTCTCCGTGTATGATAGACTACGTTTACATGGACTGCTATAATCCAGGTGGGCAGTTATCCACCAAGAAGAAAAACACAACAAACGACTGAATGGAGGCAGAAATGAAAAGCGCATCACGAGTACCAGTAGCTGTGTCAAACACTGCAGGGAAGAATTGTCTTTATGCCTTCAATAGTTTTGACAACCTCACCTGGATGAAAATGTGTCAGTGTGTGAAGAGCAAGAGGAGGCGTGAAGCTACTCACTGATGAGTTTCAGAGCCAGGTCTTTGTTGGATCGGGACTCTTTGGGGTGTTTGTAGAGGAACATGACAGCGCGGCCGATCCCGCTGTGCTTCAGCGTCTCCTGGCTCACACTGGGGAGCTGCAGAGGAGACAGAGGCAGGACAGAGATGAACCCACACAACCTTCTGGACTGAGAGCTGAACCCACACAACCTTCTGGACTGAGAGCTGAACCCACACAACCTTCTGGGCTGAGAGCTGAACCCACACAAGCTTCTGGACTGAGAGCTGAACCCACACAACCTTCTGGACTGAGAGCTGAACCCACACAACCTTCTGGACTGAGAGCTGAACCCACACAACCTTCTGGACTGAGAGCTGAACCCACACAACCTTCTGGGCTGAGAGATGAACCCACAACCCTCAGGACTTTTATTTAGTGAACATCTGAAGTCAGTGAAAGGTTATAGCCAGACTGAGAAACGACACAGAAAAAGCAAATGATAATGGGGAAGCTAGAGGTTAGAGAAGTGGGATTTTGACTACTGGACTGGTTGTTGGTTGGAATCTGAGCTGGGAAAGTTGAGTGAGCAAAGGCCAGAGGTCCAGAGGCAGTCAGGAACGACAGCCTACAGCAGGGTCAGGTTCAGTGTCAAAGCTTCCATACGGACAGACGGGGATCGAACCCTCACCTCGTGCAGGATCCTGAGCAGCTCCTCTCTGATGCGGAGCGCCGGCAGGCTCTTGTCGGGCAGAGGACTGATCCAGTCCTTAATGGCCGACATCACTCCGCTGTCGATGAACGTCTCCTTCAAGTCCTGTCTGAGACAGAGAGAGAGAGAGAGAGAGACAGGGCAGTCACACCTCCAACTCCACGCACACAGAAATAAACACCAAGCCCATCGGACTTTCATTCAAACCACCGTTTAGACTCTTGGGGTTATTGCTCAATAATAATACTGACACTGAATGAAACTACAAAGGGTGGACCTACTATTATTTTTAGGTGGTACAAATAATGGCACAGAACCAGATATTCCAAGTTCATTAATACTGGTAGAAAAGTGGCAAAAGCAACACTAAAATTGTCAACACCTACTTGTTAGAACCAGTCAAAATGCTGTTATAAGGGGGGGGGGGGGATCCAGACTGATAATTGTGATATCAGTATGTTGTAAAATAAGTCAGATGATCATTTGATCTATGATTGTGCAGCGGCTGACCACAAATAATCAAAATGTTATGATCTGTCAATCCTGTTATTTGATCTGGATTGGCAGTCAGGAGGCATAGAGAGGTGAAGTCCCTCCTCTTCTGCTGCTGTCCCCCATGGGACCTTATTTTGGACTAAATATACGGTGAGTGATAAATAACTGTTTGATCCAGTTTTAATTGTGCCATAAATTACATTATCTGATGTCTGTCAATTTAAAAGCTAACTGCAAGTCAAGAAAGTCTCAGGTTTGTTGTAAAACAGTAAAGGTTAGCTTTGTGTTCGTCCCGCACAATATACGTCACAAACATTGCTTGCACAAATGTCTCTTATCTGAGGAGTTTTATCCAGGGACTCCTGCTCCTTCTCTCAGCCGGGGACCCAAAGAACAGGCATGTCTACCTTCCAGATGGTGTAGAATACTACTGAGAGGGACATAGCTTCAGCGGCTCTGGCTAGCTTGTGGAGAGAGAACGTTATGACGTCACTTACGCGACTTTTGGGTCCGTCGTCTTTTTAATTATGTACTTTCACCATCTAATACTTAAAGTCGAGCTGAACCCAAAAATGACTTTTCTTTTCTTTTAGTTCAAATACCTGGGTATGCAGTGCACCTATTTAATAATGTATGCAAAACAAATCACAACAATCTAATTTCTTTAGTTTTTACACTTTTTCACATCAAAAGTTCATTTTTCAAGATTTCATTGATAACAGTAATTTACAGTTTGCTGACGTCACCTAGTACTATCAAATTTCTATCCCATTTCAACCAATCATATCACGACATGCAGCTGTCAATCAAATCTTCATTTCAGGATAATTTTCTCTTCCAAATGAAGTCGAAAATGGCGCCTAGTGCCTGTCATCTGGCAGAATTCCTATCCCATAAACTAACTACTAACTTGGCCAATTGTTAGAAACATGAACAAAAAACAATTTTCCAGGGATATCGTATTTACAGCAGCGATAATGGCGCGCGCATCCGAGAGCTTGGGGTCGCACTTCGGCGATTCCAGGCCGACGTGCTGCACTCTCTGCTCGGCAACACAAAGGCAGCTGGCTGCCTGCGGCTCGCTGAGCTCCACTCAGCCACTAACCTCACGTCACCAGGCTCTTCCCGAGGGGAGCGCCACAACACACTGAATCCCACTCGATTTGGAGGCGGAACACGCCAGGATTGGCCAAAGCCCAATCCAGTCCCCAGAATTGTCAAATAAAATCATCGACATGACACTATGACCCGCCTCTCAACCTGTCATCTTAGACAAACTATGTTTTCAGTCTGAAACGGACACATATGCACGTGACGAACGGGTTCAGTTCGACTTTAATGACCAACTGTGACTTTCTTGACTTGCAAAAGTATCTCTTAAACTGACAAACATAATTGATTGGAGTCACTGATTGGGTGCAGCTTTTACTTCTTCAGATGCATGACGACTGAACCAAGCAGAGTCAGTTTCTTCAGCGCCGGTTTCTTCTGACTGTTCAGAGTTCGATCCTCCTGGAAACACGATGAAAAGTCAAGACAAACGCACAGCACCCACACGGCCCAAACTGAAATATCCAGGGTTCCCACACATTCTCATGGATACAAGTTCACAACTTTCCCACGACTTTTCAAGGATCGATATCAGAATTTCCATGTAATGCGTTTGTAATTGTTAATATGGACATAAAAACTGTCTTGAAATGCAAAAAGGATGGAATTTTAAACATGTGATAAAAATGCGATTAACTATTGAACTCAAGCAATTCATTGCGAATCGTTTGACAGCCCTAAAAAATAATAACTACCTCACAGTTATAAAGTAAACAAGACAACTTAGGCCAATCATTTAAATTAATCGTGACCCTTGCGCTTTAGCACATTTTGGGAGACAAATGCTCAAAACTGCTGCAGGCAATGACGCCGTTATCAATCATAGTCCAACTGGGACATTCTGCATGTGGATTCGCCCCAATCCAACCATAACTGGTCAATGCCAATTACCACATGATGCATATAAATGAGCCCGATTATCAATTGATAATCAGGTGTGCGCGCAGTCACTGGATAGGTTTAGTCGTTCCTTTAGTAGGAGTCCTTAGTAGGGATCCTAAGCAAGCAGTTTCATAAATTAAACCCCGGTACTTTTCCAAAACATAAGGATTTGACTAATCCCATGACTTTTCCAGGTTTTCCCTGACCGTGGGAACCCTGAATAACAGAGAAAACGTGATGTGCGCAGGCAGGCGGACCTCAGCGGCCTCGGTCATCTTCATGATCATGGCGCTGACCACGTCGTCTGCGTCGCTGATGAACGTCCCTCCGTCCCGGTTCCTCCTCTTCCGGCCGCTCTGGGCTTTCTTCTTCGCCAACATGATGTCGAAGTCTGACATGAAACTCATACTGGACAGAAGAAATGGAGGATTAAAGTTGTTTTGCAATTAAAAAAGGTCCAACAGGTTAAAATAATTAAGACATTAAAGCTATAGTGCAGAACTTCTGTCTCCCCCTCCTGGCAGTGAGGGCATGTGCTACATTCAAGTGGTGTCGGAAAATTGAGTTCCTGATCCTTTCCATTGCTCGTCGTTGTCATGTAGCGTCAACGTGTTGTTTAAAAGCTCTGAGCAATAACGTACAACACATCTTTGTAACGGCCATGTTGTTTCTACATTACCACTTAAAAGCTCACGTACACGCAGATCGACAGGACTTCCCAACTCGGGAAATGCGAGCATCCGAGGAGCACGTGAACGCAGCATTTCCGGTGTAGCCTAGCCATCACTTCGGTTTGGGGGGGGAATTGAGCGTCACAAAATGACTCCTCTCACTAACAGAATGTGATCCATTCGGTCCAATCACATTTGGAAAGTCTAGAAAAGCCGTACAATTGAATTCTTGCAGAGGGCTAACCGGAGGTTTGCCGACTCGGCTAGAGGACGTTTCTGTGGTGCACATGCTCCAGGCCAGCACGGGAATGTCGCCACAGACATCAGATTAACCCATCGATACCTGATGCAGCATTTGTGTGTGTATCCCTTTAAGACCGCGAACCGCGTTGGTCTTAACACATTGAGTGCCAAGGACGTCTGTGGACGTCCTAAAAAAAAGTAACGAGAAGTGCCAAGGACGTCTGTGGACGTCCTAAAATCATAATTCATATTATTCCATAATTCTGCTGTTTAAGGTCGTACCCAGCCAGTGAGCATGAATCCCTTCAAGGGATCACACGGCGCCACCTTAAAAATCTACACGGGAGCTGCGCCACCCACCTCAGATCCTTTACTTTGTGCAGGAGAAAGCGGAGAAAGCCGTGATCAAAGGGGAAACCGATGCATGCTGCAGCCAGAGCCATATAGATTGCTCTGTCTGCAGCTGACAGTTGGCTGCGATCCGCACCCACAACTGAGCTCTTCTGCCTCTGTCCATCCGTCTGCATATAGTTCCTCCACACGATTACCTGCCAGAAAGGCAGCACCCGAAGCCGAACGGCCAAACCTCTTCCTGCAGTCCCGTTTGCCATTTCCTTGTTGCGCTGGGATCCGCCCGGGGCAAAAACGGAGGCCGCGAAAATACTGTGTGCGTGTGGGGAGGAGCCCGCAGCTCAGGGGTGGAGAGGGGGGTGGGGCACGCAGGCTGCACAGAACTACACCATGTCACTACATCAGAAAATATTAGCCAGAGTCAGTGAATGTGCTTGAAATTAGAGTGCAAAAAGTATTCATAAAAGTGACTATCTTGAAAAGTAAAAAAAGACAGCAGAAAACCCTTGAAAGTGCTCTTCTTTCAGAGGCTGTCATTTCATAATGGAACTGTCTAGAAACAACATTTCTTCTTTGAAAGAAGCAGGAGTGTCCAATGTTTCATTAGAGTCCAGCCCTGTCCATATAGCCCTAATAGAAAAAATTCTATAGCTGTTTTCAACTGAATGGAAGTGAATCTGGCACAGGCTCCAGACAATTTTACTGAAGCGCTGTGGCACTCAATGTGTTAAAGGGATACACACACAAATGAGGGATATACACGCAAATGCTGCATCAGGTATCAATGGGTTAAAAACTCTGATACACTGTGAATACAGAGAGTGTTATCTGGCCGTGGCGTGTTTGGCTCAATCGACAATGTTGGAACTCGTTTGGTAAGCTTCGTGAAAGTAAGATGGTGTTGTAAGTTCAGCACTATAGCTTTAAACATTTAAACATGCATTATTTGTAACTCGACATTTCTCACATCTTCTCAAAATGTGAGACATGTTGAGTGGATGTGGACTAGTATGCATATCAAAACAGTTCAATATTGATTTTTTCACACTTTTTTTGTGCAATTTCCCAACTTTAAGCCCTATGAAATGTATTAATTTGTTTTCTAAACATTTCCAGACTCTCTAGATCTGCATAGAACCCTGCAACAAAAACATTACTATCCTCTGACTGCAACGTCAGACTGTACTGCTAACTGTCCACTTCCATTGGGCCTGTATCAAAGTGAATTGACCCGTCCCGCGTCTCACTCTTTGCCGCTGCGGTCGACTCCCTCGTCTGAGTCCGAGTCGTCCTCCGCCAGCTGCGTCACCTCCTTCACCTCCTTCTGCTCCCCCTCCAGGTCCTCCTGGTTGAAACCCTGCAGGGGAGAAGGAGAGAGAGAGAGATTGTAAATGTGAAGCAGGGTTGAGCTGGAGAAACGTACAGCAAAACACTCTTGGAATTGAAATAAAAGGGTAAAAAAACAAACAGTTGCAACAACAGTCGTTTCTTTACACTATTGTTCCTTGTAAAATTGTGGGGGGAATAAATACTACAGCATAAAGTCCGCTGAAGTGCCGGCGTTTTGGATTCAGCAATACAGTCTCAGTCTGGGCCAATCAGGAGCCAGTATGTGTCTAATTGTTTTAACCTGTATTTGGACCAATCGGTGTCTGAACATGCTGAAACACAGCGGTGAGATGCATCATGTTCATAAGTTTGATCAGAATCTGACTAGCGGAGTCTGAGAGGTCACATGACACAAGCGCCTGCTTAGCAGGGATGGGTCATGATTTTCCGAAAGTCATTAAGATATATCTAAAAAAAAAAATCAAATCATTTATGCGACAATTGTCTTGTCGATTGGCTGAAGGACCGGCTGCTTCCACCCAGTGAAATGACTGTGCACAGTGCAGAGGTCCAGACGGATCCACGAAACCAAACAGAAGGTGAGTTCACGGATCCAGATGGTTTGAACCAGGCTGAGATGATATACTGTGTGTCATGGGCAAACTGATGCAGAGTCTGCCCTGAGGGCGCAGGGAGCTGAGAAGTCTAGACTACTCACGGTAAACTCCTCTCCCTCCTCGTCTTCTGACTCTCCAAAGATGTCTGCAATCAACGACCTGGAAAAGACAGAGGTGCCATTTTATTTGTGTATAGTAATCATCCAAATGAGAGGGTGAATCAAACGGAACGATCCTGAACCCTGTGAACGATCCTGAATAGGGCTGGGTTCAAAAAAATCGATTCTCAGATTTTTAATCGATTTTTATTTTAATCCTCGATTATCGATTCATATGTCCAGAGATCGATTTTTTTATTTAAAATAAAATATATATATATATATATATATATTTTTTTTTTTAATAAACATGCTAAAATATTATGCTGTGTGTGGTAGTTGAAACATAGTTTCAAGTTGACGTTTATTTATGTTTGTAGTTGAAACAAAAACATAAATACTGTAAGCTACATGAATGGAAATGTTTGATCATCAATATCTCCTTTTAGAAATTATATAGGCTTAAATCAAATCACTGTGCATAATTGTGAAAGTGTCTTTATTGACAGATGAAAAGGCTGTTATTTACCCTTTGTCACCACCTGGTGAGTAAATGTGTAACTAAAACCATTCAAATTGACAACAGGTCTGCAGCTTTTTTTCTCCATGTATCTACTTGGCTGGTTGGGAACCCCTGTGTTACATAACTGGACAGTCATGTAATTCAGGGTACAGCTCAAAAAACACGTTTTGGTATCACTAACCAAATCAATATTGAAATTGATCGAATCGGAATCGAATCGAATCGAAATTAATCGATTCGCAACCTTGTGAATCGGAATCGAATCGATTCTTGAAATTTTAACCAATATCCAGCTCTAATCCTGAACCCTGTGTTCCAGCTCAGTTGAGCTGGTGGAAGTGGCGCGAGGCAGACTCCAGTACTCACTCCTGCGCGTCTCCTCCTCCGCACTCGCTGTCGCTGCCGAACAGCGTCTTCTCGTCCTTCTTCTTGTCCTCGTCGGCGTCGCTCTCCTCGGAGCCCAGCTCTCTCAGCTTGGCCTCGTGGTTTTTCTCAGGAGCGCCGTCGCTGTCCGAGTTCTCGTCGTCAGACACCGCCCGACTCCTCTTCACCGCTGAGAGACGATCAGGTGTGGTCAGAAAGCAGACAGAAGGTAAACAAACACTACCGCCATCAGATCGTCACGATGCAAATTACCACGGTCAAAAACATGGGTTGCGCTCGAATTGTCTGTTTGGTTAGGAAGGTTGCTAACTGAGTGAAATTACCCTGGAAGCACCCAAGTGGCAGCCATGATAAGAGCTGTTTGAACTCTCTAAATGCTGAGGAAAGGCGCTTCAATGCTTCCTGGCTTCTCTCATTTAGCATAGGATACACTGAGCAGCAAACTGTTACAAGGCAGATAAGAGTCCTGGTCCAGAGCTATATACATGGGAGTCTAAATCAATTATAAATAAAAGCTATTATTTGCAGCATTGTAAGGTTACTGAAATGATAACAGACTCAAGAGCTGATCAGCCTGTACCTGCCCATATTCAGCTGCGATGCGAAACAGCTGTCAGAAAGCGTGTGTGATGGTTATGGACGGTTATCCAACGTTAGCACTGTGGCATGGCTAAATTAGGCTAATTAGTAGGCAGAAAGTTGAGCGAGACAGTAATATCCTTTTGAGATTTATTTCAGTAATCTGAAAGTTTGTCTAATGCTACCTGAGTTGGAGTATATCGCTGAGGACGGCCAGTATTGCATTATTCTCATCTCATAAAGGTATGTACCGGTAACTTAACGTTAGCCGTTGATTTTCTCTCATGAAATTAACACCAGTGATTGTCCAACCAATGGGAATGTGGTCGGACTGGAGCGTATCGACTAAACCAGTGGTCCCCAACCACCGGGCCGCAACGCATAAATATATATTATTTATAATATCCGGTCCAAAAATATATATATATATATATATATATTTTTAACACGTTCACTGCCAACGACGTGTAAACACGTTTTCAGAATCCAGCTGTTGACTGCCAGCGACGTGTAAACACGTCGTTGGCATCGATTTTTTTTTTTTGACGGTGGGTTGTGCATCTAACCCTTTTACATCTCTTATATAAGTATTGGACGTGTACAACGTGTACAACCCATTCCACCGACCCACTAAGTAGCGACAAGGAAGTAGGAAGGCAAGCAAAAAGCAGTGTGATCCATTTCCATTCTCATGAAAATGGATTGGCGGAGGCGCTTTCGTTTTCGCGTTGATTGCTGGCGGTGCGGGATTGCAAACTTGCATGGTGGATTGCGGATGGAGCACACTTTGAGGCACGCAGCGTAAATATGACCAGAGTCGCAGGGGCTTCATCGGAGCTCTCGGCCAGGGCTCCGGGAGGCGGGCGAGTCCAGCCGGGCTTCCTCGGGGAGCGGCCACGCAGACAGGCACAGCCAGGCACAGCCGCACAGCGGCAGCGGGGCAGTGAGACTGGTGACACGCTTGTGGTGCAGCAGGCTATTTTGCAAATTGGAAACAGCCATAAAAGGCTTTTAGAATGGGATTTTCAACCCATTCTTTTTTGTTTCTTTTTCGCTCTAATTTAGAGTAATTTAATTTCTATTCAGAAATTTATTTGAGAGGTCGAGAGTATGAGAAAGTGCATTTGCACAGGTAGGAAAGTGCTTGTGACACGGCGCTGCAGCCAAGAAGAACGCCCACGGAGGGAGGAGTTGAGCAGAGGGGAGTTTCCTGCTGTTATAGAGGAAATTACTGTTCAAAACTATTGTTTAGGTCTTACTGATGCCAAAAATGAATGGTTAAAGTGACTGTTCTATCGAATTTCACAAAAAGCCGTTTATCTCTGAATATTTTTTCTGACGCTAAAACCATGCTGTATTCAATTGCTAATGCTTACATAACTACTAACTCTACAAACTAACTCTTTTAGACAGAGAAAGTACACATTCTATTAGTACTTTTGAGATATTGTATGTTCACAAACTCCAAGCAGAAAAGAATCCTCGGCTCTTGTAAAATGAGCCAGAATCCTCAAAAAACAGCTTGGCAGAAGCTACCTACAGCAAAAAAAAACGGCTGGCAGTCAATGTGTTAAATAAACAGGCTATAATATTATAGGCTGTGTGTGGTAGTTGAAACATAGTTTCAAGTTGACCTTTATTTATGTTTGTAGTTGAAACAAAAACATAAATACTGTATAGGCTACATACAGTACAACACAAAAGGCTGTTACCCTTTGTCGCCACCTGGTGAGTAAATATATATGTAACTAAAACCATTAAAATTGACAACCAGTCTGCGACTTTTTTTTCCATGTATCTACCAGTCTTTGCCACAAAAAAGGTTGGGAACCCCTGGACTAAACAATCAACCAACCGACCAGAAGAGGTCAGCCCTACTGCTAAAGCCTTTGGCATAGTCTTCGCGCCCAGCCAAGCGCATAGGGCGCGCGGCGATTTTGACATCATCGCATGGGGCGTGTCGGGGGGCGAGGCCTGAGCACGGCGCGGCGCGTCCATGGAGATTTTTCTATCAGTGCGTCGGGTTTTGGCACATTGTCAACATGGACGCTTTTGAGGGAAGACTGTCAGAGCAAGTCCGCCTCTACCCACATCTCTATGACACAACACGGAGAGACCACAAGGACCAGCAGAAGTCCACCAATTCCTGGCGAGAAATCGCCAGCACACTCGGAGCTGAGGAAGCTGCCTGTGCCTGTGAGAGCTCCGTGGTAGGCTATCAGCGGATATCTGCTGTGATTGAGTCCTCACCGTCCTCATCGCCGTAAAGTCGCCTTCGAAGCATGACGTTCGATTATAACGAACTAGTTGTGTGGCTTAGCCTTCCCAAATGTTGAGGGTCGTTTTTTAGAATTTAATACATAGAATTGGGAACGTTACATTCAATTTAATTCAGACTGCCTGGCACTAATCGCCGCCATTTTCCCCTTGAGCTTCCACAGGAGGAGGGGGGTGGGAGGAGCGAGCTGCGCACTGACTATGTTCTGTTTTGGCCCGCGCAGAGTGCGCGTGCCCTCCGCGGAGCCCCGCCTCCAGCGCAAAGAGTATGCCAGACCCTTAATGCGGTCCCACAATTCCATGCGGCAGCAAGGCGATGGTACCATTCGGCCGTTGAGGAAAACGGACAAAAACGAACAATCAACATGACAGGATGCAGATGTAAGTTACCGTTGCTTATTAAGCTAAGTTGCTAATGTGTGCGTATATGTTTTGAACTTATGGGGGTTAGGGTTAGGTCCAGTCATACCTGGTTTGTCTGTCTTCTCCTCATCCTCACTGTCTGACAGGATGGCCTTCTTCCTCTTCACTGGAAACAGACACACAAGCACACGTTTTATTTTTTATATCGTGCTGAAAGACAGATCAGAGCTGAATAGGGATGTCAACCGATAACCAGCAGGGGTGCAAACTCACCAGGGGTGAAAAAGGTGAGAGAAATGCGAACCGCTGAACCCCTAGGGGTGTCTGGGGGAATGCTTCCCCCGGAAGATTTTTTTTAAATATCAGCTTTAAAAGGTGGATTTACATTGATTTTAGAATGAGGATATAGGGGGAAAACTCACCCTAGAATTAATGTAGTTTCACTGCTACATTAAACGGACATCCGTTTAGGGCATTTAAAAAATAAAGAGTCAAGAGAGTGCAGAGCCATGTCCAAAAACATCATGTGCACAACTTGAATGTAACATTTTGTACAGCCTACATTTTGGGAATTTCTTAAAGTGAAACTTTATTCGATTTTCGTGTCAATAAATGTCTGTTAATTAACTATCACCAACTGAGTTAACACAATGGTGATTGAGCCTATGGCCCATTGATGGGCTTTGCATTGTAAGTATTGCAGCATTTATGCACTGGGTTTCTGTGGTGTGATTATTATCACTTTAACATATCGTGCTCCTAAGATGAAAAAGTTAGGAGCACATAAAGAATTTTAGGGGCACAATGAAATAGTACAGAACGATATAGCACGTAGCCTATTAGCACGTAGCCTATATAGCACGTAGCCTATTAGCACGTAGCCTATATAGCACGTAGCCTATTAGCACGTAGCCTATATAGCACGCAGCCTATATAGCACGTAGCCTATATAGCACGTAGCCTATATAGCACGTAGCCTATTAGCACGTAGCCTATATAGCACGCAGCCTATTCGATACGATTTGATTAATCTCTGGTACATTACAATTTAGTTGAATTCAATTAAAGTACAGTATTCTCATGATGCATGATGGCTTTTTCGTCATGCCATCATGGCCCCCTTCCTTATATCAGCTTTTATAGCAGTATTATAGGTCTGACAAGTTTCCATTACATGCATTTCATCCATCAAAGTCCTGGTTAATACATGTTTTTCTAGCCTAGGTAAACCCAGCCCCCACGTGACCTGCTCTCTCAGTTCCCAGTCACTAGCGACTTGTGACTGTAAGCAGGGTGAGCCTGAGAGCAGGTCACTGGGGGCTGGGTTTACCCAGGCTAATGTTTTTCTACCTCAATATTTACGTTCACCAAACCATGTGCTTTTAGGTAGCACACATCAGATTGTTTCCAAAATACCTGCATTTACTTGGGCGGTTTTTCCTGTGCATTTTGGTGGTTTTTCGAGCAGTCTTTGTGCTGGAAACCACCAGCTGCACCTGGCAACCCGGCCCAACTGAGAGATAACTTTATCCCTTTCCGATTGAGTCTCGGTAGTTCAAGGTTCAATCAAAGCGACTAACGTTTAGCTTTCAGAGCCATCGTTTAATTTTCTGTTGTTGTTGTGCATGCCACTCTGATGTTATAATAAGCAGGATAAGAGTAAAGAAAGACGAGCAAAACCGTAACATTATCAAGCGGTTAAATGCTAGCGAGCTAACTAGAGCTAATGTTAGCTCGCCTGAGTGTGGCACGGGTCTGAAGGAAACACGAGGAGTCGCTTACTTACAGTGTAGAACAGAAAGTCCAGCGCGCTTCTGCCAAGTCCTGGTGCTCAACAGTGAGAGACATAGAAACACGTTTGACCTGTGGCCACGTCACAAAGACTACCCGAGGTCAAGTCAAGTCAAGTCAATTTTATTTATATAGCACATTTCATACATAAAGCAATTCAAAGTGCTTCACAAGACATTACAGACAGTGGAGCACTCTTTTCCGTCTGCACGTTTAGGGGCTGACTGACGATCAGGTATGTCTTTGACAGCTATGTTGTTGATATTGTGATCAAGTCTGCAGATAAAAGGGGGGTCTATTGTTGTCATGAACTGTGAACAACAGAGGCATCAACTAGATAACAATGTCTTCTACTCACCTTTACGCTGTGAGTGAGCCCACTGATGACATTACATCTGAGACTGATGCATTTACCCACTCTTCTAGAGAAAAAGGTTTTGGTTCACTGAGCAAGAAAAAGAGTTTTTGACCTCATGTTCTCATTTTCCATGACAAAAGGTACAAGATAAGTCTGTCTGCTAGAACTCAATTTACTCCGATATTTAAGGGTTTGTTAAGAGTAGTGCATGTTACCTCTCCAGCTTTATTTAAAGGAGAATTTCAGTTTTTTTGAACCTGGACCCATCTCCTGGCAATAATTATGATTTGGCCACTCACCCAGCGATGTCCGCAGCATTTCTGGCCGTCCTAGCGTTGTTTTGAGATCAATAGCATCCAAGTCAGTTGTAAAATGGAGCTGATTTGGGGCCAAGTGTGAGCCTGTCTTTCCTGCATCTAAATAGCTATTTTTATTCCCGTTTTCGCCACATATCGTAATAATGTGATCCCTCAACATCCACCAGAGTGATATTTCGCCCCAGGCCATTTCCTGGACTCTCACAGGGATCAAATTACCTCAAACGTGATCTCGGTCACCAAGTCTCGTGAAGTCCCGCGATACTTTCCTGCCGGCTGGCCAACTACAGGTACATGCTTTGCGGTGGTGGTTTTAGCGTAACCTATGTGGGGTTTGGCGTAACCTATGTGGGATTTGAAATAACGAAGGTTATGCCAAACCCCACATAGGTTACGCTAAAACCACCACCGCAAAGTGTCCTACCTGTAGTTGGCCAGTCGGCAGGAAAGTATCGCGGGACTTCACGAGACTTGGTGACCGAGATCACGTTTGAGGTAATTTGATCCCTGTGAGAGTCCAGGAAATGGCCTGGGGCGAAATATCACTCTGGTGGATGTTGAGGGATCACATTATTATGATATGTGGTGAAAACGGGAATAAAAATAGCTATTTAGATGCAGGAAAGACAGGCTCACACTTGGCCCCAAATCAGCTCCATTTTACAACTGACTTGGACGCTATTGATCTCAAAACAACGCTAGGACGGCCAGAAACCCCACGGACATCGCTGGGTGAGTGGCCAAATCATAATTATTGCCAGGAGATGGGTCCAGGTTAAAAAAAAACGAAATTCTCCTTTAAGGGTTTGTTAAGAGTAGTGCATGTTACCTCTCCAGCTTTATTTAAGGGTTTGTTAAGAGTAGTGCATGTTACCTCTCCAGCTTTTGCGGCTCCAAACCGTGTTGTGCTGTTCTATCTTAGCTCAGCCTGGCTCCTAGCTGCTAACAAGGGTTTTACTAGAGTGGCTTTTAAACATGAAGTCTGGATCATCTCTGGCTAGCCAGAGCAGGATATTTTCCGGTTTTACCTTTTTAAACATGAGGGGTCTTTGTTTAGAAACAGCTGGAAATGGTCAGCATTCTCTCTGCCAGTGGGCGGGGGGAGGGGGTGCGGGAGCATGCACGTTATTCCCTACAAGGCAAATAGTTGTCGTGTCGTGTGAGTCTAACCAAACTCCATTCAAAAACATGCCGTTTTAACGGAGTCCATTCCGACCACGAGGGGTGGCAATGTGCCAAAAATGAGCGCTTCCGCCTTTGTTAGGCTACATAAAGCCGCCCAGTCAAAATAGTGGTCTGATCGTCGTCAATTACTGTGGGTGATTTATTTTACAAGTGACATTCAAGTCATATCTGACTAGTTTTCAATGTATTTCTCCCCACAAAAGTTAGGCTTTTTCTGACATGGGAGCAAGCAAGCAGCGCAGCAGTAAGTGTCCCTCCTGATGCACCGGACCTGCCTGCCTGCATAGCTGAAGCACGTTGGGATCCCTCTACCAAACAATTCAAGCCGTTTTTGCAGCACTTGAGGAAACCGTGAGTTTGCTCGTTTAATTCGTTGATATAAGCAATTGCCCGAACGATTCATTAATTAATAAACTACGTGAACGTGAAGTGCCACCACCCGCCCAAATAACAGCTAGCCTACATGATCAGGATCATTAGCTGCCAGAGTTAAACAGCAGCTGCTTTTGCGCTACACCGGTGACCGAGATGAATATGATACGGACTCGCGGGAGTGCGCGTAGGCCAGCAAATTGTTGTTTAACATACAGGCCAACCGGCTAGGAGCGGGTTATAATACGGATTCCACTGCATGTTAAGAAGTGGCTTAAGAGTCCGGACCATCTCTGCACTGGCACTTTATTTTAGCAGTGAACATAATGCACGGTCTGTGTGACGTTCTAAGCTCTTTTCCTGCTAACTATGCTAACTTTAGTCACTTAACTCACCCTGGCTGCAGTTAAAAACACACTCACTTTACCCACAAGGCCACCTTCTTAATTAACACGTTCAGTGCCAGCGACGCCATATGGCGTCATTAGAAATTTACCGTACAGTGCCAGCGACGCCAAATGGCGTCATAACTCCAAATTGTTTTTTTTGACGGGGGGGTGTCGATCTAAGCTTCTTACGTCGCCTCTAACAATATTGTAGCTATTGGAGGTCGATAACCTATTTTACAAACCCATTAGGTGGCGACAGCACTTTCCTGATCAGAGAAAAAGGAGCCAAACACACAGAAATAGTCACTGGGGAAAATGAGGAAATCGCATCGCATCCGTCCGTATGCATCGACGTGCCTCCATAAACGAGCACAACGCCAGCTGTGCCCCCAGCAGCAGCATCCGCTGTCACAACTGAGCACCTCCATGTACGCTGCAACAGCACATTCACATAATCAGCCTTATTATTCCGAACTGGAAGCATGCCAGCCCGTGACAAACACACGCGGAACCAAAAAGCTGAATGTCGCGCACCATTCACTGTGTGTGCGCAGCAAACTCAGCAGAGACTGAGAGCCACCAGACACATAAGACACACCCAGGAGGCGTGTGCAGTTGAGGGGGGGGGGGGGGGGGAGCACGCAGAGCAGCCTACATCCATGAGAGCAGCATACACTTCACCCAGACAGACCCAGACATCAGAAAATTAGCTTCAGAGTCAGTGATGTGCTTGAAATGTTTAATTTCACAAAAGGCTCATTATCTCAGCTCGTAGAAAAAAAGGGATGTTTTTGCTTCAATCAAGCTATCTTCTCCGGCTCATAACTAAAGAACGGAAAATGGGATCAATAAACTTTTTTTTGCAGGTGATAGAAGAGAGTCTCATCGTTATTTGTGCGTGTTCAGTGTTTACATAGTAATTATTAAAAAAATTATATGACTGTTTTAAAATGCATTGCGGCCTATGTGGCACAGCAAGCAACCTTTTGCCCAAGGGCCTTGGCACTCAAAGTGTTAAGGGGCATGGCTTGACAGATCTATTCATGTCATGTGGTGAAAATTCCAGTATTCTTTTTCCATATCGCAATATATATCGCAGAAACAAAATATAGCGGTATGTCAGTAATTTCCAATATCGCGCAGCCCTAATATGGACTCTATCAATCTGTGGTGGGTACCTGGCTTGTCGTCATCGTCGCTGTCATCCTTCTGCTGGCCGTCCTGCTGCTCTCCGTCGCTCCCCGCCGCAGCCTTCCTCGTGCCCTCCTCCTCCTCACTGTCAGACTGCACCACTGCCTTCCACTTCCCCCCTCCCCGTGCCCCTGCCTCCACTTCCTGACTCCCAGGCCCCGCCTCCTCCTCAGAGTCTGTCTGTGCTGGCTTGCGTTTGGCCGTCTTCTCAGTGTCAGAGTCAGAGTCTATCTGTGCTGGGCCTGGCTTGCGTTTGGTCGGCTTCTCCGTGTCAGAGTCAGAGTCTATCTGTGCTGGGCCTGGCTTGCGTTTGGCTGTCTTCTCAGTGTCAGAGTCAGAGTCTATCTGTGCTGGGCCTGGCTTGCGTTTGGCCGTCTTCTCCGTGTCAGAGTCAGAGTCTATCTGTGCTGGGCCTGGCTTGCGTTTGGCCGTCTTCTCAGTGTCAGAGTCAGAGTCTATCTGTGCTGGGCCTGGCTTGCGTTTGGCCGTCTTCTCCGTGTCAGAGTCAGAGTCTATCTGTGCTGGGCCTGGCTTGCGTTTGGCCGTCTTCTCCGTGTCAGAGTCAGAGTCTATCTGTGCTGGGCCTAGCTTGCGTTTGGCCGTCTTCTCCGTGTCAGAGTCAGAGTCTATCTGTGCTGGGCCTGGCTTGCGTTTGGCCGTCTTCTCAGTGTCAGAGTCAGAGTCTATCTGTGCTGGGCCTGGCTTGCGTTTAGTCGTCGTCTCCGTGTCAGAGTCACTGTCGGCGTCAGGGCGCCCCCTGCGGGAGGCCCTCGCCAGCTTGCCGCCCTCGTCGTCCGAGTCGCTGTCCACGGGCCGCGCCCGCGCCCCCGCCTCCCCCTCTTCCATGTCGGAGGTGCTGCCCCGACGCTTGGCGGGCGACTTTGCCTCCTCGTTATCGGAGGCACTGTGTTTGATGGGCGACTCCTCCTCGTTATCGGAGGCGCTGTGTTTGAC
This sequence comes from Poromitra crassiceps, assembly GCF_964638095.1. NCBI lineage: Eukaryota > Metazoa > Chordata > Actinopteri > Beryciformes > Melamphaidae > Poromitra > Poromitra crassiceps. The sequence continues at coordinate 17,554,967 of NC_139642.1, read as the reverse complement.
GGGTGATGACTGCTTGTTGTCCGATGCGCTCCTGCTGCGCTTCTCCTGCTGCTCCTCGTTGTCAGAGCCGCTCCTCTTGCGTTTGAGCTGAGAGTCCTCGTCGCTGTCGGCGGGCCGTGGGGCCTCCGGCTCCGAGTCACTGTTGCTGTCTCGCCGCACCCTGGTGGGCTCGCCATCTGAGTCACTGTTGCGGCGCACCCTGGGGGGCTCGCCCTCTGAGTCGCTGATGCGGCGCGCCCTGGGGGGCTCGCCCTCTGAGTCGCTGTTGTGGCGCACCCTGGGGGGCTCGCCCTCCGAGTCGCTGTTGTGGCGCACCCTGGGGGGCTCGCCCTCCGAGTCGCTGTTGTGGCGCACCCTGGGGGGCTCGCCCTCCGAGTCGCTGTTGCGGCGACCCCTGGGGAACTCGCACTCTGAACCGCTGTTGTGACGCTCCCTGGGGGGCTCGCCCTCTGAGTCGCTGTTGTGGCGTACCCTGGGGGGCTCGCCATCCGAGTCGTTGTTGCGGCGACCCCTGGGGGCCTCCGACTCCGAGTCGCTGTCGTCATCACGGCGGCCCCTGGGGGCCTCGCCCTCAGAGTCACTGTTGCGGCGCCCCCTGGGGGACTCACCCTCTGAGTCGCTGTTGCGGCGCCCCCTGGGGGGCTCGCCCTCTGAGTCGCTGTTGTCATCGTGGCGCCCCTTGGGGGCCCCACCTTCCGAGTCGCTGTCAGCCCCTCGCCGGCCCTCGTTGTCGGACCCATTGGTCTCCATGCGGCGGGAGGCGTCCTCACCGTCACTGCCCTCTTCCTGTTCAACAACAAACCCAATTTGAGTTTTTTTTAGTCCCTAGCAAATTAACTCATTGAATGCCAATGACGACAGCTGTCGTCAATTCAAATACTGACGTAGAGTGCCAATGACGACGGTTGTCGTCAATTGCGTTTTTTGACGGTGGGACGTGGATCAATCCCTGATACATCTCTGGTACAACTATTGTAGCTATTGGAGGTCTATAACCTATTTTACAGAACCCTTAGGTGGCGACAGTGCTCTCCACATAACAGAAAGGCAAGGAAAAAACAAAGAAGAAGTCGTTATGGAAACGGAAATCGCATCGCATCCGTATGCATCGATATGCTGAAGCACGTTACTGCAGCTGTGCCTGCAGCAGCCAATCTGCTCCCACAATTGAGCCGCTCTGTGTCGGTTGCGACAGCACATCTGCACATCCACACCGTGGAGTTATTATTCTCAACTGGAAGCATCGTTGCCGGTGACAAACACACGCGGAACGCTGTAAAAAAGCCTGGCTGTTCCGCACCCTTCACTGTGCGCACAGCAAACTCAGCAGAGAGCCACCACAGACAGGAGGAGGAGTGTGCAGTTGAGGCGAGGCGAGGCGAGGCGGGGCGGGGCGGGGCGGGGGGGGGGGGGAGGGGGCACGCAGAGCAGCACACACACAACACCCAGACAGACCCAGGCAGCAGGACAGGATTGACAAACGCAAGCCAGAATATCCGATACCCACCAGCAGCAAATCAAAACCAGCAAGAAGCTGCAACCAGCAGCGCACGCAGGGGCCAGCGCTGCTGGTTGTAGCTAAAAATATTATTCTGCCAAACAAAATTCCCTGGCCTAAACTGTTTTATTGAAGGAAATTATTTTTGAGGTGTGACTACATTAGAAAAGATTAGCTTCAGAGTCAGTGATGTGCTTGAAATGATTAATTTCACAAAAGGCCAATTATCTCAGCTTCTAGAAAAAAATTGCTATTTTTGGATGAATCAAGCTATCTTCTCCGGCTCATAACTAAAGAACGGAAAATGGGATCAATAAACTTTTTTTTGCAGATGATAGAATAGAGTCTCATCGTTCTTTGTGCGTGTTCAGTGTTTACATAGTAATATCACACAATATTCTGTGGGCCTCGAGAAATCACTGAAAACGCTCTGAAACTCTGGCACTGGGAGCGTCCGTTCTCCAAAAGTGGCTGGCACTCAATGAGTTAATGACAATGCGAGTGAAGTGACTAGAATCAATGACCACATTTTCAAACCCCCAAAACGGGACCTTTAAAGTCGAGCTGAAATCTATTTTAGATCAGATCCTTGGTTATACAGTGCACCTATTTAACAACGTATGCAAAAAATCACAAAAACCTAATAATCGCTTACTGTTTTTTATCGGGTTAGGTAATAATAAGCGGGACAGAACATGATAAATACCTATGTAAGCGCTGAAAACAAGTACCGTACTTTTCGGACTATAAGCCGCGGCTTTTTCCCCATTTTTCGGCCCTGCGGCTTATATAACGGTGCGGCTAATCTATGGATTTTTACAGCTAACGGCCACTAGGGGACCTCCTAAATCTATGGATTTTGGTACGAGAGACAGAACGAGAGCAAGACAGACAGACCCTGATTGGATGATGTTGCAAAAAATGTGCCTCGCGACCTGCTTGGAGCGCACTGAGCCACTACGCTCTCTCAGCCACTACTGTAAAACACCCTCCCTCCTCCCACCCTCCCTCGCTCCAGGGGAAAAATGGCGCCGATTGAGCCAGAAAGACAGTCTGAATGAAATTGAATGTAACGTTCCCAATTCTATGTATTACATTCTAAAAAATTAACGGCAACATTTTGGAAGGCTAAGCCACACAACTAGCTCGTTGTAATCTAACATCATGCTTCAAAAGATGGAGAACTGGCTGTGTTACGACGATGAGGGTAAGGACTCAAAATGGTCTCCGCTGATAAGACACGGAGATCTCTGTTACAGGCAGGCCCTACGCCTCCTCCTGACCAGTTTTAAACATTAAAACACCTGCGGCTTATAGTCCAGTGCGGCTTATATATGTAACAATCATTCAATTTAGCTGCTGCGGCTTATATTCAGGTGCGCCTTATAGTACGGAAAGTACGGTATAATACTATTATTATTTCAATTGTGGTGACAATTTGGTAGTGAATATCGAAAACCGGGACAATTTAGTGTTTTACAGATTGATATTTCTTGGGACTCGGGACAGCCATCTTGAAACTAGAGCTGTCACTTTTTCACAAAATAAAGTTTGAATGAACTTTAATTGCCCGCAAAATGTTCGAATATATTCGAAGTTAAGTGGTTAATTAAAAAAAGTCCAGGTCAGGCCAGGCCATCGGCCCGACGTGCCCGATTATGCAGTCCGTGCCTGCGGGTTACATCGTATAAATATATATAATATAAAATATTAAAAGAATATAAAAAAAAAATCCTCAGCTGTCCTCATGGTCCAGTCAGTCAGCTCCTCTCCACTGCTGTGTTAGCTTGGACGCTCACAGTCACAACACTGCCTCACAAACTTGGCTGCATCCAACTCGAGACAACTTTTCAGACCCTCCTGGAGACAATCTTTCTCAGAAGAGACTAACGCGACTTTTTCTGACAAGGGATTAACATTACCAGCAAGCAGCAGTAAGCAGGCAATGATGATAGCTGGGTAAGTCCTGCTAGCATCGATGCTAAGTTAGAAAAACATTTATTTTTTCTTTATTTTTTTATTATTAAAACATTTGTATATTTCGAACAGGTCAATTACATTCGAACATGCCCCCCCTCCCTCACATTCGAAGTTAAATTCGAATTTCGAATAAAAAGTGACAGCTCTACTTGAAACCGGGACAATCCCAGGCAAACGGTACCTCAGACTGATGCTTGTCGCTCCTCATCTCCTCTTCGCCGTCTGACCCGGGGTGTTCGTCCAGAACCGGAGTGCCGCCGCCGTCATCTGAGGAGAAACAACAGTTCAGATACAAGAGCAGAGTGGAGCATCTTCACATCACCAGAGAGTTCCCCAAACTTCTGACCAGCCAGATATCTTACCAGAGCAGCCAGTAGTTGTGGTGGGACAATGCCGGCGCCCAACGGGCGCAGCGCAAAATTTTTGGCCCCTTGAAACCAGATTAGAGGACCATTTACATTAAGATTAGACTGTTTTTGCACTGAAAGGATTTGTTTAACTAATATTTGTGAACTTTCATTTTCATATATTTTTTAACAGTTATTGTTCATATTGTGCTTAATGTATTAATTAAAAGCGTTATTGATAATGAAGTAGCCTATGCCTCCTCATGTTCATTCAGGGATACTATGATGACAGTGGTTTGGGGCCCCCACTCTGATGTTGCATAGGGCCCCAAAAGGCCCAGAAGCGGCCCTGCAATCCCTCTCTCTCTCAGCCCGTATGACAGGCTGACAGGCCACGGATGCAAATCATTCCTCAGCACATATACGCGGTGTAAAACATTTTTGAAGGATGTCCTGGTCGAGGTGTATGTTGTAGGCTTGTTGTAGGCTACATGCTTTGCAGTATAATGTTATGCTGGAATTACCAAATAACCACTATAGATGACAATAAGAAAGGAAAATAATACCATTTAGAATTTTGGACTGTTTACACTGATTTCAAGGTGGTTGAAATTATTTTTCGGGATGGTTCCGGGGCGGCAATGTCATTCTGCTGCTGCTGTTATTTTGGTGAAAGTAATGCAAAAGTAGTGTAATAAGTAATGAGTTACTCTACACAGAAAGTAATATTGTAAAGTAACATATTACTTTCAAATGAAAGTAACTAGTAATATTAGAGATGCTGCGATCCGATCATGTGATCGGATATCGGCGCGATATCAGCCAAAAAACATGGATCGGATCGGATCGGATTCCAGCGAAAATGACCGATCCAAGGCTTCGATATAAGCACTCCATTCCATGACTCCGCTCCAGGATTTCTATCCAGCATGCAGCAGCAGCAGCAGCAGCACACAGAGGCCAGGGCCAAAACGTCAGACACACCCGTCCTTAACCTATGTGCGATTCGAAATCACGCGTCCGCACCATAGACTGGCAAAACATGGCTGCCCCCAGTGTGGCTGACAGAAACAACCACTATTGCAATTTGCAAGACATGTCCCGCAAGGTTTCTGAGATTAGGGGAAAGTCTGAGCTGGCGTTACGCTAAACCAAACGTGGGGATGAGGCAGCGGATTTGTTTTGGCGTTAACGTTAGTTGTTGTGATGATGGCTAACGGGGCTAACGTTAGCTAGCTGGTTAGGCTATCTAGTTGCAGGGAAGCGCTCCACAAGCTTGTTGTGACCAAAACCCCCGCATTTAAAGCATTTCATACTCCCAGAGCTGGCGTAAACCATAGAGAACCTCATGCATTAGCCTACTCAAAATGTAACGTCCAGGGTTTGTGTCTCCAAAATCAACTAACGTTAACGTTACATGCAAGCTAACGTAGCTAGCTGCGGAGCACTCATGATCTATAAGGAAAACGAATGCGCACATAGCCTGCATAATTGTCAACATCACATACATGTATTTTCTTTAATCTAGACTACAGGCATCATTTTTCAGTCAAAAGTGAAACGACACAGATGGCGTATAGTGAGGCTTTCCATGCCTCACTATAGAACTGGCCCCATGCAAAATTCAGACCGCTTATATGTTGCCGTCATGCCAATAAGAGTCTAAATGTATTTTTTTATGTTTTATCTGCAGACTAAGCAGCTAGGCTTTCGGTTCTATAAAAGCCATTATTTTTTGTAATGACTATTGAGTGATACACTTTACTAAAAAAAATATTATATCACAATAGTGATGTCAGATTTGCTTAGGTCAGAGCTATGGAATATTAAATCCATCTTTGCTCACAACATTTGCCCTTTCTTTCTTCTTCTTTTTTACCCCAGGTGTGCATAAAATACAGGTTAAGAACTTATGATAAAGTCATGGAAATCCATTGGTCAAAATGTGTATGAACCCTGAAGGGTTAAATTGAGCATTTATGAGAGATTTCAAAAATATCGAGATATATATCGTGTATCGCGATATTAGTAGGGTCATCTGTGGCACTTCCGTGACCGTGGAGAGCGAAGGTCCGTTTCTCAATGGATTTGTCGTCTAGGAGGGTTAATAAACAAATTTAGCCGGGGTGTATTTTTAAAAAAGGCGGGGAAAATATTTGAGAGACCAAAATCCAAAATGGCTGCTGTGGAAATGAACTTTTTAATGCTTTGACCTACAATGATGCACAATACATGGTTTCAGAGCTTATTCTGGTCAAGGAATACATATTTGGTGTTTATATAATGATTTGACCTATTTTTGACCTTCAAATCCAAGATGGCTGCCAATTTTGAGGCAGTTTTTTCAAAATCGTCATAGAGCCTTCATATTAGGCTTGAATGACAGGTCTTCTCATGATGAGTTGAATAATATACAGTATAAGTACACAGAAGTAATCTCTGAGGTCAATAAAGTCAATGTTTGTGTCTAAACAGCAGTTGCTGATTTGCGGTTTCCCATTAAATAGGGTATGGCTACTGAGAATATGGTGTCCAGTTCATCCCATCACATTTTCATAATGAACCAAAAACAATTTTGCACTATAGCCTAACATAAAATAGTATTCTGTATGCAAAGCTAGCAAGGTTAGTTGCTTGAGCTGAATTTAAAGGTCAACTCAAAACAAACAATGAAATTAACTTTGAAATTAAAACTGAATCCTAGGCTACTAAATTTCATCAGCACACAGTAAAGGAAACTTGTCTTTGAACTCAGCTGACTGTCTAGTCCTAATCCCTGTTGTGCAATCTCCCTTTTCAGTGAAGTTTTAGTTTTTGTTAAGAGTATGGACTTTTAATCTTGACCTTGTTGGTAGGCAACGGCCCTTTTTCAGTCAAGCATTTTCAGATTAGCTCAGTCAGTCTGTGAAGCAGTCAGTGTCAGCACTTGCGCGAGCTCGCTTTTTCTCTAACTAATGTTAACATTACACACTTTAAGACACTTTGTTTGAGGATATCAACGTTATTCACTAGTCTAAAGATATAAAACAAAAGCAAAAACAATTTTTATTTGCAGAAGTCATCATTGATATTTGGTGTTAGCTAACGTTAGGTAACGTTATTATTTTTAGCTAAAGTTAATGTTATCTGTCTCCACACTTCTGTCAACTGACATATGCATTTGCTTTTGAAAATAAACAGCCTGGCTTGCTTAAGCATAACTGAAGATTAAATAGAAATATAACATGACGAATGCATGTACCGATTGGTTGCCCCATCTTCCCAGGAGGTGGTGGTGTAAACATCATCAAATTTATCAAGTCCTGACCAGTCTTGGGCTTTTAATTGTAAGCTGTCCCATTTGCCTTGATTTATTGTATCGGTGGGCTTGCAAGGCTTGTCACATTTTAGGACACATTCATAGGACATTGTGTGCTTTGTCTTTCATTGGGAGGGAAAGCAACTCGCTATTATATTACTGTTATATTATATTGCTGTTATACGCTGTTTATTTTCAAAAGCAAATGCATATGTCAGTTGACAGAATTGTGGAGACAGATAACATTAACTTTAGCTAAAAATAATAACGTTACCTAACGTTAGCTAACACCAAATATCAATGATGACTTCTGCAAATAAAAATTGTTTTTGCTTTTGTTTTATATGTTCTTGATGGTAGAACTATCTTTAGACTAGTGAATAACGTTGATAACCTCAAACAAAGTTTTCTTTTTATTTTATTATATATTCCCCCCCCCCCCCCCCCGATTTTTTATCCCATTTTTATCCCCCATTAGTGCTAACGTAATTTCTTTATCCTGGTTGCTACTCCACCCTCTGCCGATCTGGGGAGAGCCAAAACTGGCTCCATGCTTCCTCCGAGACATGGGCAGTTAGCCAGCCGCTTCTTTTCACCTGACAGGGGAAGCTTCACCGGTAGGACATAGCACGTGGGAGGTTCACACTATTCCAACCAGTTCCCCTCCCTCTGAACAGGCGCCCTTAACGACCAGAGGAGGAACCACATTAGCAACCAGGATATTGCATGTTTTTGGTGAAGGGGGTTCCTATATGAAGGAAACCCCCGGGAGGCACGGGGAGAACATGCAAACTCCACACAGAAAGGCCCTTTTGATGACCCCACCCGGGCGGTGGGCACTCGAGGACATGCGGACGGGCACGCATTCCTTTAGCGTTCACATCGTCCCAGGTGGGAATCGAACCCACGACCTTCGAGCTGTGAGGCAATAGTGCTTACCACTACACCACCGTACCTCCTTTTATATCCTCAAACAAAGTGCCTTAAAGTGTGTAATGTTAACATTAGTTAGAGAAAAAGCGAGCTCGCGCAAGTGCTGACACTGACTGCTTCACAGACTGACTGAGCTAATCTGAAAATGCTTGACTGAAAAAGGGCCGTTGCCTACCAACAAGGTCAAGATTAAAAGTCCATACTCTTAACACGTTCACTGCCAATGACGTGTTTTTACGTCAAACAAAATCCAACGGTTCACTGCCAATGACGTGTTTTTACGTAAAAAAAAAAATCGATTTTTTTTTTTTGACGGTGGGACGTTGATCTAACCCTTTTACGTCTCCTATACCAGAATTGGAGGTATTGAATGTGTATAATCTATTTTACCGACCCACTGAGTGGCGACATGTCTCTCCACAGTAGAAAGAGGCGAGCCAAAACTGGAGGGAAAAGCGCGAGGAAGCCGTTCTCATACAGTAAAATGGATGGCGAAAACGCTTTCACTTTCGCGCTGATTGCTGGCGGTGGGGGATTGCAAATTTGCATAATAGATTACGGGTGGAACACACTTTGAAACACGCAGCATAAATATGACCAGAATCGCAAAAGCTTCATCAAAGCTCTCAACCAAAACTCCAAGAAACGAGCGAGTCCATCCAGACTTCCTCAAAGAGCGGCCGCGCAGACAGGCACAGCAGCAGCAAAGCAGTGAGCCTGGTGACGGTACGTGCACATCATGAAGCGCTCGGCGGCTGGTGCATGCTCCCTAGTCCGATACCTCACGAGTCCGACACCTCACGAGTCCGAAAAAAGAGGCATTGGACAGGGGATCATGTCTATGTTCCCCGGCTTCTATGTTCCCCGGGTTCTATATTCCCCGTTTTTCACTAACCCTAAACCTAACCTCCCCCAGACCCTAACCCAAAACCTAACCTCTCCCACCCCCACGCCTAAACCTAACCTCCCCCAGACCCTAACCCAAAACCTAACCTCTCCCACCCCCACGCCTAAACCTAACCTCCCCCAGACCCTAACCCAAAACCATGAGGTGTCGTCGGACTCGTGAGGTATCGGACTAGGGAGCAGTCCCCCGGCGGCTTGCCTGCTGAAAAAGCCAAGGAGGGCGGAGGAGAACGCCCACGGAGGGAGGAGTTGGAAGCAGAGGGGGGTTTCCTGCTGTTATGGAGGAAATTACTGTTCAAAACTATTGTTTAGATGTCTGACGTCTTACTGATGCCAAAAATGAATGGTTAAAGTGACTGTTCTATCGAATTTCACAAAAAGCCGTTTATCTCAGAATAATTTTTCTGACGCTGAAACCATGCTGTATTCAACTGCTAATGCTTACATAACTACTACTCTACAAACTAACTCTTTTAGACAGAGAAAGCACACATTCTATTAGTTCTTTTGAGATATTGTGTGTTCACAAAATCTTAGCAGAAAAGAATCCTCGGGTCTTGAAAGATGAGCCAGAATCCTCAAAAAAACCCTCTGGCAGAACCTACCTACAGTAAAAAAAAAACGGCTGGCAGTCAATGTGTTAACAAAAACTAAAACTTCACTGAAAAGGGACATTGCACAACAGGGATTAGGACTAGACAGTCAGCTGAGTTCAAAGACAAGTTTCCTTTACTGTGTGCTGATGAAATTTAGTAGCCTAGGATTCAGTTATAATTTCAAAGTTAATTTCATTGTTTGTTTTGAGTTGACCTTTAAATTCAGCTCAAGCAACTAACCTTGCTAGCTTTGCATACAGAATACTATTTTATGTTAGGCTATAGTGCAAAATTGTTTTTGGTTCATTATGAAAATGTGATGGGATGAACTGGACACCATATTCTCAGTAGCCTACCCTATTTAATGGGAAACCGCAAATCAGCAGCTGTTGTTTACACACAAACATTGACTTTAATGACCTCAGAGATTACTTCTGTGTACTTATACTGTATATTATTCAACTCATCATGAGAAGACCTGTCATTCAAGCCTAATATGAAGGCTCTATGACGATTTTGAAAAAACTGCCTTTTAGAGCTCAAAATTGGCAGCCATCTTGGATTTGAAGGTAAAAAATAAGTCAAATCATTATATAAACACCAAATATGTATTCCTTGACCAGAATAAGCTCTGAAACCATGTATTGTGCATCATTGTAGGTCAAACCATTAAAAAGTTAATTTCCACGGCAGACATTTTGGATTTTGGTCTCTCAAATATTTTCCCCGCCTTTTTTAAAAATACACCCCGGCTAAATTTGTTTATTAACCCTCCTAGATGACAAATCCATTGAGAAACGGACCTTCGCTCTCCACGGTCACGGAAGTGCCACAGATGACCCTACTATATAGCCGAAAAACATTGCAATATTCTTTAGAGGCCATATCGCCCAGCCCTAATTTGATTGTTATGTTTTAGTTTTACATCAAATGAATTAGATGAACTAAATTGTTTACATACTATATTACCAAAGCACACACATACATACCTAACCCTAAAAATGTTTGTTGCCTGCTAGCTATCAGACAGCATAGAGAGACTTAAATATGTGCTGTATCGGTATCGGATCGAAATCGGTATCGAATCGGGTATCGAAATTTGATCGGAATCGGATCGGTTTTGAGCTAAAATATCGAAATCGGATCGGAATTGAAAAATCTTGATCGCAGCATCTCTAAGTAATATGTAGTATATTACATTTTGAAAGTAACTTGCCCAACACTGGTTGAGAGCACGTGTTTGGAAATAAAGCCGGCTAAAAAGAGAGCAGACCTCGTTCTTCCTTGCAAAGCAGCGCATTTCTCGTGTGTTTATGTGACAAAACGTGGTTTGGAGACCAGACACAGACTTGTCCGGGACTCCTCCTGGTGGAATATCTTGTAATGTGTGACCCCCTGTCGCAGCTCAGTCATATATAGTGTGAAAACCAACACGACTCCTGATTACAAGACAGACAGTCCAGTGTGAAAGGAACAGAGAAACGTGACGAGGATATTGTACTGTCCGTACCATGGTCTGTACGTGCAATTACCTGCCCGCCATTCCTGAACGGGCATGAAGCAAGGTGAGGGACGAGCTCCCGGGCGTAAAGTCAGATAAGTGCCGATGTTTGTGCGTGCCATTTCTCCTCCAGTAAGTTTTATTTGCCTAAATATTGTCAGCTCTCTAACCCCTTTCTTTCTGCTGCAGCAATTGCTTGTCGTGTTTGCGGGAAACGTCACCTAGAGTCCAATTAGCATAACTATTTTTGGTTGATCAAATAAAACTGCTTTTTTAATTAATAACTGTGCAAATGAAACGATTCAATAACTTGTTAGACTCTAACATCAACCATGTGTATGTTTAACGCTTTAATGCTAACGTTATGAAAGAATGAGCTGTGAGATGTCAATTTTGTTGAGTCACGTTAACGTTACATGACTAGGGCAGAAGGTTTGACCTCCATACATGAACCACGTTAATAGATTGACCACACAGTTTAGACGGTAATATATATAACGTGTTAAGTGTTAGTTGAACAAATGGCCCACTGACGCTTTCTGTGTGAAGGCAGCTAAAGCTAAAGCTAAGGAAGCTCTTCTTACCGGAGTGACTCCCCGACATGAACTCGTCTTCTTCTCCGTCCATGTGTTCAGACGCAGGAAGCTGACGACCTAAATTACCTCTGCTCACTAACTCTTTAATAAGAAAGCACAACAAAACCAAGAGAGTACCCCTGTTGTCTGAGAGCTAGCTAGCTACCCGCCGTAGCCCCTGAGATGTTGATCAAAATGGTGTCGATCTCGCCCTATACGCATGCGCCGCAGATGTAGTCGCACTGCAATGACGCATTCGTTGTTGTTGTCCCCCCCCCCTTTTTTGACATCTTTATTGACAATAGAAGTTAGTCAAATAGATGGCTTTCTTTCATTTTCACTTATTTTTTGTTAAAATAGTTTTGTTGTGATTTAATTTTCAAATGCTATACATTTCGGACTTTTGCGATAAACAATCGGGGGAGGGCGGGCCGGGGGCAGATCCGAGGTGACGACATCACTGCGCGACGCTGTGAAGAAGAGCGCGTGTGTGTTGACAGTGTGGAAGCAGCACACAGTTTTCTAGTCTTTTCTGTCTGACTTCCAGCCGCCTGACACGGGCTGACATGGCTGAGAACAGCCGGCTGTGCTCGGTGTGGCTCGGCTCGGAGACCGGCATCCTGAAGGGCGTCAGCCTGGCCCGCAGACAGGCCTTCAACTTCTGCCATGTGAGCAGCCTGAGCCGCGACCAGGTGCGTACAGCACGCAGCAAGATACACCGTCTCGCCGCGACATTCACAAGAAGTAACGCGTTACTGTCTGAGATCTTTTACTTCAGTCAAAGTAGCAGCAATACGTCGGGACACTCTGGAGTAACTTCCGGTCATGTTGCTGCGCAACGGTAGCGTGGGGGGCAATCTGCGAATGGGGAGTTTCCCCCGCTTCCGGGTCCCCGTGCGCGTGAGTGTCCCTACGTCGTATACGAGGGATCAGCCGAGCAGCATTTTGGTAAACAAACCGCGTCACTGGGTGGCAATGGAACCCTATGGAGCCTGAATTTGAGCGTCTGACTCTAGCAGGCTGACCGTGTTTACAATTTATAAACAGCGACAGTTCACGCAACTTTAACAAGACATGCATAATTATATTATACATCAAACTCTTGAGTATAAGTCTTAACTCTTGAATAAGCGATGTGATCTATACTTTTTGAGATATTAACGTTTGTTTGGCACAACTCATACTAGTTAACTGCCGCATTCAAACTACTAAGTATTGGCATTAAAGTATCGTTGTAAACATACTAGTTACGCAAACTGTCTATTTAGAGTTATATTTTTCATAAATTATTGAACTATATTAATACTGATTTATTGTACATGTAAGAAGCATTTTAAAGTTGTCAACGTGTTTAGCTATACTTTTGGGTAGTCAATGATGCAAACTAGTCTTACCTTTCGCCTTTTTCCATCCCCAAATAGTCCACACGTCACTTGTGTCTACAGTGCTTGAGTAAATGCTAGTTTGTTATTTCGTGACTTTCCGCTAACGATAACAACTTTGTAGGAGGTGCGCGTGCTGTGCTGGGCGGACCCTGCGGAGAGCGAGCTGCTCCTGGGCCTGGCTGACGGCACCGTGAGAACGTTCAGCACGGAGAAGGGCGTGTTCACGGACACGCGGCGCTGCAGCGGGGTGCCCGGGGCCGAGGAGGGGGGCTTCACGGGGCTGGCCGTGACAGAGGCCGGAGCCCTGGTGACGTGCGTGGAGTCCGGGAAGCTGCGCGTGTGGAAGGAGGAGAGCAGTGGGCACGTGGCCGAACTGGACGCCGGAAAGAGCGTGTTCAGGATGAGGCAGAGTCCCGCTCACCGCCACAAGGTGGCGACCGGCGGCAAGGTTATTACGTCCCCCTTCTTTTTCCCCCGAGAAGATGCAGAAGTTAGGAACACTCTGCCGATTTTCAACCGGCTTTGTATCATTACAAAATCAGTAGTATATCAGAAAACGTTTGGAAGTCATTCATTCATTTAGTTTGGACAGTTATTGAGAGTTTATTTGAGTTAAGTTGTGGACCAGTGATGTCATTTGTGCATTAATTACATCACTGGTTCACAACTTACCTCAAATCTACTCTCAATTACTGTCAAACTAAATGAATGTCTGCTAACTGTTTACAGTTGTCTCATATACTACTGATTTTGTAAGGATACAAAGCCTTTTTGAAAATCGGTGGAATGTTCCTTTAACACATGGTTTTATAACTTGATCAGTCATCTTGCTGTAAAGCATGTTGGCATTTTGTGTTTGAAAGGTGCTGTCTCAATAAAGTTGATTATTATTTATTAAATGTATTGTTTGTGTGTGTGTGTGAATAAAGTTGATTATTATTATTTATTCAGGAGAATGGGCTGAAAATCTGGGACCTGGAGCGCCCGGAGCAGCCCGTGTTCGCGTCCAAGAATCTGCGTAACGACTGGCTGGATCTCCGGCAGCCCGAGTGGGTCAGAGACATGGCCTTCATCCCCGGCTCCGACAAGGTGGTCACCTGCACGGGCCACCACCAGGTCTGTCTGCGCTACTGACATCCACTTTACACCAAACTTCCTCCGGTTTTCTACACTCAAGCCTGACTTTATACCAGACTCCATTCAAATATCCAGCATTTTAAAGTTTACTTCCTTATTGCAACTTGGTAGAAAATAACTTAAGGCCTTTTTAGACTCTTTAGGTTCTACTCTTCCATTCGGCATACATCTTATTGGCCTTTACGTATGATTGGGCTGAAACTCTCAGGAAGTGTAAAGCACACCCATGCGGGTGACCTGACGTATTTTTTAATTAAGGTGATTGCCCTAATTACCTCATCAGTGATGTCATCCTTCCTGGCTGAGGCTATATAAGTTCAGTGATGATGTCATCAGTGATGATGTCATCAGTAATGTAATCTGTGATGATGTTATCAGTGATGCCGCGTAGCAGTGGGCGAGCACGCCAGCGGGTGAGCCTAGGAATCGATGCTAGTAATAGTTTGTTTTGTCTGTCAGGTGCGTGTCCAACCTGTATAATGTTTTTTTTTTTTGCATGTCCTCTTGTCAGGTGCGTGTGTACGACCCGTCGTCTCCCCAGCGCCGGCCCGTCTTGGAGGTGCAGTACGAGGAGTACCCTCTGACGGCGTTGTCCCTGCCCGCCTCGGGCCACAGCGTGGTGGTGGGGAACACGCGGGGGCAGCTGGCCGTGCTGGACCTGCGGCGGGCCGGGGCCGTGTGCGGCTCTCTGAAGGGCCTGGCGGGCGGCGTGCGAGCACTGCAGTGCCACCCCACACGCCCCCTGGTTGCTTCCTGCGGCCTGGACCGCTTCCTCAGGGTCCACAGCCTGGAGGACCGCACGCTGCTGCACAAAGTGTACCTGAAGTCCAGACTCAACTGCCTGCTGCTGTCTGCACGGCCCGACCAGGAGGGGGGAGAGGGACAGGAGGTCAGTGTTCAGTTCAGGGCTGCAACTAACCATTATTGTAACTAGAATAAGGCTGTCCCAAACGATTATTTTCTTATCGATTCATCTAACGATCATTTTTTCGATTAGACGATTAATCTAACGATTATTATTATTATTTTATTTTTATTACCGGTATATAACAATAAATTTACCCAAAACAAATAAATAACCAAAAACTTCTCAATTTCAGTATTTTATTTAACCATCTCATTCTCTTTAACAGTCCAACATAAAATCTCTCAAATAAAATTAAAGCAAGAGCTTGTCCTCAAATAAAATGAATATAGTGCAATTCAAAATAAAATAGTAGAATAAATAAAATTCAAGTCACTTTCAGGAGGAATACCAAAAACCTTGTGCAATGTCAACTGAGTTTAGCAGCAGTCCAACATAAAATCATCATCTTACAGTACAATGGTGTGCAAAATTGATCATCATGCTTCATCGCTGTATGAACCCTTTCCCTAAACTGAGGAGGATCAGTATTTTTACAGGACATGGATTTATTTAATCACTAGAGTAATGTGCAGCTAACTCAGCCAAATGTATGTTTGCATCAGTGTGGGGGTAAGGAAATAAATAATACAAACGATTTACAGACTGTCACAGACTGTAACAATGGTCTGTAACGTTAGTTTTGATCTCATCTTACATGGCCGTGAACGCAAACAGAAGTATGTAAACAGCCGAATAGCACTGTTAAATGATGCACGCAGTAAATTAACGTGAGCAGCAACATACTAACAATGGTCTGTAACGTTAGTTTAATCAATTGTCTACATGTTAGCCGTGAAAGCAAACGGAAATATGTACGTTAACGTTAAACGACCGAATAACACCGCTAAATGGTGTTATGTTCGCTGCGGTGCAGAAATTACTTTCAACATGACGGTGATAGGCTGTATTCAGCCCTCAATTATAAACTGCAAACCGGAGTACGTTATAACGTTATAAATATAGTCACGACGTTAACAACTAACCAATGCTGAGGGTCCGTATGGAAAGTGGAAATCGAAATGGTTAAAAGTTAAATCAATTTGGTCATTCAGTGGCATTTTACTGCCATGTAAAGTAACGACAAGTAACAGTTAGCCACTAACATTAGCCACACTATTTTTCTTTTGTGACGATTCTGATGCGTGTCGAGGCACGTAGCGTGCGTCGACGTAATTACGTAGTCGACGTCACCGATTACGTCGACTCGCGTGGACAGCCCTAAACTAGAAACATCACACGCTCATTTCTAGTTTTGCATACTCGTGCAATTGAGCAATTGTCATTGTGTTTTTTTGCTGTTTAAATGTAAGCTATTATGTCTTTCAAGAATTCTGGAATATTAACGGCCATATTGGCCGTCCCCCCCAAAAAAGGAAAACCCTGACTGTTACCCCCTATTCCCATGTTGTTACCCAGCTGTAATGTAAAGTGCTACCATAAATGTAATTGTATTCAAAGACTGTGACTGAAAGTAAATGGACATTTGTTAAAATTCACACTGCAGGAGGTGAAGGAGGAGAAGGAGGAGGACGAGGTGTGGGACGCCATGGAGTGCGTGGAGGAGACGCCCAAGAGAAAAACCACAGAAGAAGAGGGGGAGGCCGTGCAGAAGGAGAGCAAGAAGAAAAGGAAAAAGGGACAAGAGTGAGTGTGTGTGTGTGTGTGTGGGGGGGGGGGGGGGGGGGGGGGGCGTGTCTGAGCGGACTCTTCTGTGGTCATTGGACAGAAACGGAACTCAACTGAACTGAAAGGTGACTCATGTGTCCAGCGGTGCCCAGTCCATACAGCTGGCTCCCAAAGGTCCTGGAACTGGATCTGGACCGGACTCTCGGTCATCTGAGACTTAAACTGACTGAACTCAATTATGTATGTTAAAACTCTGTTTTGACAGATATGTATTATTTCTGCAACAGTCCAAGGGCCATGTCTTACACCCAGTGTAAGAGCAAAATCTTTGCTAGTTTCTAGCACTCAAAATCTCCCTTTTTTGGTGATTACCACTGGGTCACTGAAACCCATCCTTTGATGTACTGACCCAGTGGTAATTAAGAGGGGGAAAAATGTGATTTTGAGTGCTAGAAACTAGCAAAGATTTTGCCCTTGCATTGGGTGAAGATACTGTATGGCCCCCAGAGGTTTATTTAGATAAAAGGTATCTTCTGAAAACTGTTAACAGTTGACAAATGTACTATTGTGAGTCACTTTGGATAAAAGCATCTGCTAAATGACATAATGTACCAGTTGTTTCATGATTTAATGTGCTTTTTTGTACTTTATTCTATCTGGATCCAGATGACAAAATAATTACTTTGATTTAATAGGTAAACAAATAAAATCTCCTGTCCTGCTTACCTTTCTGTTTTAAATCACTCCAAATTGACTGTTGTTGTTGTTGTCCACACGATGGACGTTTCGGGCAAGTCGCCATTCTTCAACCTGTGCAATGGCCATTTGACACAGTTGATATGCAGATGGGGCTAATTATTATATATTTGATCTCTGCAACTGGCACAAGTCTACGCCACCAGGGGGAGTCGGTAATGTTCAAGTCAAGCTGAAATGAAAAGTGGCTATTTTAGGTCACATCCCTCGAAATCCATGCTGCATGTGCCGAAGTGTTTGAGATATCGCCACATTTCAATCAATATAAACCTAAAGCTTTCAGATTTGAAGGCTGCTAGCAGGGTGTTTTTCCTTTTCTGTGCCTCGACGTCCTCTGTGCTCCAGGGTTGGTCGGCTCCCTTTCACGTTCATCCGACATCTTTATATATATATGAGTTTATATCAACACATCTTATCATTTTATCCAACCGTGCCTCTGACCAGACGACGGAGAACGGGCGATCGTCTGCGATACATGATTCAGATGTAGCGTTGCATGATTTAACCCAGAAGTAGCACATTCAACACCACCACAAGGTCATCTTTGCTCACAAAAGCAAACAAACAACTGATAAACTGATAAAATGCACTGATAAATAAATGTTCAAATAAGGCCTAGCTTAAATCATATTGTGTCTCAGCATTTAGCTGATGTTATGATCCCATTAACAACAACTAACAGATCACCAGCAATATGTACTTAATGTTATACATTTCAGAAGAGCTTCTAATGAGTCATGTAGCAGCTCACACTTCATGACTGTTCAGATGATTGAGTGTGGAGAATCAACAGATTCAGATGAAGAGTCAGACGGGTCCATGTCCTAATCATTGTAAAATTGTAAATTCAGTTTAAATACCTTGCAAAATACTTTATACTAAAGTGGATATTGATGTACAATATGCCAATGTATTCCGATGAATGTCTATCATTCAATTGAATTCATTCAGAAATTAGTGACTATAGAGAAGGTTTGTTTCTCATGAACCACAAATGTTGATGTGGGTTTTTTTTTTTACCTCTGAGACGACCTCTGTGTCCACTTACATGTTGTTTATAACTCAGCATGAGCAGAGCAGAGCCTAATGCGAAGGCTCTACGACGACTTTGAAAAACTGACCTTTAGGAGCTGAGAATCCGATTTGAGGGTCAAAAATAGTAACCTGGCGCCGCCAGATGGAGGTGGTATTGAGTTGACAAGTTCACAATACATTGTGAAACAAATGTGAAGCAACCTACATCTGGCAGCGTCAGGTTACAAAAATAGGTCAAATAATCAAAACAAGATCAATTCTGAAGTCCCATAAAGTAAGTACTGTGCAGCACTGTAGGCCAAACCATTGACAAGATGATTTCCAACATGTAAATGTGTATTTTCACAAACACAAAATTGTCTTTTAGGACAAGGGGGAAAGTGGGCGTGGCTGTTTTCTCTACAAGGATTTTGGTGCAAAACAAATGCTTCCAATTGATTCAGAATAATGAAATCAAAAAAGGTTTGACACTTCTCAAGCTGATTCAGGCAGAATTAAACATTTCCGATTGTTCCCATATAAGGCTCTGGGTCGTGGGGTACCCCGACTTTCAACAGTTGTCACAGATTTTCCTAGGGGAGTTAAAAAACAAAACTTGTTGATGTGTCTTAGTAGTAGACACCTTTATAAACACATTTGTGAAGACATTTCTTCACAAGGAATTTGTTCCCAGATTTTTTGCAATATTCCTTGACTATATAGTCCAACAAGTTGGTCCCACAAGTTGTTCCTAAACAAGAATTTTACATAGAGGCGGGGCGGGAACTATCATTGTTTAATGGGATATTTATCTTTTTTTTTTTTTATCAGCATATCACATATTTCTTATCTCCATTCCTCACGATATTGAGTTAGGCAGTATGACAATTTGGGCACCACCTTGGCAGCAACCTTGACATGCTGTATATAAGGGATGGAGTCTGGACTGCAACCTCACTCACTGAAAAGCAAAGTGAGCGACCATGATGAAGTGGCTCGTCGTCCTCACTGCCCTCGTGGCTCTGTCTGAATGCCTTCACAAGTACGTATGCCGTGGTTGAACAACAGCAACCTCTACCTTCATTTGTTCAACATTATTTTCTATTTGACTTGAATGAATTGTTGTAAGAAAGTGTTTCTATCTATCTATCCTGAGGGGAAACCACAGGCCATCTTGCATTAATCTATCAAGCTTTGTCAAACTTGCACAAGCCTGCAAGTAGGAACCAAGAGATAACTCCGACTTGACGGACAGCCTTGCATATTTGCTGATCCTCTTTGTGTATGCAGGGTTCCTCTGATCAAGTTAAAGACCGCCAGGCAATCCCTGCTTGAGAAAGGGCTGTGGGACGAGTACAGGACACAGTACCCATACAACCCCATGGCTAAGTTCTACCAGAGTGGCACTCAGTCTATGACCAACGATGCTGACGTAAGTCTCCAGACCAGACTTACATTTTGTAGATTTTTTGTATTGTAATAATTGTAAGTGTAATAATGCACAAGCAGCTGGCAGATGATAATATTGAGTAAAGTAAAATGTACGATCCACCCCTTTCACTGTTGCTGGACAAGGATTCAATTGTAAAACACAAAATAGATTCACATACAAACTTTATAGTTTGGGCAAAGTTAGTCTTTGTCATATGTGTTAATGTGCACCTCTGTTACATACTGTATGTTCTAGTTGTTCTACTATGGGGCGATCTCCGTTGGCACCCCTCCCCAGTCCTTCACCGTTCTCTTTGACACTGGATCCTCCAACCTCTGGATTCCTTCAGTCTACTGCAACAGCCAGCCCTGCCGTGAGTAGCCTACCACTGAGACTAGCATTGAGTAGCCTACCACTGAGACTAGCATTGAGTAGCCTACCACTGAGACTAGCATTGAGTAGCCTACCACTGAGACTAGCATTGAGTAGCCTACCACTGATACTAGCATTGAGTAGCCTACCACTGATACTAGCATTGAGTAGCCTACCACTGAGACTAGCATTGAGTAGCCTACCACTGAGACTAGCATTGAGTAGCCTACCACTGAGACTAGCATTGAGTAGCCTACCACTGATACTATCATTGAGTAGCCTACCACTGAGACTAGCATTGAGTAGCCTACCACTGAGACTAGCATTGAGTAGTCTACCACTGAGACTAGCATTGAGTAGCCTACCACTGATACTATCATTGAGTAGCCTACCACTGAGACTAGCATTGAGTAGCCTACCACTGATACTAGCATTGAGTAGCCTACCACTGAGACTAGCATTGAGTAGCCTACCACTGAGACTAGCATTGAGTAGCCTACCACTGAGACTAGCATTGAGTAGCCTACCACTGATACTAGCATTGAGTAGCCTACCACTGAGACTAGCATTGAGTAGCCTACCACTGATACTAGCATTGAGTAGCCTACCACTGATACTAGCATTGAGTAGCCTACCACTGATACTAGCATTGAGTAGCCTACCACTGAGACTAGCATTGAGTAGTCTACCACTGAGACTAGCATTGAGTAGTCTACTACTGATACTAGCATTGAGTAGCCTACCACTGAGACTAGCATTGAGTAGTCTACCACTGAGACTAGCATTGAGTAGCCTACCACTGAGACTAGCATTGAGTAGCCTACCACTGAGACTAGCATTGAGTAGTCTACCACTAGACTAGCATTGAGTAGTCTACCACTGAGACTATAGCATTGAGTAGCCTACCACTGAGACTAGCATTGAGTAGTCTACCACTGATACTAGCATTGAGTAGTCTACCACTGATACTAGCATTGAGTAGTCTACCACTGAGACTAGCATTGAGTAGTCTACCACTGAGACTATAGCATTGAGTAGCCTACCACTGAGACTAGCATTGAGTAGTCTACCACTGAGACTAGCATTGAGTAGCCTACCACTGAGACTAGCATTGAGTAGTCTACCACTGATACTAGCATTGAGTAGTCTACCACTGAGACTATAGCATTGAGTAGCCTACCACTGAGACTAGCATTGAGTAGTCTACCACTGATACTAGCATTGAGTAGCCTACCACTGATACTAGCATTGAGTAGTCTACCACTGAGACTAGCATTGAGTAGTCTACCACTGAGACTATAGCATTGAGTAGCCTACCACTGAGACTAGCATTGAGTAGTCTACCACTGAGACTAGCATTGAGTAGTCTACCACTGATACTAGCATTGAGTAGTCTACCACTGATACTAGCATTGAGTAGCCTACCACTGATACTAGCATTGAGTGTGCCTGGCTACCACTGAGACTAACATTGAGTAGTCTACCACTGAGACTAGCATTGAGTAGTCTACCACTGACACTAGCATTGCAGCCCACATTCACTTCTGTTACTCCACAAATAAGTGCAAGTTGCTTGACGTTGTCTCAAACACACAGTTGAAAAATACACAATTCCTCTGCAGAGACTCACCGGAAATTCGACCCATCAAAGTCGTCCACCTTCGTGTGGGGCGACCAGGCTCTGTCCATCTCGTATGGTACCGGCTGGATGACTGGATCTCTGGGCACTGACACTGTTGTGGTAACAACAACACCCTGAACAACATCACTGACACTGTTGTGGTAACAACAACACCCTGAACAACATGCTTACAGTGCACTCCTCTTATAGTGACCACTTTGGGACGGGTCAAATTGATCACTATAAGTGGATGATCATTATAACCGATTGTTTTCTTTTTCTTTATGCCTTATGCAGATTACCATCTAATTGACATTTGTACATTTATTACATGAATACAGTAGGCTACATATAAAGTAATGAAACGGACAGCTTCACTATTTACTGGATGTTATTGACTTTAAAAATACATACTAGTAAGTTAGCCTATACTCCAGCTGTTTAAAATATAGCGGTCTTGCATAGACAGAGATGCTGCCATCTTTCCATATCTACAGACAGACATGCACCAAGTATCGCTGCTGCATCTCGTTGGCTCATTTTTGACAGTTTGTAAGTAAACAATCACACCCAGGTGTGCAGACATACAGGCACCACTTAACCCATTTTTAAGAAGAAGACAATTGCTCGAGTGACATCACCGATGACATCACAACTGCCTGATGACATCACAGTCGCCCTCCTTCTTGTTGCCTCGATCCAGACCCAAATCTAGACCCAAATCTTGGGTTGAGAATTTGCAAATGCACACACACACACACACACACACACACGCACAAAACTGCCCGACTGACATCACTTCCGTCACAAATTGTGACTAAGATAATCACAGTTGCTCGAGTGACATCACAGTTGGGCAATTGCAAATGCATTCAACATTTGCTTGAATGACATCACTGATGACATCACAAACTGCCTGATAATATCACAGTCGAGCAATTGCGTGACATCACTTCCAGTTGAGTGACATCACTTGCCTGCCAGTGACATCACTCGCACGAGATGGATTCGCCCAGGTGACTCTGCCTAACCCTAACCCCCTTCCAGGTGAACTCCAGGTGAACTCATACGGTCAAAGTCACACATAGAAGCTGTTGCACCGCTTAAAATATCTAGAATTACTGTAGTAAAAAAAGAAAATCCATTGTTCTCAGGTGTGACAAAGGCCCAAAATGATCATTGTAAGCGCGTATTGATCACTATAAGCAAATGTTCAAACAGCATGTGAAAATGATTTGGGACCCAGCTTTTTGATCAATATAAGTGGTTGATCACATAACCCGGGATCACTATAAGCGGATTCCACTGTAGTACTTCTCTTCAGACCTACTGTATTTTTCAAACAGGCATGTGGCTGTGATCTGTTGAATTGGGAGTGACAGACAGCTGCCTTGTGTGTCCAGGTGGGTGGCATAACGGTGGCCAAGCAGGTGTTTGGACTCAGCCAACAAGAGGCTCCCTTCGAGTCCTACATGCCGTCTGACGGTATCCTGGGATTGGCCTTCCAGTCCCTCGCCTCCGACAATGTGGTGCCTGTCTTTGACAATATGGTCAAGCAGAATCTGGTGTCCCAGCCACTCTTCTCGGTCTACCTGAGCGGGTACTGAAATACTATGGCGTGTTTGGCGTGTGTTATCTTCTGCCCGATCTCCCAAAAAATTGTAAAATAGCAACGTTTGTGGACCAACGTTGCTATGTTACAATTTCGGCTACCGAAATTGTAAAATGGTAAATGTATGTTTCTACAGGGGTGGGCGTGGTTTTCGGAGATTTTCTGTTTCTAACCCCTCCCTCCCCCTACCCTAACCCTAACCCTAAAATCTCAGAACGTTGTTACCATTTTACAATTTTGGAGCCGAAATTGTAACATAGCAACCAACGTTGGTCCAAAACGTTGCTATTTTACAATATTCTGTGAGACTGTGTTGGATAGTATAGTCAGTGTATATGACATCTATCGTTCCTGTCCCCCCAGCAACGAGCAGCAGGGCAGTGAGGTGGTCTTCGGTGGTTATGATCAAAGCCACTTCACTGGACAGATCACCTGGATCCCCCTGACCTCAGAAACCTACTGGCAGATCAAAATGGACAGGTGCAAAGAAAAACAGTGACTCTTGGCATAACGTTCAGTGACAGACATAAGAGGCCTCCTGGCCTGATCTGCTGTCTGCTCTTCTTTCTTACAGTGTCACCATCAATGGAAAGACTGTGGCCTGTGCTGCTGGCTGCCAGGCCTTCGTAGACACTGGTACCTCCCTCATTGTTGGCCCGACCAGTGACATGCAGACCATCTTCTCCACTATTGGAGCCACTGCAAACCAATACGGAGAGGTGAGTCACACCATGCCTTTGCCTTTACCTTAAAGAGGACAAACATTTGATCATATGACTCTAGTTCATTTGGATTTCATATATTCATATTATTTATATATATATATTGAAGCATATATATGAAGTTTTCCATAAACCTTGCTTAAAATGCTTATAAAAAAAATTTACTTGCTCAAACCAAGCGATTCGACTATACTTAGAATCAGGGGAGACAATGCAAGATTTCACTCACTTTTTTTTTTTTTTTTTTTTTTTTTTTTTTTACTTTTTTCTTCGAATTTCGACTTTCAATAATAAAAGTCGACCTTGATAATAACAACGATTATTCGAAAATTCGAAATTCGATGCGCATCCCTAATATATATATATATATACGTATATATATATACCGTAAATTCCGGACTATAAGCCGCGGCTTTTTTCCCGTTTTTTGGCCCCTGCGGCTTATATAACGGTGCGTCTTATCTATGGATTTTTTCAGAAAAAAAAAAAAAAAAAAAAAAAAATCTCTCTTTTTTAGCACTCTTTCTAACTATAAATCCACTTCTGTTTTAATTTCCTCTCTTGCCCTCTTTTCACCACACCGCGGACACTGTGTGCACTGTAAAAATAAACAAGGTGGTGTTGTGTTATGTTGTTTTGTTGAAATGTTACGGTAATACGGTAAATGGGAGCTTCCTCAAACAGCCATCTCTTTCCCGACAATCCCCTCTGTGCGTGACCACTTACATATGGTAATTACGGTAAGCAAACGGCCACAAGCCCATCAACTCCCTCCCCCGACTACCAGGAGAAAATCACAAACTTCGGCGAATTCACACAAAGGAAGATCAAGGAATATTCCATCGAACCGGAGCAGATCATAAATATGGATGAAGTGCCTTTGACGTTCGACCTGCCACTCACTCGGACTGTTAACAAGAAGCGCCCTGGAGGATTCTTTCACCAAAAAAAAGCTTTGCTCGTTCTCGACAGCATGAGAACGAGCAGTAGATGATCATGAGGTGGTTTTTCAGACGTGTCGATATAGCAGTTTATCGCAAAAGTGTAATGGAAACACATTTTTCGCATTTGCACGTCATGTGACCCATATTATCCCTTGGAAAAGGAGCGGAAAATAAGTTTGGTAAGTAAGGTTCGATAGCCGTGTCAAAACCTCCGCAGCAAGTGGAAAACTTTGAAGCAACGCTACCTAGCAGAAAGACGAGTGTTGTGCAAAAGCGTAGCCGGGCAAATTAGATAATGTTTAATGGCAGAAATCGGTCCATGGTGACAGCAGGCTGCCTGTGTGCGCGCATTTGGCACAGCGGCGAGATGAGAGGATGAAAAGCACACACTGGTGCGGTGGTGCTGTCTGAAGTGAATACAGTGACTGTGAGTAGGCTAATACATTGCACACGTTTCAGGTGCAATTATAGAACCAAATCAGCCTTTTCCCCCCTCCATCTCTAAATCGGACCAGTTGTAGGCTATTAGGCTACCTTTTTTCCTCTGCCTGTCGCGCTGACTGCATTCACGCAGCCAGCAACATTTTGCGACTCATTTTCTTTTGAATTGATAATCAGGCTCGTTTATATGCATTGTAACTTCATGTTGGGATTTCCATTGACCATTGGTTGGATTTGAGCATGCAGGGGACGGGATATGGGGCAGATCCCCGTGCGTAATCACTGTGGCAGCTGCTGCAACGGGGAATCACTCAAACGCAACTTCAATGGAAACGCCTACAAGTCGCAATTGTACATTGTCGAAGTTGTAGAAATATCGCAATTCTTTTGCGAAAAACTGTAATGGAAACACAGCTATAGATGAAGAGGAGTTCGTTGGAGTGACAATGAAGGAGAGAGGAGAGTGGTTGACGAAGCCACCCTGAACCTGTTCGTTTCCGACACTGAAGATGAGGACTTTGGTGGTTTCAGTACGCAGGAAGAAGAGGAAGACGAGCATTAGTGACTTGACTTCTCTGGTTACAGGTTTGCTGCACATATAGCCTATTGTTGTGTGATTTTGTCTGGGGATTAGTGACCTGACTTTTGTTTTGTTTTGTTGAAATGTTAATAAATGGGAGCTTCCCCAAACAGCGATCTCTTTCCCGACATTCCTCTCTGTGCACGAACCCTTTCATATGGTAATTAAACATCAAAACACCCGCGGCTTATAGTCCGGTGCGGCTTATAGAAGAAAAAAATAGTCAATTTTGGTCCCGCGGCTTATACACCGGTGCGTCTTATAGTCCGGAATTTACGGTATATATATTGTACTGTATATATATATAATCGAACTGCCCCTCATAAGCCATTATTTTATGGAAAAGGTTGCTGTTCATAATTCCATCAGTAGGACTACAACAACATGAATACTACTAGGGCTGCCTCACAAATGTCTACTCTGTGATCTTCTGCACACAGGCTATAGTCAACTGCCAGAACATCCAGAGCATGCCTGACGTCACCTTTAACATCAACGGACAAGCCTTCACCATCCCTGGATCTGCATATGTCACTAAGGTCAGAAGCCCCGCCCCCAA
This sequence comes from Poromitra crassiceps, assembly GCF_964638095.1. Classification (NCBI taxonomy): domain Eukaryota; kingdom Metazoa; phylum Chordata; class Actinopteri; order Beryciformes; family Melamphaidae; genus Poromitra; species Poromitra crassiceps. Next base: position 17,528,225 of record NC_139642.1, on the reverse strand, counting down.
ACCACCACCTTCATCCTCTATGCGCACGCACACACACGCACACACACAAACACACGCACGCACGCACACACACGCACACACACACACACACACACACACACACACACGCACGCACACACACACACACGCACGCACACACACACATGTGCAAGAGTGCTGAATGGCCCTCATTTGCATGTTTACAAGTCCAGAACATTTTGGAAGTGAAATCTCTTCTCTCCATGTCTTCTCTGTAGAGCGACTATGGCTGCACCGCAGGCTTTGGCCAGAGTCAGTCCTTTGGGGAGCTGTGGATCCTGGGAGATGTCTTCATCAGGGAGTACTACACCGTCTTCGCCAAGAGTCAATACGTTGGTCTGGCCAAGTCAGTGTAATCAAGCAAGACACCTGATGGAACATCTACAGATCAATGATTTCCTATAGGGGCTGTATGATTAAAGAATGTAGAAGTACGTGAAACTAAGCTGTTGTAGCTGCTTAGCAATAAATAGATAAGCAAGTAAAACAATTCTGCTGGTGTTCTTGTGTGAGTCTGACTGTGATGGAAACTATAACCAAACGGAAGTGGATTATATTCAGTGGTGGAAATAACGCCTGGAACGGAGTTCCCACAGTAAACATTGAAAGGGAATGGCGAGAACGAGAGGGGGAACGGCATAACTCCTCAAGTTCCCCTTAAAACATGTCTTACAGAGCAGTGGAGAGCAGAGCAGTGGAGAGCAGAGGAGTGGAGAGGGGGCAGCATGAAAGGAGCAGAGAAAAGTAGGAGAACATGTATTTGGAAGCTGAATAAACAGCATCACTATCAATTCGTCATCAAGTCTGTCATGAATTAAAATCAAGGGAAAATGATCAGTAGATCTTGGCAATCTTTTTTTTTTCCAATATTTTATTTTAATTTTTCTATAGAACACAAACAAAACAAAACATTCACAAGAAAAGAAAAAAAAACATACAACATTCAACATTACAGTGGTGTTACCAGCCATGTAAGGTGCTTATGTGCTGCAGGCGATGTACTTGAGATCTCACACAAGGGCTCTATAGGAAACCAGCCGGGCGAGTCACCCGTCGCCCCTAACCTCATCGAGGTAGACTAACCTCATCGAGGTAGACTAACCTCATCGAGCTCATCGAGGTAGGCTAACCTCATCGAGGAGGTAGGCTAACCTCATCGAGGTAGACTAAACAAAATCCTTAGACTACAATATTGTATTGTATGTGATTTCTTTTTTTAATTATCCTTATGATGCGAGAAGCAGCTGGCCGGCCCCCGCGGTATTTTAACATGATCTAATCTGGCCCCATTCAAAAAACTTTGGACTCCCCTGATATAAAGTCTTACCCATTTTTACATTTAAATTGTTTATTTTCAACTGGAATTCTGTAACCCCTGGAAATAAAATGTCATGGCAACTGGAGGGGCTACACTACAGTATATTTAATGCGTACAAGAGGAGAGTGAGGTAATTCTTGCATGATATGCTTGTGTGTGTACAGTATATGCATGCACATGTATATATTTACATGTACTCATATAATGGATGTAAAAGTCTTGCTCTCCTGAAAGAAAATAGAAATATTTGATCACAAAAAAAGTATGTTTAATGCTTGATGAATGGACTTCTACACAACTTTAAAAATTTTCATTTGATTGTTCTCTATAACACATTAGTTAACATTGTTACATTGTTATCAAATAATGCTGCCAAGTAGTCTGCGTCCATATTTTTTTTATGTAGAAACTGTGATGGCAACATTAAACAAAACTCTGAACATCAAATCTCCTGATCTGAATGTCAACATATTAAAAGCTCATTTATTTGTTGATTTTAAAAAAAACGATGAATATACAAACATCTTTAGTTATTATCTTAATTTTCCAGGAGTACCGCACAAGGCTGATCATTGCTCTATTCATAGCTGGAGGTATTTTGAAGGTGATTGTGAGTTCTGCTATCATCCTTATGAACAATGGGGAAACTGCAATCCAGAAACATTGTAGAACTCAGCAGGGAAGCCATCCAAAAAGTATGGCTATCAACATTAAAGGAGACCTTATTTCCAGATTAAAATATTATGTTTTACTCACCCAGATAATTTTGGTTTCCTTCGGATCCCCATAGAAGATATTCAGCTCCAAGTAGAGTCCTGGAACTGGCCAAAATGGGCAAAAACAGGGGATATGTAGTACACACTGTAAATAACGTATTTTCTGCAACATAGCGGTTCATATCCTCATAATATCGTTCATAAATGAACGTGAATCCATCAATTCTCCTTTGGGCTGCTTCAGGCAGCCTCGGTTTGCTGCAGGCGAACGGAGCAAATCACGTCATGTTCTAGACCGGACCTTGCACCCATAATTATTCTACAGCGGGGCATTCAAAAATAAGGTGGATAGCCCAGGCAGAAGGGTGCCTCTTTAGTTTATATGCTCTCTTCTCGACCGCAGCAGTCTATCGCTATTGTTGCTCTTACCTAGCTTAACTGTTCGCAGTAAGTTAGCCCTTACAAGGAAGGCTAGTCTGAGCAACTGTAACCTTTCTACATGTCCCCTACCCGAAGAGAATGTTCAGAAGTGCCGCATCGATAGCAACCCCCTATCGTCTCTTCAGCCTCCACTGAGGGAACTTGGACATACCGGTAACCCCCCTTTTTCCCTACTCTACTCGTGGGATGTCTTCATCCTCTCTGTCCTGTCTCCCCAGGACATCTGCAGGGTGGCAAGTTGGGTCTGGGCTCTCTCTTTTGTCCGGTTCTATAGACTGGACGTAGACCTCAGCCCCATGCACCACTGCACGAGCGGTTTTGGCGGTCCCAGCGCACGGTTCTGGCGTAGAAATAACTTCTGTCTGAGGCCAAGCTGAGCTCTCAGCTGTGGTACTGTACCGTGACCATGCATGTAGGCTATCAGGCTCTGCTGCAGGACTTTGATGATGCCATGTTCCTAAATAAATAGGTCAATATTTGGTCTGATTTGTGAGTCAGAGGCTGAATCAATAGAAACTCTGGAGTATGTCTCTGTGTTGTTGTGTTGTCCTGCCTCCAGCTTGCCAGGTCAAGGTAAGCACAGGGTCCTAACCAGGATTTTAGAAATACTGAGGTCATGAATCCTAATCCCACTAGAGGGGGTTTGGGGACATGTGGAGAAATATGAGGACATGACCTGACTGGAGAGAGAGAGAGAGAGAGAGAGAGACAGAGAGAGAGAGAGAGAGAGAGGGAGAGAGAGAGGGAGAGAGAGACAGAGAGAGAGAGAGAGAGAGAGAGAGAGAGAGAGAGAGAGAGAGAGAGAAGGGACAGATAGGACAGATAAATAAAGACAGACAGCACAGGGGTTGAAGGTTTGGATCATGATGGAGCCAATATCTAAACCAGCTGCTGTTCTTCTGCTGTTCCTGCTGCAGACCTGCCTGGCTAGTTATTACCGGCCAGTATTTGTCGATGGTAAGGAACATTATTGTTGTTTTATTATTAATAGCAGGCTACTAAAAGCAGTCATATCAGTAGTAATAGTATGATTAAAGTGCTATTTACATAGCACTTTTCTAAGCAATTACAATGTGCTTTCCAAAAATAAGATAACTAGAGTTATGAGAGAGTGCAGATATGCAAATTCCATGAGTCCAATTGGATCTTTTTTATGCTAATTCCATGAGTCCAATTGGATCTTTTCCTAAATGTAACGGGTTCTTTCCTTGGCCCATGCTACACCCTTCATGAAAATCCACCCAGTCGTTTTTTTTTGTAATCCTGCTGACAAACAAATAATAACAAAGAACCTGAGACCAGAGTAGATAAAAAAGGAAACCAGACATGGGAATAAAGACAAAATAAAATACAATGACAAAGAAACAGACGTGCAGGCTTACAAACTGGGATAACATAGAACATAAAAGAACATTATAAAAAGGCTTCTATAAATGTACTTTGAGAGGTGCTTCACAAGATGAGAGTGATCTGACTATCTGGAGTTCCTCCAGCAGGGACGTCCAAAGCTTTGAGCTCCAACAGCAAAGGCTCGGTCACCTTCAGTTACCAGCCGCCCGAGCTGCTACAATTCATGGAATGCACAATGGTTCCAACAGATAATTGCAATGCTTGCATAACACAACAGGGTGTTCAGTGCACCAGCGTTTCTGTTTAAATAAACATTTTGCTCCATTCTGCCGGGGCTGAACGTAGGATGAAAGCCATGTATGGACAGAAATAATAGTGTCACTGAAACTGAATTTGAACTATTTACATGAGAAAACTAATCATCAAATCATGATACTATTTTTTTTTCTGCTCAGGACCCCAGCCTGAAGAAAACCAAACAGGTAAATATGGGAATTAAAAAAAACTGCAAATGCCTGGGTGTTCACCTCAACGATAAACTGGACTGGGATGAAGAAAGTTGATCTGATCATCTGATCTGATCTGATCTGATCTGATCTTAATGGAGAATATTTTTTTTTAGAAACGGCTGTCTGATTTGGTTGGATTCCTCCCCCCCCCCCTCCCAAAGTAAAGTTACTTAGGTTACTTTTTAACAATTACTCTCTTATCTGTTGAGATGTGAGGTTGGTGGGAGGAGCCAGCCGCTGTGCTGGTCGACTGGAGATGAAACACCAGGGAGACTGGAGACCAGCGGATAGCCAGTACTACTCTGACTGGAACCTGAAGTCAGCAGCTGTAGTGTGTAGACATCTGGACTGTGGCTCTGCTGTTTCCACGAAAAGCAGAGAGGATTCCTCATCAAGATCTGTATGGATGATCAAATCTGCCTGTCTTCCCTCTGGGTCTACACTGAGGGAGTGTGTCGAACGACAGGTTCTAGATAACCCATATTATTCCTCTTCCATCCTGCAGATCACCTGCTCAGGTAACACCATCAATGACATCAACTATAACAGTCATGTTTCCAGTCTCTTCCTTCCTCTGTCACAGTGGCGTTATTTCGAATCGCACATAGGTTACGCAAAAACCACGCCCTGTGCCCGCCTACGCAGCAGTCAAGCGCCGGGATTGGCCAGGAGCAAGTCTTTTGTCTTCTTTTGACAGCTGGAATCTCCCACACCACAACCACTGCACGGCACGCAGCCCAGCGATTTCATGAACCAACTGAATTGCTCTTGATAGCAGACATTGAAATAAATTATTAGTGTATTAACGCTAATGAAAACGTAACACACAAGCTTTTCAAACAAACATTTCCCACACACCAAAAAACACTGTGCCCAGCCTTACCCCGCTAGCCGGGCGCTTCTCGCTCATACTGAGCATTAGCGCCCGGCGAACGTCAACGCATTTCCCATCAAACAATTGTGTCGCTCTCACGTCTAGGTATAAAAATGAACCCTTACCTGAGCCAAAAACTTGAAGTGAAGAAGACGCTATCCGATGCGCAACATCCTCTTCTTTTAATGACATATAGGGGGTCGCACGCGTAACGCGGGCAGCCAAGAGACTTGCGTCCACCGGCAGCCGCGCCCGACTCATGCGGGCCCTACTGGCGCCCCCTTGCCCTAGTTGACTCTTCCAAATTGTTGCATTAAATCCACTTTTCTGTCTTTGAAAAACCGAAAATTTTGAAGACAGAAAAGTGGATTTCATGCATACACTAATTTCACGATACGATACGATACACGATATTGGGTTCACGATAACGATAAGATACGATATTTTAACAATATTTTTTTTAACAAAAGTAAATAATTTTTATGTATTTATTTATCATTTATTTAACCATGTGAGTCCCGTTGAAATCGAAACCTCTTTTCAAGGGAGCCCTGGGAAAATACTGGAAAAATAGTCTTTCATTTGAAATACACAAAATACAAAACAAATGCTGTTTTTGGAAATTGTTATTATAATAACTAGAAAACAACATGGAAGATAATGCTTCTCTTGCAATAGAATGTGTCACACTGTCACAAACTAAATGTTTGTTGCATGGTGAAAGAAAAATAAAGTAGGCCTATACAATCTATTTCTTAAATAACTCATGCTCAATGGTCCCTAAACTTATGTAATCTTATGTACCCCTTGAGCTGTTTTGCCATGCCAGTAGTAGTCTACCCCCTCACTCATGCGTGTTGATTCTGATAAATTTGTTCTATTATTATTCAGGAGCAATTATTTTTTTTTATTTTTTTTTACGATATCATTATTTCTGACGATACGCATATCGTGACGTTTCGATATCGCGATATATCGTGCGACGAAATATCGTGACACCCCTAATATATATATATATATATATATATATATATATATATAGGCAAAAATCCCCCTGTTCTCTCTCCATCACCCCTTTCTCTGTCTGTCTGTCTGTCTGTCTGTCTGTCTCTCTCCAGAGTCTGTGAGGCTGGTGAATGGGATTAGTCTGTGCTCAGGCAGACTTGAGGTGAAGTCTAACCAGACATGGTCCTCAGTGTGTGAAGCTGACTTTGACCAGCAGGATGCAGAGGTGGTCTGTAGGGAGCTCGGCTGTGGGGCTCCTTCAGTCCTCCAGGGGGCGCTCTATGGAGAAGTGAAGGCTCCAACGTGGACCAAAGAGTTCAAATGTAAAGGCAGTGAGTCCGCCCTCCTGGACTGTGGAAGCTCAGACTCAGCTAGAAACACCTGCTCACCTGGCAAAGCTGTTGGACTCACCTGCTCAGGTAGAGGAGGAGCTGCAGCTTGGATCCGCCTTAATTTCTGTTATAATCAAAATTACTTTATGTATTTTACTAATGACTCTCTTGTCTCTGTTCAGAGCCTGCTCATGTCAGGTTGGTGGGAGGAGACAGCCGCTGTGCTGGTGAACTGGAGATGAAACAATATGGAGACTGGAGACCAGTGTATAAGAGTGAGTGGAACCTGAAGTCAGCAGCTGCAGTGTGTAGCCAGCTGGCCTGTGGCTCTGCTGTTTCAACGGATGAGAGAAATAATTCCTCACGTTCTGTATGGTGGATTGAAGTTCCCTGTCTTCTATCTGGGTCTACACTGAGGGAGTGTCTAAAAACAAAGTCTGGCTCAGACATTTCCAGCCTGCAGATCACCTGCTCAGGTAACACCAACAATGACATCAACTGTGACATTAATGTTTCCAGTCCCTTCCTTCCTCTGTCACAGCTGGCAATCAGTGTGTTACAGTGGACTGAACTGCAAAGTGATCCAGGACAATAGCATCCTAAGTGGGCTTGTTGCTGGAAGCTGACTGGTTCAAATCCCCCCCAATTTCTTCTTCATCTTCTTTTTTTACACTGTGGTGCACTTCAGCAAGGCAGCTCTCCCTGACCTCCTACCTCAAGATATGTGAATGAGAAAGGGTTGTATGGGTAGCCACGAGTCTCCCTTTTACAGACATGCCCACTTTATGCTAATCCCATGTTTTATTTAACCATGCAGTTTTTTGCATGTAGTATAATTGTGTTATTTTTTTGCCAATTATATTTGAATATTTCTGCAATGTATACTGGGTCCCCTAAACAATGTCGGTGTTTTTCTTTGAGCACCTCGGGGGCCGGATTGAGATGGTCCAAGGGCCAGGTCCGGCCCTGGGCCCGCATTTTGCCCATGTGTGCTTTAGAACCACAAACTAGAGACCTAGGGCATTCAGGGAATGCATGGCATGGGGGTGGCCATCATATTTCCATCATAATGTTGTAAGCCCATACTCTAAACATTCAACATTAATAGATGCCTCACCAAAACACAATGTTTATTACAGATTATTATTATTATTATTACAGACAAGAAATCTTTGACCCATGGTGCTGAGCTGCATCTCAAATTAACCTTCAGGTTCCCAGCTTTCAGATGATGTACCTGCACTTCTATGTGACATATACTGTACTTTTGACTTATTTTTGATTGATTGTATTATTTTCTTCATAGCCTATTTGTATATTGAAGAACTTGATGATATGGCTAATAACCAAATTATAACATATAATAATGGATAATGACATGTGCAAACTAAACGTTAGTAGTGCAAATTGCGAAAGCATGTGAATCAAGCGTTATACTATTGTGGTACTCAGAAATAATTTCGCAAGGTCTGTGTTTGCCCATTTTTTAGCATTGAGCACCTCTGGTCTGTGCATGGCCCTGCTCTCAACAAATAAGAACTGAATCTAGGTCAATATTGCAACTTGACTTTCTCTCTGCCTGTCTCTTTTCATCTGTCTGTCTGTCTGTCTGCCTGTCTGTCTGTCTGTCTGTCTGTCTGTCTGTCTGTCTGCCTGTCTGTCTGTCTGTCTGTCTGTCTGTCTGTCTGTCTGTCTGTCTGTCTGTCTGTCTGTCTCTTCTCCTCTCAATTTCATTATTTTTACTATTTTCTTTAGACCGAACTACACCCACTAGCTAATTCCTACATGAAACTGCAGCTAGCAGCTGTGGGAGTAGTTTAGTTGAAAGAAAATAGTTCCTATATGAAGCTGCTCATAACTAGGTCTGTGGATTATCTTGAGTAACCGGGCCATTATTTCTGGAAAGAGACATTGCTGTTGAGTTTTTCAAATGTATTTCTTTGGCACTTTGAGCACCACAAGCCGAGTGCCATCCAGTTCCATTGTATTGGAGAAAAGGCAGACATCTCTAGGGCCGATATCTCCAAAACTCAGGCAACTAACACAAAACAATGTTGATGGATAAATAGCACTGCAGGTGAGAAGAAAAACATGTCATTTGGATTTTAGGGTGAGCTGTTCCTTTAAAAAAGTCTTTGACCCTTATGTGCTCGCATACTCAGACTCTTCACCACACAGTGAGTGTCAGTAGTCTTATAAGTCATTAATGGTTGTGTCAAAATAATAAAATGAATGTAACAAACAAACTTGTAAAAAAATATCAAAATATAATAATACAATAATTATGATAGTAATCAACAATGATAACACATAAAGTGATTATGAGGGGAACAGAAAGTTGATCAAATCAAGTACAGGGTTTCCAGGCTGTGAGGCACAGAGGAGCCACTGATCTTCTCTTGACAGATCATGGAATCTTGGTATTTTGTCAACACATTTAAAGAAATCTCTCTCTCTCTATTACCTTTGTACTTGGAGCACCAGAGCAAGACATGCTGCTCATCCTCTGTGTCTCCTGAGTTACAGTGTTTACAGCCTCCATGTTTTTCTGAAGTGTTCTACTATAGCAAGACTGTGACTCTCTCATGCTCTCTCTCTCTAGAGTCTGTGAGGCTGGTGGATGGGACTAGTCTGTGCTCAGGCAGACTGGAGGTGAAGTCTAAGCAGTCCTGGGCCTCAGTGTGTGAAGCTGACTTTGACCAGCAGGATGCAGAGGTGGTCTGTAGGGAGCTCGGCTGTGGGGCTCCTTCACTCGTCCAGGGTGCGCTCTATGGAGAAGTGGAGGCTCCAATGTGGACCAAAGAGTTCCAGTGTGAAGGCAGTGAGTCCGCACTCCTGAAGTGTGGAAGCTCAGGCTCAGTTAAAAACAACTGCTCACCTGGCAAAGCTGTTGGACTCACCTGCTCAGGTAGAAGGGGAGCTGCAGCTTGGATTCGGCTTCATTTAAGTTGTAATCAAAGTGTGGTATAACTACAAAGTGACCACTAGCGAACTCTAGTGGGAATAACGAACATAAACCACAAGTGCAGTTTGGACTGAGTCATTAGTGGTCAATTTGTGGTCACTACAAAAGTGACTTTACTTCTTTTACCAATGACTCTCTTGTCTCTCTTCAGCTGACGATGTCAGGTTGGTGGGAGGAGCCAGCCGCTGTGCTGGTGATCTGCAGATGAAACACCAGGGAGACTGGAGACCAGTGGATGACTGGTACTCTAGCTGGAACCTGAAGGCAGCAGCTGAAGTGTGTAGAGAGCTGGAATGTGGCTCTGTGGTTTCAACAGAAAGGAGAGATGATTATTCCTCACCCTTAAGAGATATATGGAGGATCACTTCTTCCTGTCTTGAGTCTGGGTTTACACTGAGGGAGTGTGTAGAAACAGAGCCTCACTCTTCCCATCGCAGCCTGCAGATCATCTGCTCAGGTAACACCATCAATGACATCAACTATGAGAGTCATGTTTCCAGTCTCTTTCTTCCTCTGTCACAGTGACAGTCAGTGGTTTACATTGGACTGAACTGTCAAGTTATCCAGGACAATACCATCCTAAAGGGAAGAGAAGTGGGGTTGTGGGGTCTAGAAGCTCACTAGTTCAAATGCCCCTCTTTTACTGCAGTTCCCTTCAGCAAGGCAGCTCCCCCTAACTGCTATAATGGAGCTGTTAACATAATGGTGCATTACGTTAGTCAAGCTAATAGACAATATGAGCTTTTGACTCTGGAAATACATCATAGCATTTAGAGTTTGGGCAACCATGTTGGACAGACCGCAAAGACCTGACTATCCCAGAGAACGGGCGGCGGTTTTTAACGTCCACCAAGGTGCACAGAAATCCCCGCCAATAATGCAAAACCTTATGACAAAATATCCAACCCGTTAAGCCCAAGTCGTTTCATGGGTCGCTCAAGGGTACCATGTTAGTAACAAGTGACGCACAAGGGACGGGACAAAGCGCCAATATGCTACGTGCTCGGAGTGAGAAGATTCAAGATTCAAGATTCAAGATTCAAGATTCAAGTTTATTATTTGTCCCCGAAGGGCAATTTGTGTGCAGCAGACATAAAAAGCATAGCGAATACATGAAAAAACAAAACATGAACAAATTAAAACAAACATGGAGCATGGCAGCAGTTTTCCAGCAGAAAAAGGATCAAGTAAACACAGGATAAAAGTAAAATAAAAACAAAATAAAAACACACCTCAAGGGATCTGTACGATGTACTTAAAAGTAGTAAAGACACGTACAATGTACTTAAAAGTAGTAAAAGACACGTACATGAACTTAAAAGTAATAAGAGTCCAGGACTATTTGAGCTCACATAAATAGGTAGGTAAAAAATAAATAAAGATATATCTCGAATATAAAATATATAAAGAATATTTATAGCAGCAATACCTACCTAAGAAGAGAGACAAGGAGAGAGAGTGCATCATCTCCTCCGCCCAGCAGCGTTTAAGCTGCACGAGAGACAGAGAAAAGAGAGCGAGACAGAGAGAGAGAGAGAGAGAGAGAGTGCACTATCTCCTCCTCTCAGCAGCATTTAAAGCTGTGATGGAAACAGGAACGAAAGACAGTTTATATCTGTTTCTCGTAGCCCTCGGAACCTTTAGCCGAAGGCCCGAAGGGAGCAGCACATACTCTGGACAGAGAGGATGAGTATCGTCCATGCGAATGGACATGGCCTTTTTAAGCACCTGTTTGTTAAAAATGTGGTCCAGGCTACTAAAATTTACTCCGGCTATTTTTGATGCCGCTCTCACGATCCTCCCGAGAGAGTTCCTCCCTTGAATACCAAGGTTTCCATACCAACAGATAATAGAGAATGAGATTACAGACTCGATATAGGCACAATAAAATAGTTTCATCAGAGTCCTGTCAACCTGGAATCTAGCAAGCTTCCTTAGGCAAAAGAGACGTTGTTGACCTTTTTTGCACAGCATTTCACAGTTTAGATCGAACTTCAACTTGCTGTCAAAAATAGTGCCAAGATATTTATAATTGGTCACCAAGTCTACTGGTTGCCCATGGACAACACTGTTCTGGGGAACTGGGGAGGATCGTCTAAAATCAACACAGATCTCTTTAGTCTTTGAGACGTTAAGTTGGAGGAAGGCTTCTTCACACCAGGACAGAAAATCATTTAAAACCTGGCCATGACCGACCTCATCCCCATCAAGCAGGCTGACAATAATAGAATCATCAGCGTACTTGATGATGAATCTGTCGGCATGACGGCTAAAACAGTCATTTGTATACAGAATATACAAGAAGGCAGACAAAACACACCCTTGTGGTGAGCCGGTCGAGGATGTTAAGAAGCTGGACAGAGTTCCGTTTACTCTTACTTGTTGTGATCTATTTGTAAGGAAGTCCAAGATCCATCCAACAAGACCTGCGTCTAAGCAAAAAAGGCGTACAAGTTTCTCAACCAAAATGTGAGACTGGATCGTGTTGAACGCTGAAGAAAAATCCACAAAAAGCAGCCTGGCGTGGTTCCCACTGCCTTCTAAGTGCTTACAGACAAGGTTGAGTAGGGTAGCTGTGGCGTCTTGTACACCTCTCTGTGCTCTATACGCAAACTGAAAGGGGTCGAGCATGTGCTCAGTTTTTGCTAGGAGCTCTGCTTTAACTAGCTTTTCAAATTGCTTCATAACCAGAGAGGTTAAAGCAACAGGCCGGAAGTCGTTCAAGCTTTTGGGACTGTTTATTTTAGCCACGGGCACCACTATGGATTGTTTCCATAGGGATGGCACCTTCTGCTGAGAGAGAGACAAATTAAAAATGAAACTAAAAATAGGACCAAGCTGGTCAGCACATGTTTTTAGTAGGCGACCGCTAAGTCCATCGGGGCCAGGACTTTTCCTGGGCTTGCACTTTTTAAAGCCACAGATTACATCGTGTTCATCAAAAAAAGGATTCAACGGTGGAGCCAGCTGGAGATTGTTTCTGATCTCGGAGTGCTTGTTGTTAAAATCATGAACATCAAATCGAACATAAAAATCATTAAGGCATTGAGCCAGCTCAGCGTCTGAATTGTATTCCTTGAGCTGAACTTTTTTTCTACCTGATTCTTTGGTCCCCGTGATTGTTTTCAAGCTGTCCCAGGCAGAGCCTAGATTATTCATTCTGAGCTGAGACTCAATTTTATCTTTGTATTTCAGCTTACAGGACCTAATTTCACGTTTAATTTCTTTCTGTAGATTATATAGATCTAGCCTATTCCCTTCTCTAAAGATTTTTTTCTTCATATACAGAAGCTTTTTAAGAGACTTTGAGACCCACGGCTTACCATTGGGATAGGCTTTCACTAATTTGTCAGGAATAATACAATTTTCACAATAAGAAACCCAACTGCTCACAACATCAGTCAGCTCGTTTATGTCATCGGAGGAATCTTTAAACATGTCCCAGTCGGTCGCATCCAGACAGCCCTGCAGAGTGAGACAGGCGTCTTCATTCCAGTCTCTCACACGAAAGCTCTGTACTGCACCTCGCTTTAGTACAGTGCGATAGACCGGTATGAGCTGAATGCAGCTATGGTCGGACAAGCCCAGGGGTGGAAGGGGGATAGATATGCATTTTTCACATTGCTATAACATAGATCTAGAATTTTGTCCTTTCTAGTCGGGCATGTAACATATTGATGGAAATCTCTCAGTGTATTTTTCAGGGTGCAGTGATTCATGTCACCAAGGATAATATTGGGGGCATCCGGGGATATAGATTGTAGCCTCTGTATGACTTGATGTATGGTTTCACATGCATTTTTTTCATTAGCCCTTGGGTGAATGTAAACAACAGTTACGAATATCTGTGGAAATTCCCGAGGCAGATATGGAGGACGTAAGGAAACAGAGAGCAATTCTATATCAGCGGTACATAGCTTTTCGCGGACAATAACATTTTTGCACCAACGTTCATTAATGTAGAGACACACCCCCCCCCCAGATGACTTGCCTGTTGCAACGGCGTCCCTATCCAGCCGGATAGGCGCCCCAAAACCCACCGTCTCTAGGTCCTTGTCTGTATCCCTGTCAGACAACCAAGTCTCGGTAAAGGCTAGGATGCAGGCATCTCTAAAATCGTGACTGTAACGAGCTTGAGCTTGGAGTTCATCAGCCTTGTTGCGCAGAGACTGGACGTTGGAGAGGATAATTGAAGGTAACGCGATGCGGGAGAGAGGTTGAGTTTTCAGCCTCAGTCGAACGCCGCCTCTTCTTCCTCGTTTTCTAGTCCTAGTCCTTCGGTCTCGTCCCCCGGAGAGGTCACGGGAACCGGACATCTGGAATCCATCGAAGTTAACCGGATTGAGATCAGCAGGAGGATCATGTGTGTTCCAGCGAAGAAGCAGCTCTCTGCTGTACTGGAGCCGTGGTGGACGATCAGAAGACAGCCGTGATGGGCGATCAGGAGACAGAAGAGCGTGTCCAAGATTGCAGGCTAGATGAAACAGTAGCCACGTTAGTATCATGGCGTAGAAATCCATGCTTACACTGTGTCCACAAGCACAAAGGAGAGTTCCTGGTTCTGCAGGCTCTTAAGAAGAGAGTTCCTGGATCCTCAAACACAAAGGAGAGTTCCCGGTTCTGCAGGCTCTTAAGAAGAGAATTCCTGGATAGCCGGGCTCTTGTAGACGGTGATCAGTGGCTCTCGGTTGCAGGAGAGCTTTTGCGACCATAGGAGGATGGCTGGCAGTTAGCTAGGCAGTGCTAGCGTTATCTAGCGTCGGCTTGTTTGTAGCCAGTATGCTAAGCGTAGCCCGTTGCTAGTAGGTTACTAGGCACGGCTAATTTAACAGGCTTTTTAAAATGAAGAAGGTATAGATTAGCTAGTATTGTTATTAGTCTTTGGCGGTTAGACACCGCAGGGAGATCTTGAGAGAGAGCTGCACCAGCCCAGATCAGCATCCAGATATATCCTCCTGCAGTGTCTAGATACTGGTGGTGCTGGTGATCTCCTTCTGAGACTCATGATGAGCCTCTTCCGACTGAAGAATCGGATAGGTCTGCGATGACCGGGAGGAGAAGGGGAGGAGGAGGGTGCGAGCCTGACAGCAGCGGTGATTGAGAGGCTGAATGAGACAGAAACAAGCATATTTAAGGAACCTGTCTCCAAGCAATTGGCTTACGACTGGGTTGAGGAGCAATGTGATAGGCTTACACTGGAGGTGTGTGGGGTGAGAGGTGATGAGAGCAGTGATGTGACACTATGCAATTGGTTAACAGAGACTGGGCGGCAACCAGCTGATTGATCATTGAAACCCGGAAATTGATAGCTTATTGTGATCTTGTGAGTAGATTGAAGAGTGGAGATATAAAGTGAATTAAGGAAGTGTAAAATATATTATAGTCTTCCTGGCTTGAACTTACGTTGAGAACTACATTTGCAATCAGGAGAGACCATAGAACATTTCACTCGGACCAAAACTTAATAGCAGCTTAATAGCTCAATAGCAGGGGCTGCATGAACTCAACTTTCCAACTGTCTGCTTATCTTATGATGTAATAGCTAATTATCATAAAGAACAAAACAATGTTGATGTTTTGGTGGAAATGTTAACAATTCTGGTTTGATTTAGTCAACAAAGGGGTAAAAGAGAGGGACTAATGGTTGGAGAGGGGTGGTGTAGGATTCAAATAAGCACTGGGAACATCAGAATCAGAATCAGAAACACTTTATTGCCAAATGCATCACAAGGACACAGCAATTCATTCTGGTGAATCAGCATACTCGACAAGATACAAATAACAGACAGTGAAGACAAGACACTCAGTACATGAAAGAGCATGTAATAGCAATAGTTTTGACTAAAAAAGGCAACTATATGCACTCATAAAAAACAATAAAATCACCAGAGACTAGGATAAAAAATAAAATTATAGGAACGCATGGATTAAAATAGTAGGATAAAGTGCTCTAAAAAGAGAGACTGGAACAACATGTTTTAATGTATACAAAGCTGGATGATGTCTTATCAAATAGAGACGTGGACTGTTGAGTGTTCAAGGAAGAGACTGTCTATGGCCTGCCTCTCTGTACTGGCTTTTAAAGGAACTATGGAGGATGTTTATTCACAACCTGTAAGTTTGGCCCTGCAGTCTTACAACTGTTCTAATCTCTCGCTCTCTCTCTCTCTCTCTCCAGAGTCTGTGAGGCTGGTGAATGGGACTGGTCTGTGCTCAGGCAGACTGGAGGTGAAGTCTAACCAGACATGGTCCTCAGTGTGTGAAGCTGACTTTGACCAGCAGGATGCCGAGGTGGTCTGTAGGGAACTTGGCTGTGGCACTCCTTCAGTCCTCCAGGGGGCGCTCTATGGAGAAGTGGAGGCTCCAATCTGGAACAAAGAGTTCCAGTGTGAAGGCAATGAGTCTGCTCTCCTGGACTGTGGAAGCTCAGGCTCAGCTAGAAACACCTGCTCACCTGGCAAAGCTGTTGGACTCACCTGCTCAGGTAGCAGAGGAGCTGCAGCTTGGATTTGGCTTAATTTCTGTTCTAATCAAAGTGACTTTAATTTACTTTCTTTTACTAATTACGCGTTTACTCTTACTGTTGTCTCTGTTCAGAGCTGGATAATGTCAGGTTGGTGGGAGGAGCCAGCCGCTGTGCTGGTGGACTGGAGGTGAAACAGTATGGAGACTGGAAACCAGTGAATGACAGGTTCTATAACTGGAACCTGACGTCGGCAGCTGTGGTGTGTAGACAGCTGGACTGTGGCTCTGCTGTCTCAACAACAAAAAAAAGCGACGATGATGGGATCAATGTCTGGACGATCATGTCTGACTGTCTTCACTCTGGGTCTGCACCGAGGGAGTGTGTACTAACAGACCCTTCCCTTGCCATTAGCAGCCTGCAGATCACCTGCTCAGGTAACACCAACAATGACATTAACTCATTGAGTGCCAGCCACTTTTGGAGAACGGACGCTCCCAGTGCCAGAGTTACAGAGCGTTTTCAGTGATTTCTTGAGGCCCACAGAATATTGTGTGATATTACTATGTAAACACCGAACACGCACAAAGAACGATGAGACTCTATTGTATCAGCAGCAAAAAAAAGTTTATTGATATCATTTTCCGTTCTTTAGTTATCAGCCGGTGAAGATAGGTCAAAAACAGCAAAAACAGGCGTTTCCATCTAGAAGCTGAGATATTGAGCCTTTTGTGAAATGAAGCATTTCAAGCAAATCACTGACTCTGAAGCTAATATTTTCTGACCTGAAACATCTGAACAGTAATTTCCTTCAATATAACAGCACCCCTACCCCCCTCTACTGCAAACTCCTCCTCCGTGGGTGTGTCTCTGGTGGCTCTGCTCGCTCTGCTGCTTGTCAGGCGAGTCTCTGCTGCTTGCGGATCCACGTTCGGATGGCGGCCGCTCGTCGGGGGAGTCTGGATCGGGCTCGCTCGTTTCTGGGGTTTCGGTTGTGAGCTGGGATGAAGCTGCGTCCGATTCTGGGCTTTCTGGGCTTTCTGCTGCGCGTTTCAAAGTGTGCTGCACCCAGAGTCTATTTTCGGAGCCCCCCACCGTTGTGCGCCGGCTCCCAGCGCGACAGCGAAAAGCCAAACCATTCTCATGAGAATGGTTTTGTGGAGGAAAAATCCACTGCAATGCTCTGCTGATTCATCAATAATGAGATATCCGTTTTAAATGTTCATAGGAGGTTTTCTTTATTTCCACAATCATCTCTCCGTGCACGGAGGTCTCCTCTCATCTACATTTGACGATACAAGAGCCCCGAATTATTGTTTACTTCACATCATATACTGAAACTATCGATGCCCGCCCCTCATCGTGGAGGGCAGTTCATTGCACCTCCCTCCAACTCAGTCCTTCTCCATGACGTCCATAGTTAATCTGATGTTCACTGGAATACATAACAAGTGTCTATTCTCACAGACACTTCCCAAAACAAGACACAGGTTCCCACAGGAACTCACATGTTCTCTAGACACTTCCCCAAAACAAGATACTTGTTCTCACAGAACAGCAATCCTCTGCATTGCTGAAAAACACAGTTCACTAAATACAGCATGGAATTGCCATAGCTAATAACTAATCAATCAATAAGCATTTGATCAATAATTTTCCATGACAGTTTCATCACGGCTTTTTCTGCTGTTTTTACTCAACTTTCTCTAATCTGGAGAGCACTGTCGCCACCTAATGGGTCGGTAAAATAGGTTATACACATTCAACATGCCCCAAAATTTTACAGGAGATGTATTAGGCATTGATCCACGTCCCACCGTCAAAAAACGCAATTGACGACAATCGTCGTCATTGGCACTCTACGTTAGTATTCGAATTGACGACGATTGTCGTCATTGGCACTCAATGAGTTAACTATGACTGTCATGTTTCCAGTCTCTTCCTTCCTCTGTCACAGTGACAGTCAGTGCTTTACGTTGGAATGAACTGTAATGTTATCCAGAACAATGGCGGGCATCCTAAAGGGAAGAGAAGTGGGCTTAAGCTCACTAGTTCAAATCATATGTCAAGTATGAATAGTAATATAGTGTATTAATAATCTATACTTAAAATAATTACTAAATTTCTTTAATTGTAAATATGGGTTTATGGATAAATAGGCTAGTTAAGCATGGGTAATGTTGTGCTCGTTATTTGGGTGAATTTAGTTAGGTAAAATAAAATATTAATAATCCGAAAATTATTAATATTTCATAAAATTATTAAAATCAAATATGTAATCCTTGATAAGGATTAACCTAGGGGCACCACCGGCTTAATCGCCGGACCTAATCTGAATCACCTTCAGTCTAATCTAAAAGGGGAGAGTTCTTACACCTTAGACAATAGTTTACCACAATTCCACAAAATCACTCTGAAACAGTTGAATTCTAATAAAAGTTGACAATATTTATTATATATAAAATAAAAGAGAGGGATTGGCAATACAGTCAGTGAATTCAAGTTGTAACTGAGTTACATTCTAAACATTTCAATGCATGGTCGATAAATGTGAGGTAGGGGTATTTATCTGCATCAAAAGTGTAAAGCACCGGATGAACACTAGAGGGAGGCAGAGTGTGTGTGTGTGTGGGTGTGTGTGTGTGAGTGAGGGGTCTCTCCTCAAAATGGCCGACCCGGAAGGACCGACTAGACACAAAATGGAGGATACGGGGGTGTGCTTTCGGGCTAAAATGGCGATCGGCCCAAGATGGAGACTAAGGGAATGTGTTCTCGGCACAAAATGGCGGTTAGCCGACTAGTAGCTATGTGTGTGAGTATTTAGCGAGGAAGGGTCCGTTCACGCGCTTGCGCACGTGCCCGTGAGTGAGAAATACCACCGTCTAGATGAAAACAGGGCCGCGAGGCTCTTACTTCGCCACGATTAGTTAATCGACTTTGAATTGGCGAAACAAGTTTCTCTCGGCTCGTTGGCTATATTAGATCCACTCCGTGGATCGGTGAAGAAGTAACTGGCTAGCGTCTAAACACTCGGATTCAGTAATGCATGTATAACCCACAGTCACAGTCAGACATAAACAGTCACAGATTCATTCACAGTATCATATCAGTCAATCGTGTATATCTAAAGATATATATATCATCTAACTCTAACAATTCTAAGCCCGGACTTGAGTGATCAATTCAGTCTGCTTACTTGGCTTGTTCGTTCAGCTCTGCAAACGCGGATGCAGGTTTGTTGCGGTCGGACTCGCAAGGTTCCTCCAGCGGGGAGGAGGGGTGCTCGTGGAGCGGGCGGCCGCTTGTCCCGAAGAGGAAGAAGTGGAGGAAGGAGCGGGGGTTTGAGAATAGGCAGTCGATCTCAGCTGGCCACGCTGGGTTCTTGCATCTGCTGTCGTCTCAGTGGAGGAAAGGGGGAACCTCACAGCTCGCTTCTTCGGGTTGAGGGCACTCAGGCGATGCGGGTCGGTTTCAGGATATCAGAGCTGGCTTAGCCCTGATGTGGAGGTCGTCGGCCTGGTTGCGGCCTTGGCTGCTCGGGTTCGGGCAGGGGGGAAGGGCGGTTTGTCTCGGGATACAAACGCACGTCCTGTCGCGACGATTAGTCACTTAGAACTGAAGTTTTCAGGCTCCAAACCTGTATATGTTTTGGGGTGCAGGGCGTGTCTTTGCTGTAGTTTAGGCACACCGATTGGTTCCCCTTATCTCGCTGCTGTGGGACAAAGGAATCGGCTCGCATCCCTGTGGTTTTTATCACGGGTGTGGTATTCAAATTGGCCCAGATGGCCAGGTATGTGGGGGTTGGGTGCTCCCACTGTCTCCACTAGGACCAGCCAGTATTCAAACAACATGTCTCTCATTCAATGTCAGTGTTCAAACAACATGTCTTTCATTCAATATCACTGTTAATTCAATATCAATGTTAATTCAATATCAATATCAATACTCCAATATGTCTGGCCCAACATCCCCCCGATGGTTGAAAGGGTGTGTTCTGGCACAGTCTTTAAAGCATCTCCAGGGCCATGCGGCCTGCGGGTGGCGACCCATTGGTTGCCTAGTCCGTGAGGCTGAAAGGAGCAAGTTCGTTAGGTCCTACGCTATGTGGTCCTATGTGGGCTCAAGTCCGGGCAGATCACCTGTGTCCGGGCAGGACTTTTCTCAAGTTATTCTATCACTCTATATCACACAAACAATACATTCAGATTGTCATCCTATACTATATCACACAAAAAATACATTCAGATTGTCATACTAGTCTACATCACACGAAGCAATACATTCAGATTGTCATACTTCAAGTTTTCTAGGCAGGGCCTGGGCCCGGTTCTCTATCTTGGTCATTTAGCTCTTCGTTTTTACACGATTTGCATAAAGGGGAAGGGAGAGAAGGGGTGTGAGGTAGTGGGGTTTCTAATGACGCTGTGGGCTAGCTAAGGTACCTTCTCCTGGTAGGAGGGCGAAGCGTGGTGTTGCGGCAGTGTAGGACTCTAGCTTAGCTTGCAGCTTCTGGATGTATTTGTACATTATGTATGCGAGAAACGCGGTGATGACCCAGCCACTAAGGAGGAGGCCAATAGCGATCAGACTGATGGGGTGCTCTTGGTACTGCGATGGGCGGCTTGCGTGTTGGGCAAATGTGGTAGTGAGTCCCGTCGGCTTGATGCTGAACTGGACTCGCTTGGTCCCTTCAGCCAGGAGTTGCTGTTGAAGGGTGTCCCCAATCGTGAGATTGTGACCTTGGAATGCGTCCATTATCTCAATGTCCACGTCATGTCTGTCGGGGTTGAGATAATGGAGGACAGTGTCATCGATATGTACTGTGGCTCCCTGGGGAACTGTGAGGAACATGGTCTGATTCGGCAGGCTCAGTTTAGTGACTGTGTCATGGCGCTCATGTGACATTAGGGCTTCGGTGGCAGGTGTGTTCAGGAGCCATCGGTCACCGGCTTGCTCTACTCTGGTACCCATTCCCTCGTCCTTAATGGACATGCTGCCTTTGCATTTTTGCTCAGTGGATCCGGCTCTCAGGCCGCAGAGATACTTGGTGACATCTCTGATGAAGGGATTGCCTGGGCAAACCCAATGGATGTCCTTTGTTTTGACACACATGTTTAGGTTGGGTACGAGAGTGAGCGAGGGGTCCTCTGGGTGGTACGCGATGAAGGTTGGTGTCTCAAGGTGCACGTGGGTGTCGCCCTTCCAGAAACCAACATTCAACACTGTTTTCAACCTGTATATGTTTTGTTGTTCAATGATTGGTAGGTTGATAAGGAATCCTATTTCTAGACGCTGGGGGTCTACGAAGATTGGGATAGCACTGCCAAGACTATATGCCAAGTGTACCTGAGAGGATTGGACCACGGTGGTCGTGGCGGATTTTAAGATTTGTTCAACCAGAGATAGGGAGACCAGGTAGGGGGGTATGTTACCCCCGCTCAGACTGGTGACTGAGGAGGCTATCTCCCGGGTAAGGTCTTGCATCAAGTCTCTGGTCGCGCGCACCAAGGTCATGTCCTCTCGGACTACGTCGGTTAGAGTCTGCAGGGCGTAGGCAGTGCGGTTAATGAGGACAGAATGGAGGTTCACAGCAACTAGAGTGCCCTGAAGGGTTTTACTGAGGTCCTGTGCTAGTTTTTGTTGGAGAATGAGGCTCTCTCGGATCTCTGGCATTTCACCCTCTAGTTCGCTCATGTGTCGTTGCAGCGTGTTGATGCTGACTGCGTTAGTTGCGGAGACCCCCACTGAGAACAGGGAACCCACGGCAGCGGCTATCATGAGGAGACCCCCCAGGAACCGCTTGGGGCGTTTGTGCCCGCTCAAATCTTTCTCGGTCACCAGGAATTTCTGGAGTTGCTCGAGGATGTGTTCGGTGGTCTGCTTTGCGTGATCCACCGTGTCTTGGACCTGGGTAGCGCTGGGCCTACCTTCAGTGAGTCGGGGTGCGGGGCCGTGCTTACGGTACACGTCCCAGGGGTCTAGGCGCACGTACACTCTCTGGGTGTAGATGCGGCAGCGGGTGAGCAGGAGTCCGGGGACCCCCTGTAGGACTATGCCAGTCGGTGGTCCGGGTTCGACCACCGACTGGCATAGTCCTGTGGTAGACTGGCGTTTAGTGCGAGGAGAATGCAGAGGACCCATGAGAGCTTCATCCTGGAACAAATCAGAGGATCTGGGTTACTAACGCTAGGGTTTTGGAGGACCTAGGTTAGTGGTTAGTGCATGCTTGAGGAGTGAGTGGGCATGCACTTCCTGGCTACCCTATGAAGTTGTGTTCACCTCCTCCGGGGTTGGGCTTGGCCCCCCCCTTGGAGATGGGTGTGGTCGATGGGGCTTGATTTGGTTCGCATGCACCCATTTCAGGACCGGTGGGCGCCTTGAGCGCACGATTTTGATTTGGTAGGCCACTGGGGAGAGTTTTCGCATGACCTCGTAGGGTCCTGCCCAGCTGGGGAGGAATTTCTTAGAGACCCCCACGGGCTTGTCGAAAATGAAATAGAAGACTTGGTCACCTACTTCGTACTCGCGTTGGGATGCCTTCCTATCGTAGTAGGCCTTGGCTCCCTTGGCGCTAGCCTCCAAGTTTGTCTGGGCCCACGCGAACGTGGACCTGAGGTGGGCCCTCAAGTCGGTTACATACTGGGTTGCTGTGTATGCGGTTGCGACACTGATGTCCTCGGGGTGGTACAGGAGGTGTAGCGGAAGAGTCATTTCGCGTCCTGTCATCATCTCGAAAGGAGTGACCCTCGTAGCGCGGTGCGGTGTGGCCCTGATGGCCATCAACACTAGGGGAAGTTTCACGTCCCAGTCTCTTCCGCTCTCGCTCACGTACTTCTTAAGTATGTGAACGACTGTGCGGTTCGCTCGTTCGACCTGGCCCGAGGATTCGGGGTGGTGGGAGATGTGAAACTTTACCTCTATGCCCAGAAGGTTGCATAGTGACGTTGTCACGGCGGCGGTGAAGTGGGTGCCTCTATCGGAGTCGATAGAGAGGGGAAGACCCCACCGGCTGAACACGTGGTTCAGAAGCAGAAGCGCGGTTGTGACTGCGGTGTCGTTAGTAGCCGGAAGGCATTCGACCCATTTTGTGAACGCGCATGTGACCGAAAGGAGGTACTTGTTACCTCGAGATGACTTCGGTACCGGTCCGACCCAGTCGATCTGGAGGTGGGACCACGGGAACTTCACCCCCCTCTTCTGGAGAGGAGCTCGGTTCAGCGGGTGCGACGGCTGAAATTGGCTACACACGAGACACCCTTGGACGTACGCTTTGACGTCGCTGGACATGTGTGGCCAATAGGCGACTTGTCGGATCGTTTCCAGGGTAGCTTTGTACCCTCGGTGTCCTCCGACGGGGAGGTCGTGGGCGTGACTCAGCATCACCCCCCTATGGTCGGCGGGTACCACCCATTTTGCGGCTGCCAGCTCGCAGTCTGAGTGGACCAGTAGGTCTCCCTCCATCCTGAGATAGGGGAGTTGGTGGCGGAGAGCTCGAAGCTCCTCTGTGTCGTCTGGGGCTGGTGACCCAGCCTCAGGACTGTTCTCTGAGAGGAGAACAGTCCGTTTGATAGCTCGAATGGCTGGATCTCGCTCTTGCATGTCAGCCAAGTCTGTGTCGTCGGGTTGACGACCTAGGTACACGGCCTGGAGACAGGTCGTGGGAGTGTCTTTCTGACCGCTTGCCTGCTGTCGCGTGATGGCGTTAACGGCGTGGGCCTGTGGGACCGGGAGCCAGTCGTCCTGAAACTCCCAAGGTGTGCCCTGTTCAGCTCCTAGTTTGGCTAGGCGGTCGGCTTCGTCGTTACCGTCCTTGTCAGGTCCTGACGTTTGGGAATGACCTTTGACCTTCTTCCAGTACACGGTCATTCCCTGCTCTGCGACGAGGCGGTCGCACGCCAAGAAAAGCTCAGAATGTTTGACCTCTTTGTTGCGGACATTTTTCATGCCCTTTGCTTTCCACGAGGGGAAGTGTGAGACAAAGCTGTGGCGGGCGTAGTTGGAGTCAGAACATATTACCAGCTGTCTCACGGCCTGCCTGGCGGCCTGCTGGAGTGTAATGAGTACCGCTGCGACTTCCGCATACTGACTGGTTTTAGGGCCGAGTTGGTAGTGATCGGGTTCGGCCATCTTGTGGTTCACCCACACCACGCCCGCGCCGGCCCGGGCTTGGTTCTCGTGATGGAAAGCGCAGCCATCAATGTAGACCTTGGGGAGGCCTGTGCAGGCATTGTCGTCGTGGTAATGGTGGTCGGATGGAAGCGTTGGCGTGGGGGCGAGCGGAGGTTGCATGCTTGCTTCGCTCTCGCACTCGCAGTGTTGACATTCGGACAAGCCCTGCCCCAGTGCCATCTTGTGGTTCTGGGCGTACTTGATCTCGATGTCATAACCCTGTAATGCCATCATCCACGATGCAACGCGACTGTTCGACACGCGTCCTTCCCTCAGCCGTTGGCTGTTCAGGAAGGTGACGGGTTGGTGGCAGGTCTCGATGACCACCTTTTGGCCCCCGATGTAACTGCGGAAGTGTTCCACAGCCCATACGGTGGTTAAGAGGGACTTTTCGCAGTCCGAGAACTTTACCTCGACGTCGTTCAGCGGTCGGCTTGCGTATGCAACGACGCGTCTGTCAGTGTCATATTTCTGTGCCAGGGCGGCACTGAGGCAAAGGGAGGAGAAGCCTGCCTCCAAGAAGAACTCTTTGTCTTTATCCGGATAGGCCAGACAAGGTGCAGTGCACAGTTTCTCCTTCATCAGGAGGAAAGACCGCTGTTGTGGTTCTCCCCACTGAAAGGGGTTGTCTTTCCGAGTGAGCTCCGTGAGGGGTTTTGCGACCTCTGCGTACTCTTCGATGAATTGCCGCGAGTAGTTGCAAACGCCTAAGAAGCTTTGGACCTCTGTTAGGTTGGTGGGGGCTTTGATATCTTGGATGGCCCGAATTCTCCCGGCTTGGGGTTCGATGCCCTCTGCGCCCACTGTCAGCCCCACGTACTCGACTTTGGTACGGCACCACTGGTCTTTGGCGACTGCCAATTTGGCCCCAGCGGCAGCAAGTTGGTCAAGCACGTGGTGGATCTCTGCCAAGTGTTCCTGGAAGGTGTGGCTTCGCATCAAGATATCATCCACGTAAATGAGGTTCCCGCGGGCGGCGGCATCGCTCATTGCTTTGTGGAGAAAGATGTTGAACTCAGCGGGGCTGTTTGAATACCCGAAGGGGCACCGATTCCAGGTGTATTGGCGGTTACAGAAAGAGAAGGCCAGTTTGTACTGGTCTGCTGTGTCGACCTTCATGGTCCAGAAACCGTTAGCCACGTCCACCGTGGAGAAGAAGCGGGCTCCCTTTCGCTTAGGGAGCTCCTGGTCCAGGTGGATCATGGGCCAGCGAGAAAGCGGTACCTGTTTGTTCAGTGGTCGATAATCGATCGTCAATCTCCACTTACCGGATGGTTTCAAAACAGGCCAGATAGGCGAGTTGTAGGTAGAGTTACACTCCCTTATGATCTGTTTCTCCAGTAGCTGATCCAGGATCTCTTGAATTGACTCGTACGCGGCTAGTGGGATCCTGTACTGACGTACGAAGGTGGGAGGCGCGTTTGGATCAGTTGGGATGCGGACCGTGTGAAGTTCGGTTACCCCGCAGTCGAGCGCGTCCCTGGAGAAGATCGGCAGGAAGTGGTGGAACAACTTTCGTAACTCGTCCCTCTCGTCTTCAGTCGTCAGCGCGTCCGCTTTCGCGATCTGCTGTTCGACTTCAGACTCGAACCCAGGGTAGGGTTCGTCGGGCGGCGGCGGCGTGTGCTCCGGGCCAGGATCGTCAGGCCCGGGCCGGGCCGTGAGGGCATACACGACGAGGTCGCCCTTGTCATTGAGTGACGTGCTATGAACTACTTCGTCGGGGAAGGTTTCGTGACGTGTCACTGTGATCATTTTTGTCGGATACGTGAAAAGGGTTGCGCTGGACGTGTCGTCCCGAGCGAGGGACGCGGGCAGGTCTCCCATGACTGGGACCGTCAGTTCAAAGTCATGAAAAGAGCTGTCGACTAGCATTCCCAGTGGTTGTCGAGTCGGGACTTGGATGGGTGCGTAAGTCAGGTTCTGCACCAAGATGTAGGCTGAACGATTGTCCAGTTCAAGGAACGGAGTGCCGCAGATCGTCAAGTTCATTTCCCAGAAGCGGGGCAGTGGCTGGAAGAATGCCTGTTTGCCGGGTATGGTTTGCCCAGGGCTGATGACCAGGCGGATGGGGACACTCGCGGTTCGAGCCGGGACCGTGACGCGGAACTCGCACATGACCTGACATGCCTGTGGGATGGTTTGCCCTGACGTCATGCGTTCAGGTTCGCAGGTCAATGGGTGGTTCGCGGCGTCGGCCCGGGACCACAGGATTTGGTTAACTGTGTCCAATTGGGCGCCAAGTCTGACCAGTAGGTCTGCCCCCACGCAGAGTGGGGTTTGAAGCCGGGGCACTACGCTCATGAAGTGTTCTACCCGCTTCCGTCCAATCTGTATCGTGAGAGCGCACACGCCGATTGCCTTAAGAAGGGTCTGAGGTGACTCAGCGGAAAGAAGGCGATGGGTTCGCATGGCGAATGCGGGGAGAAGCAGATCCTGTTTACACAGGTCATCGTACAATTCTTGGCTAATGACGGATTTCTCCGACCACAGAGCCAGGATTGCCTCCGGGACCTCCCTGTCATTCACGCGCACGCCGCCGACAAGGCGGGGGCTGTACAGGTTGGTGTCGGAGTTGACCAGTGAGCATAAGAACGACGGGTGGTCCTGCAGTTGCGGCTGCAGTGGCGGCACGGAGGGTTCACCCGCACGGTGGTTTGCCGGGCGGGGCGTTTCGACCTCTGTGACGACCGTGACTTGGTTGTCTGACACAGGCCGAGGGCCTGTTGTCGCCAGGGGTTTTGGCGTTGGGACCTGGGCCCAAATGCGGTTGCCGTGGCAGTCAATGAGCGGACCCAGCCGGTCCAGGAGATCCTGGCCAATGAGGAGTGGCTCAGTATCAAGGAGACAGATGTGGATAGGGTGGTTCAGAGCCATCCCTTGGAAAGCGACATCAAGACGGGCCCGTTGGATGATGGGGGATCGGTCTTGAGTGTAGCTGGTGATGCTAACATTGCAAGGCTCGATCCGGGGCGATCTATTGGCTGCGAGCATGGCTTTTTGGATTGTCGCGAAGGTGTTGGCGCACATCAAGCTGATTTCGGAGCCTGAGTCTAATAGGGCGAGGGTGCGAATGCACCCTCCTACAAGAACCGGGGTGTAGATGCGGTGGGCGTTTCCCTTGCGGACAAGGTCACCCAGGAAGGTTAGGGAAGACTGGTGAGGAGGAAGTGGAGAAGTGGTGTTGGGGAGCGGTTTAGGTCCCTGAGGTCCCCTCCCCCATTCGACAAAGTAAACTTTGGCGGCGGGTGGAGGCTCTCGGCCTAGTCATGCGGATGGGGGTTTGTGTGGCCCCCCCTTGGGGTCAGCTGGTCTGTCTTTGTCAAGGAGCGATTTTACCGTGTCACTTAAAGCGTTCAGCGCGTCTCGGGTCGACTGGTTTTCCGCGGTTGTTCGCCTATCCCTACCGTCGGTGTCGTCCCCTGACTGGTTCTTATACTGGTTGGGTTTGTATGATTTCTTACCTGACTGGTCCTGGTTCTGCCAGTGCCGTTCTTGACTGGGGTGGTAGGAATTCCCTGATTGGTTCTGTACCCAGTCCTGATTGTGCCAAGAGCGTCCCTGACTGGGGTGGTAGGAGTTCCCTGGCTGGTTCTGTTCCCACTCTTGGTTCTGCCAATGCCGTCCCTGATTAGGATGGTGAGCTTTCCCTGATTGGTTCTGTACCCAGTCCTGGCCCTGCCAGGAGCGTCCCTGGTTGTTTTTTCCCCCCCTTTCCTGCTTCCTACCCCTACCTCGATGGCTGGGCTGCCTGTCTTTTAAGTGTGAGGGTGCAGGGTGTCGAGGAGCGGTGGGCTTCCGGGCCTGGGGCACCTCGTCGCCCTCTAGGGTGAGACGGTCAGGTACTGGCTTCTCTACGCTGTAAACTCCTCTATGCTGGGCTTCCTCTTCCTGAGGATAGTCTCCCATGACTGGGTAGACTTGGGGGGTCTCTAGGTGTTTCCTGGTTGGCTTGGGTCGTGCTTCCCATGCCAACTGTGCGTACTGTCGCGTATAGCTCAGTGTGGACTGGAGGAGCCTGCAATGAGTCTCTACACCGGAGCGTATGCTCTCGTGCAGGTTCGACATGTAGGTGAGGAGGAACTCCCTATCTCCCTCCCCCCCCCCGACGGGGGGGCCTCTACCCTGGAAGTAGGCTGCTGACAAGCGCCTGAAGTACTCTCTGGGATCTTCGTCTACTCTCTGTTTGATGGCTTCGGCGGCCCTTCGCGCGATGATCGGGTCAGAATACTGGCGGTACTCCTGTCGGAGGGCCCGGCAGACAAGTCGGTAGCTCTTTTGAGTCCGACTGGGAAGTACGTCTATGAAATCGCGGACGGTGCTCGTGGTGGTCTTCCAAACCAACCAGAGCCTCTCCCGCGTGGTAGGTCGCTCCAGGTTGGTGAGGTAACGACTGACGTCTCGTAGGTACCGATCGATGTTGGCTGCACGGTGCGCCGGGTCAAAGCGTTCTATGTCCCTGGCGAAGGACTCGATTCGCCGGTCACGGACATCTCTTTCCCGCGCGGTGAACGCTGGCTCGGAGTCGGATGACGATGAGTCGTTGAGGTCGTCCGCCCATAGGCCACGCCCCATGTGACCCGAGAAGAGGAGGGGCGTCTCTTGGTAGTAGCCTTCGCTCCTCTTACTCTCCTGGCCATGCCGGCGTTGCTCCTCCCGTGGGTGGGAGTCGGCGTGGCGTTCGTCGCGCCAGCGGTCGTCTGCCCGCCGCCCTGTGGGCGGGGGGCAGTCGTCCGGGCGGTCGGTGCGGCGTTCGTGGCCCCAGCGGTCGTCTGCCGGCCGCCCTGCGGGCGGGGGGCAGTCGTCCGGGCGGTCGGTGCGCCAGTGGTCGTCTGCCCGCCGCCCTGTGGGCGGGGGGCAGTCGTCCTGCGGGCGGTCGGTGCGCCAGTGGTCGTCTGCCCGCCGCCCTGTGGGCGGGGGGTAGTCGTCCTGCGGGCGGTCGGTGCGGCGTTCGTGGCCCCAGCGGTCGTCTGCCGGCCGCCCTGCGGGCGGGGGGCAGTCGTCCGGGCGGTCGGTGCGCCAGTGGTCGTCTGCCCGCCGCCCTGTGGGCGGGGGGTAGTCGTCCGGGCGGTCGGTGCGGCGTTCGTTGTCCCAGCGGTCGTCCGGGCGTGGGTGCGGGGGATGGTCGCGCCTGTGTCTATTCCCCCCCCTCCTCTGGTGGAGGGGAGACTTCGGTCCTACTGTCCTCGAAGTGTGGTTGCTCCCAGGCGGCCTTACTGTGGCCACTCTCACGGGTTAGCGACCCCCCTTGTTCGTGCCTGCGCGACGGCCTTACCAGCGTGGACTCGTACGGGGGTCGGGGTCCCCTGACCCCGGACTCGGGCATGGCGGGCGTGTCTATGGTATATAGTGAGGGTTCGACCTCACCACCGGGCCCGTTGCGCGATAGCGCTGATGCAGCAGGTGTCTGGGCCATGTGGGATGAGGATACCTGTGGAGGCGAGATTACCTGTTGCTCCTGGTTATGGACCTGTCGGGTGAGGAACGAACATGCAAGCTGGTGGGCTGCATACCTACCCGTTTTCCTTTTCTCCTCCTCGCTCTCTAGGTCCGCCTCTCTCTGGGCGTTTCTCCTTTCCCAAGTATCGATTTCCCTCTCTTGGTCCTCGACTGTTGCTTCCAGATGCGCCTTTTGCTTTTCCAACTCAGCTGCTCGTTCCTGCAGCTGTGCGTTGGTTTTCCTGTAAAAGGTATCTCTGTGGAGGACAAGATAAAGCATCTCTGACAGGATGGTAGCGTCTACCTTACCGTCAAGTTTTATGGCTTTTGCTTTTCCTTCCAACATTTTCTCACATTCTTCTGGTGTGAGCTTCCGCAGATATTCGATCTGTCCATCACTAGGAGGAACCACCGTCATGAGCGTTTCATGTAACAGCTGGTCGGGCGAGGCCGAGTGCTCTGCAGCAGCACTCTGGCCGTTGTGCTGTGACATCTTACCTGCTAGTCAGTGCACTTCTTAAGCTTAGGTGGAGCTCGTACCTGTAGCTTGAATGTCAAATAGCTTGTATTTGAGAGGCAAACGTAAAATAGGCTTGTGGTCAAACTGTGTTTGCGAAAGTCCTATGGTTGAATTTTAAATATAAGCAGGTTTTAATTCAACTGTCGTTGCCTAATGTTACGAGTTAGTCGCTATGCAAGCTTGAAATAAGGGGTTCTTAAATCAAAACGATTGAACTGTGTTAGTTGTCTGTGTCAGTCTGAATCTGTGTCAGTCTGAGCGGTGGTAGCTCTGTCTGGCTCCGCTCGTTCTGGCTGGAAGCTGTTTGGGAGGTTATTAGCATTCAGTGCTTGGCATGCGCTTCAGTGGTTACACAATGCAATTTAGGTAATTCAGTGTTTCAGTCAAAATTGTGATATTTGTGGTAAACTCTGCCTGAAAGATGCCTCGGGCGGGGCTCCAAATGTTGTGCTCGTTATTTGGGTGAATTTAGTTAGGTAAAATAAAATATTAATAATCCGAAAATTATTAATATTTCATAAAATTATTAAAATCAAATATGTAATCCTTGATAAGGATTAACCTAGGGGCACCACCGGCTTAATCGCCGGACCTAATCTGAATCACCTTCAGTCTAATCTAAAAGGGGAGAGTTCTTACACCTTAGATAATAGTTTACCACAATTCCACAAAATCACTCTGAAACAGTTGAATTCTAATAAAAGTTGACAATATTTATTATATATAAAATAAAAGAGAGGGATTGGCAATACAGTCAGTGAATTCAAGTTGTAACTGAGTTACATTCTAAACATTTCAATGCATGGTCGATAAATGTGAGGTAGGGGTATTTATCTGCATCAAAAGTGTAAAGCACCGGATGAACACTAGAGGGAGGCAGAGTGTGTGTGTGTGTGGGTGTGTGTGTGTGAGTGAGGGGTCTCTCCTCAAAATGGCCGACCCGGAAGGACCGACTAGACACAAAATGGAGGATACGGGGGTGTGCTTTCGGGCCAAAATGGCGATCGGCCCAAGATGGAGACTAAGGGAATGTGTTCTCGGCACAAAATGGCGGTTAGCCGACTAGTAGCTATGTGTGTGAGTATTTAGCGAGGAAGGGTCCGTTCACGCGCTTGCGCACGTGCCCGTGAGTGAGAAATACCACCGTCTAGATGAAAACAGGGCCGCGAGGCTCTTACTTCGCCACGATTAGTTAATCGACTTTGAATTGGCGAAACAAGTTTCTCTCGGCTCGTTGGCTATATTAGATCCACTCCGTGGATCGGTGAAGAAGTAACTGGCTAGCGTCTAAACACTCGGATTCAGTAATGCATGTATAACCCACAGTCACAGTCAGACATAAACAGTCACAGATTCATTCACAGTATCATATCAGTCAATCATGTATATCTAAAGATATATATATCATCTAACTCTAACAATTCTAAGCCCGGACTTGAGTGATCAATTCAGTCTGCTTACTTGGCTTGTTCGTTCAGCTCTGCAAACGCGGATGCAGGTTTGTTGCGGTCGGACTCGCAAGGTTCCTCCAGCGGGGAGGAGGGGTGCTCGTGGAGCGGGCGGCCGCTTGTCCCGAAGAGGAAGAAGTGGAGGAAGGAGCGGGGGTTTGAGAATAGGCAGTCGATCTCAGCTGGCCACGCTGGGTTCTTGCATCTGCTGTCGTCTCAGTGGAGGAAAGGGGGAACCTCACAGCTCGCTTCTTCGGGTTGAGGGCACTCAGGCGATGCGGGTCGGTTTCAGGATATCAGAGCTGGCTTAGCCCTGATGTGGAGGTCGTCGGCCTGGTTGCGGCCTTGGCTGCTCGGGTTCGGGCAGGGGGGAAGGGCGGTTTGTCTCGGGATACAAACGCACGTCCTGTCGCGACGATTAGTCACTTAGAACTGAAGTTTTCAGGCTCCAAACCTGTATATGTTTTGGGGTGCAGGGCGTGTCTTTGCTGTGGTTTAGGCACACCGATTGGTTCCCCTTATCTCGCTGCTGTGGGACAAAGGAATCGGCTCGCATCCCTGTGGTTTTTATCACGGGTGTGGTATTCAAATTGGCCCAGATGGCCAGGTATGTGGGGGTTGGGTGCTCCCACTGTCTCCACTAGGACCAGCCAGTATTCAAACAACATGTCTCTCATTCAATGTCAGTGTTCAAACAACATGTCTTTCATTCAATATCACTGTTAATTCAATATCAATGTTAATTCAATATCAATATCAATACTCCAATATGTCTGGCCCAACAGTAGGATTAAATAAGTCATATTTAATTTGTGTTGTGTATGAGAATTTGCTCATTGCACTTTCCAAAGTGTCGTTTCCAAAGTGATGTGAGTCAGCCTCCGAAACGCTACATCTCAGGTGACCCACACCCCAGGTCGCATTGGGCTGAATTTTGATATGAATGCACGCCACACTCCTAATGGATGCAGGATAGTGGGATACGCACGCGAACGCAAAAAGCGAGTACATCTCTGATCTTAGTCTTATTACCACACCGTCCAGTGACTAGGTTCGACCTAGTCTTGTTTTCTTATCTATTGTCATTCTTGCTTTTGTTTGATCTGCTTTTTATCTTTACATGTTCGAAATAAAAACGATCAAATCAAAATTCCCGTTCCACTTCAGCAAGGCATCTCCTTCCCCCTCTGGAGGTAACATCATAATGTATTACGTTCGTCAAGGCAGCAGTTTGTCTCGGAGTCTTTTAATGCATTTTGAAAAACAATAAGAGTCTATATGAGTTCTAGCCTGCAGAACAGACAGTAGGAGCTTCTGACTAATGGAAATACATCAGAGGAGATTTAGAGTTTTCATGGGACATAATGGAGACAGGAAAACATTATCTGGTATTATCCTTTCAACAAATAACAACTGAATCAAGATCAATATTGCAACTTGACTTTCTCCCTGTCTCTGTTCATCTATCTGTTAAATTCCAAATTTGAAGCTTATCGAGCAAGTTTCAGGAGCAGGACACACCTCCTCGGCATTACCATAATCCATAATATACTTTCTGGTAGATGTCGGAGGTATGCTCTCAGAGCCCAAAAACCTTAGCCTACCTGTGGTGTCCCTCAAGGAAAAATTATTGGTCCTTATTATTATTACTATTGGCAGCATATCCATGTTTTTGTATATGGATGATTCTGCTTTGTTGGTAACTGGAGAGTGCCTAGAATCAGTTAGATTATCACTTGGTAAAGAGCCCCAAAAAGTAAGCAGTCGATGTTGGTTATCGAATAAAATCAATCAATCAGTTATCACACAAATCCTCTTTCTCCTCTTTAACACGTTAACTGCCAACGACGTACTGATACGTCAAGCAGAATCCAACCGTTCACTGCCAGCGACGTATGGATATGTCAAAAAAATCGTTTTTTTTTTTTTGACGGTGGGGCGTTGATCAATCCCTTTTACGTCTCCTATACAATTATTGGAGGTATTGAATGTGTATAATCTATTTTACCGACCCACAAAGTGTTGACAGTGCTCCCCCAGACGAGCGAAATCAAAGAAAAAGGGAGCAAGCCATTCAAGGAAATGGCGAGGCGATTTTACAGTATTACATTCTCATGAAAATGGTTGGGGGAAAACGCTCTCGTTTTCGCGCTGATTGCTGGCGATGCGGGATTGCAAATTTACATAATACATTACAGGTGGAACACACTTTGAAACACGCAGCATAAATATGACCAGAATCGCAAAAGCTTCTCTCAACCAAAACTCCCAAGAAGCGAGCGAGTCCATGCCGACTTCCTCAAACAGCAGCCTGCAGATAGGCACAGGACAGCAGCAAAAGCACTGAGACTGACGGCCGCTGCAGCCAAGAAGAGGGAGGAGTTGAAGCAACTCTGCCTCTCGCTCTCTCCCTCTCTCTCTCTCTCTCTCTCTCGCTCTCTCTCTCTCCCTCCCTCCCTCTCTCTCTCTCTCTCTCTCTCTCCCTCTCCCCCTCTCACTAGGATTAAACCTAGTGCGTCTCCCTCCCGAGAGGGAGGGAGAGAGAGAGAGAGGGAGGGAGAGCGAGAGGGAGGGAGAGAGAGAGAGAGAGAGAGAGAGAGGGAGGGAGAGCGAGGGGAAGGGAGAGAGAGAGAGAGAGAGAGAGCGAGAGGGGGAGGGAGAGAGAGAGAGAGAGAGAGCCAAAAATGAATGGTTAAAGTGACAGCTCTATCGAATTTCACAAAAAGCCGTTTATCTCTGAATATTTTTTCTGATGCTAAAACCATGCTGTATTCAACTGCTAATGCTTACATAACTACTAACTCTACAAACTAACTCTTTTAGACAGAGAAAGTACACATTCTATTAGTACTTTTGAGATATTGTATGTTCACAAACTCCAAGCAGAAAATAATCCTCGGCGCTTGTAAAATGAGCCACAATCCTCAAAAAACGGCTTGGCAGTAGCTACCTACAGCAAGAAAAAAACGGCTGGCAGTCAATGTGTTAATCTCGTATTCTGCGCCCCTCTCTCCCTCCCCTCACCCTATTCTCTTCATGTCTTTTCTCTCCTCTTCTTTGTAGGGTCCTGAGCATAGCTGCCACATTGACTGCTTTGGCCTGTTGCTGCGATACATCAACGTCGCCGCCATATTGAAGGGGCAAGTAAATATGGGAACTGCGGTTTTTCTGGATAAAAAAGCACTATAAACGTTTACATTTCTCAACCAATGTGAATGAGTGGTTTTATATTCAGGGGTTTATGATATACTCATTCACTTTGTAATACTGGGAGGGGTGGGGGGAATGTATCATATCATATCCTAAAAGCCTCCACAACACATTCAGCAAGCAGAAACATTAGCTCATCGATCATGTTCAATAAATCATTGAAACGAGTCTTGTTTTGGGTGTGCTCCTTGCCAGTGAAATTCTTTATTGTCATTAGTAAAGAAATGCATGTTGTAATAACGGTGTTGGGGGTAACTCATTACAAAAGTAACATATTACATGTAATATATTACTTTTAGCAGTAACTCAGTAATATAACTCATTACTTATAGGATTTCAGTAATATTATACCAGTTATTTTGTCAAGTAACTCAAATTACAAATTGAGTTACATTTTATTAAATCAAAGCACATATTTAAAAAAAGATGCAATCATTTCCTAATCAAACTGTGTGTTTTTATGCAAATAACCACTATTGAAGATGACAATAACAAAGGAAAAGAATAACATTTAGAATTTTGGATTGTTTACACTGACTTCAAGACGGTTGAAATTATTTTTCGGGATGGTGCCAGGGTGGCGATGTCATTCTGCTGCTGCTGTTGTTTTGATGAAAGTAATGCAAAAGTGGTGTAATAAGTAACGAGTTACTCTACACAGAAAGTAATATTGTAATGTAATGTATTACTTTCAAATGAAAGTAACTAGTAATATGTAGTATATTACATTTTGAAAGTAACTTGCCCAACACTGATAGTATATCAGATCAACATTTCCACATTAAACCCCGCTCTCCCTTGTATCTTACTCTTCTCTGCCCAGCGAACGCAAACCGTTTTTTCAACATTGATTTTAGTTTAGTTTAGTGGGTGTTGATATTAGGTTTGAATGTCTAAGACCTAATTCCACCCTCTTTTCAACCGGCTAAAATGCGGTTACAATACAACATCAACGTGTCAAAAAACAACAACAATTTGGTTAATCATATTGTTAAAACGTTTGTCGTAGCTTGAAATAGAGGCAATATTGATACTGTGTGAATTGGTATTTGTCCAATTCATTCTGTAAATGAGTTAAAATCTGGTCTACACAAAAACTACATTTCAACGCATTTTATGTCACATGAAATATCATAAATATGGAACTACAGTATATAGGCTATGTGCTGCCAGCAAAAAGCTTCCAGGACACAACTAATACTTTAGCACACTATAGAATAATGAATTGAGTATGTGCCTGGCACCCCATATCTTTTCAATGAACAGATAGCTCAGTTGGTAGAGCATGCAGTGGCCTGAATGTCAGAGGTTGGTGGTTTGAATCCTGTGTGAAGTGTTGCATTTTTAAATTAAGATCCTGGTGAAATATGGTCTAAATGTGAACGTTCACTTTTGAACCTGTCTTGCACGTTTATTCAACGTTGAACCTAAACGTTTTTTAAACGTCTTTTCAACCAGAAAATGCTCGCTGGGTGGGCTTACATTCCTACTCATGACAACGTTTTTCAATCTCTAGTTGATGGTCACTGAGCAGCCCATGCAGATAGGTTGGTGATGTCTGTACCAGGGTGGTCACTGAGCAGCCCATGCAGATAGGTTGGTGATGTCTGGACCAGGGTGGTCACTGAGCAGCCCATGCAGATAGGTTGGTGATGTCTTGACCAGGGTGGTCACTGAGCAGCCCATGCAGATAGGTTGGTGATGTCTGGACCAGGGTGGTCACTGAGCAGCCCCTGCAGATAGGTTGGTGATGTCTGGACCAGGATGGTCACTGAGCAGCCCCTGCAGATAGGTTGGTGATGTCTGGACCAGGATGGTCACTGAGCAGCCCCTGCAGATAGGTTGGTGATGTCTGGACCAGGGTGGTCACTGAGCAGCCCATGCAGATAGGTTGGTGATGTCTGGACCAGGGTGGGAGTTTCATCATTTTAGAGGCAAGACCATTTGGCC
Source organism: Poromitra crassiceps (assembly GCF_964638095.1). Lineage (NCBI taxonomy): Eukaryota > Metazoa > Chordata > Actinopteri > Beryciformes > Melamphaidae > Poromitra > Poromitra crassiceps. The sequence goes on along the minus strand of NC_139642.1, from coordinate 17,491,498 downwards.
TTCGGCGTCACGCTTTTTTAGGGCACAAGGCCACATGCCAGGGCACAAAGGCCATTGCTGCGGCTCTATTGACATCGTGAAGAGCCATTTTTCTGAAATTTGTGTTAAAATGAGGTAATTACACATCTTTTACATAGGCTACATTAAACTGAGACCACTGACACTTTTAAAGCAACTGACAGTAGCAGGCTGGTAGCAGGGCACAGCTGCGGCATTATGGTCAGTGGTAGTTATGCAGTTGTAAGGAATTTAGATAGAAATATGGATTTTGATATCACTATTGATTCAATAAGTTAATATCAAAACCCCGGAGCACCACCACGTTGATCAGTAATTTATATTACTTTAATAAGTAATTTATATTACTTTAATAAGTAATCTATATTACTCCTGCCGTAGGTCACAGGGAATCAGAATCAGTTCTAAAGGAAGGGAGATCTTTAATCGACTGATATTATTATAACAAGCAAAGAACAAGTTTTAACTTCAAAACAGAATGCGTTTATTTAATCCACCAAATAGTAAAATCACAGTATTATGCATAACACCTTGTTCGATTGAGAGGTAAGGAGGAAGTAGGAGGAAAGTGAAAGAAAGGAAATAAGGTATTCAAAGAAAGCCTAGTTTAAACCTAACCTAATTAAATACATATTCTAATTCAATAGGTGAGTATTCTAAGTTACTCTATCTTCACAGCACTCTCACAATAAGCAGAAAGACGTGTGGTCACTTTGCCTGACGTGGGGAGGCTGATCAAGCCGGCGGACTCCTCTCTCTGGCCTGGTGCGGCCTGGGTTGTCATGGCGACGACGGGTGGCATGTCTGCTCTTGGACAGGCAGACGAGGGGGTCCCAGAGGCCGGCGGGCTGTTGGTTCAATTGTCTTTTAATGATCCTCTTGGTTAGAGGATCTCATCCCGTTGAAAAGGGATAATCAAAAATTATTTAAGCTTCACCTATCAAAAATAAAGCAACAAAAGGCATCTAATCTCACTATATTTAGTTCGATGAGAGCCAGGTTTTCCTTGAAATCTGTTTGTCGAGTCAATACTGTTTGAATGGAGCTTGGTTGTCCACATGCCTGTTCTCGGGAAGCGGTCTCATGGTCATGGGACCTGACACGGCTTTCCTCCGTCAGGGCCAAGGGATCCAAAAATCATATCAGTGGGTTGGTTATCAAGCCCAAAACTCCTCAAATCAGACGCTTAATGTCCATCAGTGTTCTGTTGCTCTGCTGTCAAGTGACTGACTGCATATAAAATTGGCCAGACTATCACGCCTCTTGACTGGGTGGTAGTCATATCATCGCCTTCAAAAGCATGGCATCTTTTGAGGCCTAAAAGTATAGGACTACATCTTGAATGCAGAGGGCTCTGCCTGTTCTAAAAAGTCCTTGTTGTTGTGCCAAAGTTCTTCTTTCGTCTGCTCAAAAACTGTTAGCGAGCCCTGTCAGGAGGAAGGGGCAGGCAACGCCCCTTGCAACATAGCCCTCCTTTATGCAAATGAGATACATTCAGAATAGTAATTTTCACTATTTATAGAACTTAACTAAACTATGTACCTCTTTTACAAACTTATTTATATTCCTTGACATCACTCTTGGTGTAAAAAAAACAAAATATAGATGGAAAAGATAAAGGTAAATAGACAAAATAGATACATGTATAGACAAGCATTGGTCTTGTTACACAGGATGGCCCAAGAAAGATTTATGACTGTTTATCCAGGGACAAGCGGCGAGAAAACATGTACCTCTTTCCTTTAAAACTTATCACATGCTTAAAACATCTCATCAAATGACTTCATAGCCATGACACTTTCAGAATTACATCACACACATTATTCTGATTGTTTTGAAATCAAACATGTGTGGTGTATCTTTATATTTAAGGAATAAACCAAAACTATTTCTGGAACACATATCTTTACCAAATCTTGTATACGTGTACGTAACACAAACATATCTAATGAAACCACGGTTTAATTAAATCACTTATCTTGGGTGAATTAAAAAGAGTTACCCTAGATTCGATAACATGTCAACACTGTTAGATCTACGGTAACTAATTAAATGATTGTCACACACAGATTAACACACTATACATATACATTCCTACTCAAGAAGTATGTAATACTAATTAACTTGACAAAGTATAGAATCATGAGGTTTGTTAATTCCATTTTGGCCACACACAAAAAGACCAGGACAGTGAATGTCTACTGGCTCTTCTTAAAAAGGAATGTGAAGTGGTTTATAGCCTTTGACCCCCCACTTCCATTCGATGACCTTTGGTTTAAGGAGGAAGATGGGACCATGTTGTACATTTACAAAGCATTATTAAACATACCCATGATTTATATAGATCAATGTGGGTTGCGATTCGGAGAATATTGATACCAAACACTCCATGAGTTGCACGTACAGTACACAAGTTCCTAAACTGTTTGCTTCCAGACTCAGTGCCTGGGCATGACTGTTTTGCTTCAAGAGTCCTGTCCGGGGTCCCGTCCGTGTGACCTGCAAACTAAATCTCCGCCAACCGGACAGAACGGACATTGACGGAACACACTGTCAGTAGTTAGAAATCACTCCTTTGGTATCTCCAGACAGGCTGGCGCCATGGGCCCTTCTTGGCTGCCCCCAGATGCAAGGTGCAGCCAGAGGTCAATTCCTGTGACCTCTGGAGAGGAGAGATCTGTGCATTAAATATTCAATATTTAATGAATGCTATTAGATGATTTTCGCTACATATCCCCCCCGTTGTATCCTAGAAGCATTCCGGATCTTCTGGGAGACAAGGAGAAGAAATCAGATGGTAGATGCATAGTGACCACGTTCCTGCATGAGAGTGCTGTATCCTTATATTCAAGCAGATAGATGAAGCAGGGATAGAACAGATAAAGGGAAAGATAAGATCTTTGCCTATCGTATTTAGAATGACCTATGTCACATATTCCTAGTGATCTGGAAGTCACTTATACTCTTAATAATAGTTTCAACATCTGTGTGAGCGGTCAAAACTGAAAACATACCAGAGGTTGTTCTTTTATTCGAAGTCTGAGAAGACTCTGGTTTAACGCACAGTGCCCTTATAGGTTGTAAAGTTTACCACTGAGACCGGTACTTAACCACTGAAGGGGGAACCTAACCCCCCTTCTCTTAAGAAGAAACCATTCTGCTTATCACTTCTCCAAAAACAACCTCTTAAAGTTTGATAGGAAATAACCAACTCAACAGGAGTGTGGATTTAATTTTGTGATCCTGACAGGAAGCTGACCGTTTTTTATCATCCCCTTTTGTATGAAATGTGGAAGAGTTAAGTTCTCTCACCATTAATGAATCGGCCGACTAAGACATTTCATACACTAGGTTGATAAGTGGCTTTGTCATAATCAAATATGGGTTTTCCTGTGGAATAGTTAACCCGCTCACTTCACTGCTGGTTGACGAGGTTACTCCAGCGATTTTATTAGTGGCTGTTTCATTCGCAACCAAGGGGTTGCTTTTAGCGCACCTTGGTTGTAAACCAGGCACGGTTCAGATTTCATTGTTTGAAAATAATGTTCAGACATCTTATCAAAATTTGGTATAGGCTAGCACAATAACAATGTCAAGTGCCTATTCCATCATGTGACAAAGGGTTAGAACATATGGGACATTATATTCCTATCATGTACACCAGACTGCCATATCACAAAATAACCACTTTATTGACTGTGTGTGTCTGTAGGCTATTCTCTGTGACGGTACCATAGCGTACATAAACCCGATCACATGGCCTTGTATTTAATTCAATGGTCCTGACTGATGGGTAAATTCTGCTTTCCGGCCGTCAGTCACAACCAGCGGCTAAGGACCCGAATCCTGAACAATTCTAATTCAACAGCAAACAGGTTTTTTTTTAATATATCTGGCGAACAGTCACGTAGGTGTCATAACCGCATTATAGCCATGTTGAAAATGAGAAATCTTTCAGCTCAAACGGACAAACGCGCCCCCAGCTGAATTTGATCATATAACGATATAATTAATACTGGCTGGCAGGCCGTATTTTCACATCCTGACAAAGCAGGCGCATGTATGCAAAGCAATTATTAGTTAAGGATGCATCATGCAAGCGGATTATATTTGCCTGTACAATAAGATTATATGTGTGGCGGCAGCTATGACTGGGGGGTTTGAGATCAACCCCCCCCTGCTTCCTCGCGTAGGCTATGCCAAACATGGTAACCCAACATGTCAGTGCCGAAGTGTTCCATCCACACAGCTTGTGGGATAAATGTAGGCTATTCGCTTTGCAGGTTGCATGCAGCGGTTCTCAACATGGGGTCCGTGGACCTAGACATGTTAGTGATTGAAAGTGATTGAGCTTTGAACTCGGGACTTCACTAGCCTATTCATGTGTGTGTTGAGAGCCTACAGCTATTACAGGGGTAGGATGAACACTTCACACAAGTTTAAAATGCATTTTCGTTTAAAAGCAAAACACTGCTTGATGCGCACCCCCGCTTTCATGGGGAGACTGAAAGGAGGGGGGGGGTTGCTTCCCCCCCATAAGAGACTGACGTGTTGACGTCAGCATCTAGGTTTTAGGTTTTAGGACGGCGCGCTTATAGGCTAGGCCTACTCTACTGTACACATAACATGTCATAACAGTAATTAGCTAGCCAGCATCGGGCTGGTTAAACGCAGCACCAATGCACATGGCAGAAAACACAGGGCAAGCAGCTTGCTGAGCGCGTCACTCGCGGTTGATCTGTGTTTTGATTCACAGGTGTAGAGTTTTCCACTCTCTGTGACAAGATTAACCTTCTCAGCTCATAGCTGGTCAAATAAAGTCAGGTGGCTAGTCTGATTTAAAAACGCGAAGGGGTCCGGATGGATTTAAATCAGCTAGAAATCGTAGCATGATTCATTCCTCATTCCGGAGCATATTATCTTTCTTGAAATCCAACGGGCACACGCGCAGATCAATACTCGATTAATGCAATTTAAGAAGATATCTACTCTCTGTAACCAGATTAAACCTTCTCAGCTCATATAGCTTGTCAATAAAATCAGGGAGCTATTCTGATTTAAAAACGCGAAGTAGTCCTAGGAATCGTAGCATGAGTAACCATATCCCAGAGCTATATCTTTCCTTTTTCCACGGGCACGCGCGCAGATTTAGTACTCGAAACCTTCTCAGCTTATATAGCTTGTCAATAAAATCAGGGAGCTATTCTGATTTAAAAACGCGAAGTAGTCCTAGGAATCGTAGCATGATTAACCATATCCCAGAGCTATATCTTTCCTTTTTCCACGGGCACGCGCGCAGATTTAGTACTCGAAACCTTCTCAGCTTATATAGCTTGTCAATAAAATCAGGGAGCTATTCTGATTTAAAAACGCGAAGTAGTCCTAGGAATCGTAGCATGATTAATCATATCCCAGAGCTATATCTTTCCTTTTTCCACGGGCGCGCGCACAGATTTAGTACTCGAAACCTTCTCAGCTTATATAGCTTGTCAATAAAATCAGGGAGCTATTCTGATTTAAAAACGCGAAGTAGTCCGGGTGGATTTAAATCAACTAGGAATCGTAGCATGATTAACCTCTTATTAGAGCTATCTTTTGGCCTTTATATCAGTTCTCAAACTGCGGACAACGCGCAGTGAAACCTCACTCTGCATTCGTTCACAATTCACTGTTAGCAGCAAGCTCTGCTGTGCTTAGCCTTTAGCTAAGCCTAGGTAGCCACTGCAGCAGCTAACTTGTCAACAACGCGGTTCCGGTGTAGGGTGTAGGGCTGTGAGCAGTGACGCCCTCGCCTGGCTCCACCCCCTGATATACGCTCGGCGTCTCGCGCAGATCAGCTCAGTCTATACAGAGCAACGGCAGCGTATTGCTGCCCTGAGCCGTGGAGCAGGGAGACGTTTGGCTCCTCCAGCCAGCTGACCAATCGCAGCGGCTGGCCATTTGACTCAATGTTTGGTCCCGTTTGTACTGAGCAGACGGAGAAAGGTCCTCCTAACACTTGAATCGTGTTATCAAAAGAGGTCTTTAATCAATAGGCTATTATCATAACGAACTCACAATCCTCAGATTAATGTCCTCTTAACACAGCGATGCTGTGTTCCTTCTTTTTCTTTCTCAGAATCGATACTCAGCTATGTCTTATAAACACATGCTTTTATGGCAAAAACACATTGCATTCACCTTGGTCAATGATAGTTCAGTTTGTTTGTGTTTGTGCTTGTCAAAATAATATGTCAAGCCTCACACGGGGCACCAAATATGTAAGGAATTTAGATAGAAATATGGATTTTGATATCACTATTGATTCAATAAGTTAATATCAAAACCCCGGAGTTGATCAGTAATTTATATTACTTTAATAAGTAATTTATATTACTTTAATAAGTAATCTATATTACTCCTGCCGTAGGTCACAGGGAATCAGAATCAGTTCTAAAGGAAGGGAGATCTTTAATCGACTGATATTATTATAACAAGCAAAGAACAAGTTTTAACTTCAAAACAGAATGCGTTTATTTAATCCACCAAATAGTAAAATCACAGTATTATGCATAACACCTTGTTCGATTGAGAGGTAAGGAGGAAGTAGGAGGAAAGTGAAAGAAAGGAAATAAGGTATTCAAAGAAAGCCTAGTTTAAACCTAACCTAATTAAATACATATTCTAATTCAATAGGTGAGTATTCTAAGTTACTCTATCTTCACAGCACTCTCACAATAAGCAGAAAGACGTGTGGTCACTTTGCCTGACGTGGGGAGGCTGATCAAGCCGGCGGACTCCTCTCTCTGGCCTGGTGCGGCCTGGGTTGTCATGGCGACGACGGGTGGCATGTCTGCTCTTGGACAGGCAGACGAGGGGGTCCCAGAGGCCGGCGGGCTGTTGGTTCAATTGTCTTTTAATGATCCTCTTGGTTAGAGGATCTCATCCCGTTGAAAAGGGATAATCAAAAATTATTTAAGCTTCACCTATCAAAAATAAAGCAACAAAAGGCATCTAATCTCACTATATTTAGTTCGATGAGAGCCAGGTTTTCCTTGAAATCTGTTTGTCGAGTCAATACTGTTTGAATGGAGCTTGGTTGTCCACATGCCTGTTCTCGGGAAGCGGTCTCATGGTCATGGGACCTGACACGGCTTTCCTCCGTCAGGGCCAAGGGATCCAAAAATCATATCAGTGGGTTGGTTATCAAGCCCAAAACTCCTCAAATCAGACGCTTAATGTCCATCAGTGTTCTGTTGCTCTGCTGTCAAGTGACTGACTGCATATAAAATTGGCCAGACTATCACGCCTCTTGACTGGGTGGTAGTCATATCATCGCCTTCAAAAGCATGGCATCTTTTGAGGCCTAAAAGTATAGGACTACATCTTGAATGCAGAGGGCTCTGCCTGTTCTAAAAAGTCCTTGTTGTTGTGCCAAAGTTCTTCTTTCGTCTGCTCAAAAACTGTTAGTGAGCCCTGTGTCAGGAGGAAGGGGCAGGCAATGCCCCTTGCAACATAGCCCTCCTTTATGCAAATGAGATACATTCAGAATAGTAATTTTCACTATTTATAGAACTTAACTAAACTATGTACCTCTTTTACAAACTTATTTATATTCCTTGACATCACTCTTGGTGTAAAAAAAACAAAATATAGATGGAAAAGATAAAGGTAAATAGACAAAATAGATACATGTATAGACAAGCATTGGTCTTGTTACACAGGATGGCCCAAGAAAGATTTATGACTGTTTATCCAGGGACAAGCGGCGAGAAAACATGTACCTCTTTCCTTTAAAACTTATCACATGCTTAAAACATCTCATCAAATGACTTCATAGCCATGACACTTTCAGAATTACATCACACACATTATTCTGATTGTTTTGAAATCAAACATGTGTGGTGTATCTTTATATTTAAGGAATAAACCAAAACTATTTCTGGAACACATATCTTTACCAAATCTTGTATACGTGTACGTAACACAAACATATCTAATGAAACCACGGTTTAATTAAATCACTTATCTTGGGTGAATTAAAAAGAGTTACCCTAGATTCGATAACATGTCAACACTGTTAGATCTACGGTAACTAATTAAATGATTGTCACACACAGATTAACACACTATACATATACATTCCTACTCAAGAAGTATGTAATACTAATTAACTTGACAAAGTATAGAATCATGAGGTTTGTTAATTCCATTTTGGCCACACACAAAAAGACCAGGACAGTGAATGTCTACTGGCTCTTCTTAAAAAGGAATGTGAAGTGGTTTATAGCCTTTGACCCCCCACTTCCATTCGATGACCTTTGGTTTAAGGAGGAAGATGGGACCATGTTGTACATTTACAAAGCATTATTAAACATACCCATGATTTATATAGATCAATGTGGGTTGTGATTCGGAGAATATTGATACCAAACACTCCATGAGTTGCACGTACAGTACACAAGTTCCTAAACTGTTTGCTTCCAGACTCAGTGCCTGGGCATGACTGTTTTGCTTCAAGAGTCCTGTCCGGGGTCCCGTCCGTGTGACCTGCGAACTAAATCTCCGCCAACTGGACAGAACGGACATTGACGAAACACACTGTCAGTAGTTAGAAATCACTCCTTTGGTATCTCCAGACAGGCTGGCGCCATGGGCCCTTCTTGGCTGCCCCCAGATGCAAGGCGCAGCCAGAGGTCAATTCCTGTGACCTCTGGAGAGGAGAGATCTGTGCATTAAATATTCAATATTTACTGAACGCTATTAGATGATTTTCGCTACACAGTACAACTTGTATCATTAAAGTGGCTAAAATCCATAAAAAAATAAAATAAAAAAAAAGATAATAAAAATAACACTTTAGTATGATATGTAACGCTAGCAGCTATAATATAAATCCCTTATTGAGCATGTTTTAGATCAATGCTTCCCAAACTTTATCTGTCAGGCCTCCCTTTTGTGATAAAGGGAACATTTACCGGCCATTATTTAGCTAGCATGGTTGGCACCAATGGATGCTTTAGGTCATCTAGTTTCATGATACCAGAAACTTCATTCTGGCTTTAAAACTAATCGCGCTACAGCCTCTGAAAAATAGTAACAGGATAAATGACCAAGTAAGGGTTAAAAATAGGGAGCAGGGATGCAAAGTCATGGAGAATGAAAAAGGTGATAGATACCAGGGCCGAACATAAAACCACTCAGAAATCCTCCTATTTTGGGATGAAAAATCACAGAGACTAGTTTGCATCCCTGAGGGAGACTCCCGTGAAAATCGGGAGTGTTACCCCCAGTTTGGAAGCCACAGTTTTAGATAATACAGCAGAGCCTCTCTTTGGGAGAAGGGCTCGACAGGAGAGTCGAGCTCGTGTTGTGAGCTTAAATCCTGACTAGGGAAAATGTGGGCGGAGTCCCAACAACAAATTAAACGCTTGGACCACAATTTCACTTCCATACCATACAATAGGTCAGTGGTTCCCAACCTTTTTACACCAAGTACCACCTGAGAAAGTAGTTGGCTCTCCAAGTACCACCATATGACCGACGTTAAAATACAGTCTATTCAGCCAGGCCCGTAGCCATAGTTTGAGAAATACCGAGGTCATTTTAGCGCGGCGTGGGGGGACCAGGGGGGGCTGTGCACCCCCGGATAGAAAATGTTGTCCATTTTAAAGTAAAATGCTTCAATCTGGTGCACTTTGAGAGCAAAATGAAGAGGCTAGATCTATAAAGAACTACATACATCATGTTAGATTAATATCCTCTTTACTGTGCTGTTGCTTTAAAATGATACAAAAAATAAATGTCTCCCCATATGATATAATTTATATTCTGCATACAGGTCACATGGCAGAATACTGCTCAATTAAATACAATTGCCCATCTACACAAACATCACTTACAGGGGAGTTACTTACCCATTCACTTCAATAGAACTGTCCCCAAAGTCTAGCCCCAATCTAGCCTCAATGCAAAATCTGAATGTTGTGAGTTATCTCTCTTCTATAGCACACAGAGAGGAAGCAAATTGTTGCATTTCCGATCAACTGTCGCATTAAAACATCAATGACAGATTAATAGATCTGGGGACCAGGGCTATTTAAAAAAAAAAAAAAAAAAAAAAAAAAAAAAATTGGTGTGGAAAATACCGAGGTCATGACCTCGGTGTCCTCAATGGTAGCTACGGGCCTGTATTCAGCTATGCACAGTTCACGCAGGAGGCAAATTTATTCCAACCTGCAGCCTATGTGCAACCTGCAGCAGCTGCACTTGTGCTGGGTTGACTGCTGTCTTCACCTCCTTGTGCTTCATCGTTGCTGCTCTCCTCTACTACAGCTCTTTTACGATTCCCTCCCGTTTTGATCCACTTCATAATTTAAACATTGGGATTCCAGGGATCAAGTACCACCAGCAGGGGGGGCGCAAGTACCACCTACCTTGAGAAACACTGCCAATAATATTAATAATTATTATTATTATTTCACTTTCACATGTTTGAAAACTACTACTAATGACCACCATGGATTTTGCACAAAAACTAAAAAAAAAAAAAAAAAAAAAAAAAAAAAAAAAAAAAAAAAATTTGAATTTTCACAGAGCCTTCCAAGTACCACCAGCAGGGGTCGCAAGTACCACCTACGGTACGCGTACCACCGGTTGGGAACCACTGCAATAGGTAACTGAACCACTCAAATAACAATCTATGGTCGGGCTCCAAATCTCTCACCGTTCCCTCCGCTCCTCCACCAGTGCAGGATGCCTCGCCCCTCCTCCGCTACAGGGGCTCATCCGTTTTGTGACTCTTCTCGTCCCTGGCACCTCAATGTTGGAACGAGCTCCCACCTTCGGTCAGGACGGCCAAATCACTGCCGATCTTTCAGCAAAGACTAAAAACACACCTTTTCAGGCTCCATCTGGGCCCTTCTTGAACTAACATCTCTCTCTCTCTCTCTCTCTCTCTCAAAAAAAAAACCCACTATAGGACGATTCAGCGTGATGTCACTGCCACCCAAAAATGCGTAACCCCGTGGCAGTTAACTATGTGAGTTGTGCCAAACAAACGTTAATATCACATTGCTTATATTTTGACATTCTGCGTGAGAGCAGAATTAGCTCAAGAGTTTGATGTATAATGCATGTCGTCTTAAGGTTGTGTGAACTGTCGCAGTTTTTAAATTGTAAACCGGTCAGCCGGCTAGAGTCAGACGCTCAAACTCAGGCACGTATTCCTTCAGAAGTGGTCATAGATTGTGTTGCATAGTTGATTTCTCTATTGTTGACAAAAATGTGTTAGGAGTCGCTTTGGATAAAAGCGTCTGCCAAATGACGTAATGTAATGTTTAGATGTTTAGTTTAGTGTGTGTGTGTGAGAGAGAGAGAGCGAGATAACAAAGCGTTTTGTTGAGTTCGATGGACATGAGAGAATTTGGGATTGCGTCTAATAACGGAGATCGAGAGAGAGGGTGTGCTAGGGTTGCCAACCATCCCTTAAAATACGGAATCGTCCCGTATTTGCAAACAAAAAGACGTGTTCTGTATTGAACTGATACGGGATGCGATTTGTCCCGTATTCGAGAGACACTGTAGTACAAAGCGATTTGAGTGAGTAAACTCCACAGAGGAGTCTCGTCCGCTGGCAATGGCACCACTGCCTCTCCCCCTATGTAGCCGGTGACACCGGCCCGGTGTCATGTTACAGCAGCCTAGCGAGAGGCTGTGGACAGTGCGCAGGACACAGGGAGCACTCAAAAAAAGTTCCTCACTCACCAGGCATCACAATGCCATTGTTTTTTCACATTGTCAATATATTTAGATGTGATAATAAAGGCTTCGAGAGCCTGGTTTAGGTACCTTGAAAGTGCTTGAATTAATGTTAAACACTGTACAAACCCTGCTTACAACAGTCAGGGCCGATTTTACACTTCATGGGCCCCTGGGCTATTGATCTCTGCAGGGCCCCCCCCTCAAGCGGAAGGGGGGGCTTCGACGGTGCCCAACGGGCGCCGTCGAAAAAAGAATTTGAGTGTTTTTTTTTTACCTTTTTTAGCCGTATTTAAAGGAATATCTCATTTTAAATCAACATTAGGATTATACTGTTGTGATGTCATTATTCAGTATCTTCTCCTTTTCTAAGCCCTAGGCCCTAAGCACGATAAATTCGGGAGCCCTCTGACAGGGTTCCATGTCGTTGTTCCGACCTCTCACTGTTCCGACCTCCCCTCTCCCAGCCCCCATGCCTAAACCTAACCTCCCCCAGACCCTAACCCAAAACCTAACCTCTCCCACCCCCACGCCTAAACCTAACCTCCCCCAGACCCTAACCCAAAACCTAACCTCTCCCACCCCCCACGCCTAAACCTAAGGTCGGCATTGCGAGTGGTCGGCATAGCGGGTGGACACCCTCTCACAGTGGATGTTATTACTCTGCAAAAAAATTTGAATGGCGTCAGTAAAAAAAAACATTTTTTGCATAGACCCTGGACAGGGGGCCCAAAAAAAAAACATCAAGGGTCCCCAAAAAAAAAAAAAAAAAAAACATTTTTTTTTTTTTTGGGCCCCTTGATGTCCCGGGCCCCGGGCTTCAGCCCGGGTAAGCCCGTTGGTAAAATCGGCCCTGACAACAGTAGGCTATTGCAGGTGTAAGATTTGTTACAGTAATCAGAGATATCCTCAGTATAATCCACACTTTTCAATAGCCTAATTGTCCTATTATTCAGACGATTTCATCTGAAATCTAAAATGTTTTGCACTAATGATGTAAACTCTTGCAGGTCTGTCTATTCAAAAGAATAACTATGTAAAATTGCTGTTTGCACTGTTGAAAGACATTTATTGAATGAGTAGGCTACATAATGTGAAGATAAATTAGGCTATCTCAAAATGTAATTTGCACTACTGTTTACTGCGCTATCCATAGCACACACAAAAACACAAAAACTGATGAAAACCAGGTCTGTGTGTTTGCTTGTATTAATGGGTAGTCTAAATGGTTGAAGCCAAAGCCATTAGTTAGCAACCTCCCCCCCCCCCTGGACCACCCCCGTTCCTTATTTCCATTTCAAGAAGTTGGCAACCCTAGGTGTGCAACTGCGGTCACGCCATCCGCACTTTGGGGAAGCGTAGTCGCGCTATCTGCACATAAAATTAATTGAGCATCTACTTCGCTTTGTACGGTAAAGAGTGGGTGAAGCCCTCATGGTGCCTTCATGTACGCCTCGTACACTCAGAAACAGATACTAATGGCCACATAGCTTGTTGTAAACAGCACAGATAATGTTTTTCTAATCACTTTCCCCTGTTTAAATGCATACATCTGTCATTAAGGCTACTTTATTGTTCTTCAAGACAACTTTTCTAATAAGTACCTCTGTCAATTAGGTTGTTTGTGGTGCCATTTGTCTGTCTGTATGTCTGTTTATTTGAATTAGACAAAAACTAATATGCACATTTTCATGAAACTTGGTGGAAGGGTGAAGCATGGACGAAGGAAGAAGACATTACATTTTGGTACGGATCTATGTCAGACTGACCTCATGGTGGCGCTATAGCCCTTTTGATATTCAAAAGGCCATGAGAACTTCAAATCAATTTGTTTTCTGCAAACTGCACCAGATTCTTGCTCACTCCTCCCCAGTCTACCTACCTGGTGATTTACAAGTGGTTTTACTGCAGCATTTTGGAATAATTTGATGTCAAAGTCATATACATTATGCATAATATGACACATAGGCTGATATTAAAAAGACCATGAAAACTTCAAATCAATTTGTTTTGTGAAAACTCCACCAGATTCTTGCTCACTACTCCCCACTCTCCCTACCTGATGATTTGCAAGTGGTTCTACTGCAGCATTTTGGAATAATCCAATGTCAAAATCATATACATTATGCATAATCTGATAATAATAATGGTTATCATTCTGCTCCACCGCGGCATGTGTCCCTGCATGTCATGCACAGATGAGTAGCACAACAGATCAATAGAAAGTGCTCCATCGATACCTGCACATTGAGGCAGTGCAAAGATGTTCTATTCTCAAAATTCTGCCCCATGTTCAGGAGGAATATGGATGCCATGTATTGCACCAGTCACGTTCGGGAATTGTATGACTGAATATCACTTGCAGAAGAACTGTATTCGTTATTGAATAGATGTAGTCAAATCATGTACAGAATGCTACCTGCTGTTTGGTAGAAGCCAGAGTGGAGTGGAAACACAACGCAGTAAACGGGCCATTTCTTGCACTGTGGCTGTTCACAAGTTGAATGGCCTCTGGAATAATAACAAACTTCATACGGTTTGGTTTACATGCAGGCTAAATCCTGAGGGATTTAGATCAAAGTGGTCATAAGGGGCACGTTATTATCCATTATCTTATGTGCTTTCTTGAGCACTTACAGACTTATAACATGCACTCCCAGTTTGACTTTAGATTGATTCAGATTTATAATCCAGGGCACTCGCACTTTGACTCTCATATATGCCTCTGTGGTGTGTTGGAGATTGGTGGCCAGCTGGAGATAAACCACGGCCATAAATCCTTGCTCTAGCATTGTCATATCTGTATCTTTTTGTCTTTTCTCTTTTTATTCTTAAATGTATATGAATGAGCTATTTCTTTGCAACGTAACCTGCCTCAGATTGTCCCTCAAGAGACTAATATTAATATTATATTAATATTAATATTATGATAATATATTAAGACTAATATAAACCCTTGAAGAAGTGAGGATTTGAGAAATTTACCTCACTTTGCAGACATTTAGGCTACTCCAAAGGTCTCTAGAAGGTCTCTCTGTGTGCTGATATCGCCCCCTAAAGGAGCCTGGCTGAACAGCACTTCACTCTGCATGCTGTTTGAATCAAATAATTACAACGCAAATATCTGCTCAGTACTTCATTAATTTAGGCAGGTATGCCTCTCACGTCCCACCTGCAGTACCTCCATGGCCCACCAGTGGGCCGCGGCCCACACTTTGGGAATCACTGCATAGTCTTTTTATTGCTGAGCTGGACTTCCTCTTTAAAGGCCAAAGTAGGTGGCCATAAATATTATATCTTACCTTTTTGTTTTCGTTCATGTGATTTTATTGAGATTGTTCCCTAGGTTGGGCAGGCATATTCCATGCTGTTATAAAATATACAGCAATAGCATAATATAAAAATAACATTGAGATAGACTCGACACTGTGCGTGTGTGTGTGTGTGTGTGTGTGTGTGTGTGTGTGTGTGTGTGTGTGTGAGTGTGTGTGTGTGTGTGTGTGTGTGTGTGTGTGTGTGTGTGTGTGTGTGTGTGTGTGTAGAATTGTGACTGAACAAGTGTTTGACAACTAAATTACTATGCCATTTTACATGCAATCGCGCTATCTTTCAGGAAGTGTAAAGAGCACCCCTGCAGTTGACCTAGCAGAGCCGGATTTTTTAATTAGGTAATTACAGTAGGCAGACTAAATGGGCAAAAATAGCTAATTAGTGGCCAAAATGACTGAAGACATGCAGGTTCAGCACCATAGAGAGTGGTATTAGCGCGGCCCCGCCCAGCTCGACTTGCTTTTTTGTGTCATTCCACCGATCAAAAACCTGGACAGCCCGGGTTGAGTCATGCTAGCTTTAGTCCTTGCTTTGTTGAGGTTCCAGCCGGTACCACGGTGACGTGAAAACACTGCAGACGACTGATTGGTCAGGCAGAATCGTGTCTACTGACTGTGTCTGGATACTTTACTCTCAAAGATTGTTTATTTAAATAAATGTCTGTTAAATCACTATCACCAAATGAGCTAATACAAAGCTGATTGAGCCTATGACCGCCACATTATATTCTACCTGTTCTGCTCTCTCTCCTCTTCCCCCTTCCCCTGCTCCCTCCCCACCTCCTCCCTTTCCCTGCTCTCTCCTCCCCCACTTTCCCTGTCCCCTCCCGACCTCCTCCTCCCTTGCCCTGCTCTCTCCTCCCCACCTCCCCACCGCTCTCCCTGCCTTGCTCCCCCCTCCCTTTTCCTGCTCTCTCCTCTTTCCCCCTTCCCTTGCTCCTTCCCCACCTCCTCCCTTTCCATGCACTCTTCTCCCCCACATACCCACGCTCTCCCTCCCTGCTCCCTCCCCACCTCCTCCCTTTTCCTGCTCTCTCCTCCCCCACATTCCCCCTGCTCTCGCTCGCTTGCTCCCCCCCACCTCCTCCCTTTCCCTGCTCTCCCCTCCCCCACATTCCACCCCCCTTTTCTCCCATTCTATCTGTCTCTCTCTATCATATGATTGTTCAATCATGTTGTTATTATTACTACTGTATCTGTTGCTGTTGTGTCAGCTAGATTAAGCTAGACATATTTTCTGTGAAATCCTCTGAGACATGCTTGTGAATTAGGGCTATACAAATAAATTTGACTTGACTTGGCCCACTGATGAAAGTTTTGATACATATTTGCAGTAATATGACAGTAATTATGTGGTGACATTCCCGCAAAAAATGTACATGCACAATGCAAAACATTTCACCTCTCCATCTGCTGCCTGTGACGTCACGTTGAAGGCTGGGTTTACCCAGGCTAGTGGACCAGCTCAATCTTCGCCGTTGTGGTTTTTATTGAGTAGGTGTGTGAGAATCACGTGGTAATGTTGTTAAAGTATATAGTCCAGCTCTATGAAAATGTTTATTGCTTGTGGCTAGTATTTAGAATCTCCATGCCAACTGTAACTCTGAAAAGAAAAAAGAAAAGGCTCCAGAGTTCACAGAGGTCCAAACAGATGTGATGAAGGTGCTCTTTGGTGGACCGGGGAACACAAGTTAAAAAATAAAGGTCCAGGACACTCTTCTGGCAAAAACAATTAAAAGCCTTTATTGAGATGGCTATTTCATTATCAAATGTTTAAGACATATAGCTTGTGCATGTTAAAATAAAGCTGGGACATAACCCATGTTTAACAGCCTTCTGCGAGTTGAGTAACTCAGATTAGCCACTCAGTTGCATCAATCTCCAGTGCGGGTATATTCTCAATGTCTATACATGGGGCCAGTCGCCTCTTGCTTTAGCAACAGCTCCACATCAGGAACTCTGATGACTGCACACAGCGCATGCACCTCAGGCAAACGCGCAAGTAACTTTGGTGCCGGCACATTAGTTCTAGCTATGCATTTACTTCGAAAATGACCGTTTCCCGTAACTTTGGATTATTATTTCATTGCGTGGTGAGTACACAAGTCACAACATGTAAGTGTTTCTGGCGCTGTTGGAATGTGTATTTTGGGTGACTGAACTAGGACCCCAGGAACAGCGCTGGGCTGTGAAGCAAATTGAACAGGGTAGCCAAGCTCTGTGTTACAAGTCACGTGACACCATGCAGCCGAGAAAGATACATTCTCATCCACTTACATCGGGGAAGCAGCAGCTGTTGAGCCCAGGCACATTTTTT
Source organism: Poromitra crassiceps (assembly GCF_964638095.1). NCBI lineage: Eukaryota > Metazoa > Chordata > Actinopteri > Beryciformes > Melamphaidae > Poromitra > Poromitra crassiceps. The sequence goes on along the minus strand of NC_139642.1, from coordinate 17,474,095 downwards.
CCCTTGTGTCACTCAAAGTCGGAAATGACTCTTTTAATTATCAAATATTTTTTCATGAACTCATTTTTCTTTTTTTCCACCAAGAGCCGTATTTAAGCTGTATTTTCTGGGGGTCCATGAACACGCATCCATGAATGCGCATGGGTGGGGAAAGCTAGCCAGGTACCGTAGCTCCTCTCTGAGGGAAAAGAGACATTTTGCCCTGGGTGCCAATTGGTGCCAATGAGCTCCTTTGATACGTCAAAGGGTACAGATAAATCCACATAGGATCTACAGGTACAAATCAACATTTCACTGAAGTGGTGGAAAAAGCAGAGCATGGGGAACTTGTAATTTGTGAGTGATAAAACAGCATTTGAGACTCATAACAGCAGATTCAAGCAGTTGTAGTTATTGAATTGCATTTGTGCTAGAAAAAAATCATAGAAAAAATATATATTTGTGAGAAAACATTCATTCCACATCATGATTTGCGGATCTTCAAATTTTGTCCTTGATTTCATATTATTTGATATGGCTGTGTGAGTGTGTTTTGCACCATATTCACTGTCGCAACTGGTGCAAAAAAGAAGTAAGCATACTTTCTTGTTTTGTGAGTCGAAGAATATAATTTATGCACCTGCAATGAAGAATTTGAGAAAGTGTTGTGTGGTGTTTGTGGGAGAGAGAGAACAATCTACAAGTCTGCAATTTTGTGACTTCAAATTCATTGATACAGTACACATATGTGTGACTATTTCCTACAACTACAGAGTCACTGTCAGGTAGAGTTATTTTGGTCCAATAATTACCTTTCATAATAATGTAGCTGCCTTTGTAATTGTGATTTGATTACTTCACATTTTAAGTTCTTTCCATGTGGTGTTTGAACTATTGCAATGTTCTACTGGCCGGTCTCCCTGCTTCTGACATTCAACCCCTCCAACTTATTCAAAATGCCGCAGCCCGCCTTGTATTCAACCAACAAAAGTTTTCCCACATCACCTCCCTCTTTCATGAACTTCACTGGCTTCCCATCATTGCAAGGATCAAATGCAAACCACTGGTTCTGGCCTACTCAGCAGTTCACCTCACAGCCCCACCATACCTACAACCCATGGTCAGTTTCCAGATCCCTCACCGCTCGCTCCGACCCTCCACTAGCTCAGGACGTCTCGCCCCTCCCCCCCTACGTGGTTTTAACAGCTCCCGATCACAACTTTTTTCCCATCTCGCACCAAAATGGTGGAACGAGCTCCCCTCTGCAATAAGAACGGCCGAATCACTACCCATCTTCAAAAAACAGTTAAAAACGTTAGGGTTGTACTACAACCCGGGTTTTACGAGTGAGAAGGAGAGCTCTCACTCTAGTGCCTTATCCACTGCGCACGCAGCCCACTGGAAGACTGTTATTTTTGCTCCAAAAATGACTTTTAACATTAAAACAGACCACCCACGAGTAGGTGGCGTGGTGCCCCCCTGGGGCTGATGCGGCCACCCACCTCACCCACAAGACTACGTCACGCCCGCTCAGCCCCGGGATAGCCACTCATTCTTCCAGCCCGCTGAGGATCGATGCAACCAACGACGCATCGACGCAGCAAGGCTGGGTAGTGAGAGCTCTCCTTCTCACTCGTAAAACCCAGGTTGTAGTACAACCCTAACGTTTTACTTCGTTTCGAACTCGAGCTCTCACTCTAGTGCCAAATTCAACCGCCCTTGCTGCCGGGAGCACCCCACAGAGCGACCCGAGAGGCATCGGTCAACCACGGCCGCATGGCATAACGTTCATGCCCGACCGTATGACATTTTAGAGTGGCAACGATACTACTTTCTTGCCACTGACAGTAACGCGTGCGCGAACCGCGAACCGGACACGTCGAGGCTGTAGTACCTAACAAACGTGTGATGAGAGGAGCATGAGGCCGCAGCGCACATGTCCTCCACCGAAACACCACGCAACAACGCGGAGGATGTCGCAACACCTCGCGTAGAATGCGCCTTGATACCCTCCAGGGGAATCTTACCCACGGCAGAGTATGCCAAAGCGATCGCCTCCACTATCCAGTGTGATAAGCGATCTTTGGAAAGGGGCCCACCCTGGGCCTTCTGCCCAAAGCAGACCAACAACTGGTTTGTAGTGCGTAATGAACGCGTCCTGGCCACATAGGCCGAGAGCGCCCTTACGGGGCACAGCATGTGCAAGCGCCTCTCCTCACCCGAACTGAACGGCGGGGGACAGAATGCTGACAAGTCTATGACCATAGACCTATGCTGGCATTAATATTCTTAGGCTGGTAAGCCGGGTTAGGTCGCAACGTAACCCTGCACCCATCATTCCCAAAAACCATACAGGCCTGCTGCACCGAGAGGGCAATCAGGTCACCAACTCTTTTTCCTGATGACAAGGCCAGCAGCAGCGCGCTCTTTAAAGACAGAATTTTCAAATCGCCGGAGTCCAAGGGCTCAAACGGATGACCCGTTAGCACCGTAACCAGATCCCATTTGGGAAAGACGCACCGCGACGGCGGGCGCAGTCTACGCACTCCCTTCATGAAGCGCGAGACCAAAGGGCATGCCCCCATGGGGCTCCCTTCAATTCCCATGTGGCAAGCAGAAATCGCGGCTACGTACACCTTAAGCGACTGCGGGGACTGACCCGCGTCAAGCAGCCTCTGAAGGAAACAGAGAACTGGTCGCACACTGCAGTTCACTGGATCCACGCCCTTACTTGTGCACCAACGCGAAAAGACCTGCCACTTGTACGTGTACTGAGAGCGGGTCGAAGCAGCCCTAGCACTCTGAATAGTGCATACCACATTATCGGGCAAACCCTGGGCTAGCAAATGGTCCCGTTCAGGAGCCAGACTGCTAGCTTCCACCAGCTTGGGGAGGGGTGGAACACCTTCCCCTCCGCCTGGGATAGGAGATCCGCCCGTACCGGCAACGCCCAGGGCGGACCTTGCGCCAGGGAGACTAGGTCCGCAAACCATGTCTGCCTGGGCCAAAACGGGGCCACCAGAACGAGCCGGAGGCGCTGTTCCTTCACCCTGTCCAGCACAAGGACTTTACCTTTACCTTTACCTTTACCTGACGGATCAGGGGGATCGGGGGAAACGCATAAAGCCCCTCCCGTGGCCACGCGTGCGCTAGCGCGTCGTCTCCCAATGGGGGGCTGTCCTCCTGGATCGAGAACCACAGAGGGCAGTGCGTCGCGCGCCGCGATGCGAAGAGATCGACGTGGGCACGACCAAACCTGGCCCAAATCTGCTCCACCACCTGAGGGTGGAGGCACCATTCCGAATGACGGGGATTGCCTCGAGACAGCAGGTCGGCCCCGTAATTCAGCCGTCCCGGCAGATAAACCGCTGACACTGAAAGGAGACGGGGATACGCCCACAGGTGAATCCCTGCCGCTAACTGGTTCAGCGCCTCCGACCGCACACCGCCCTGTTTGTTCAGGTGGGCGATCGCCGCCATATTGTCCGAGCGAATCAGAACAAGCTGTCCATGTATGATCCGCTGGAAGTGAAGCAGAGCCAGGCGAATCACCTCCAGCTCTAGCACGTTTATGTGGCGAAGCTCCTGAGCCTCCCACCGGCCATTCACCGAAAAATGCCCGCAAACCGCACCCCATCCCCAGAGGGAGGCATCGGTGCGAATCACCAACCTGAGCGGGACAGGGCCCAACCGAGTGCCTCTCGAGAGGTAACAGGGGTCCGCCCATATGGCCAGCGCCTGCCGGGCCTGACCTGTCAGAGGAACCCTGCGATGACGGTCCCTGGCCGGGTCCAGGCGAAGCCTCAGGAACCAGATTTGGAACGGACGCATGTGTAGCCTTCCCAGTGGGAGCACATGCAGTGCTGAGGCCATCAGGCCCAACATGACTGTGCACTGATGCACTGACACCGAGGGGCACAGGCCTACCGTCCTTGCTGTCCGCACCGCGCGAGCCTGTCGCTCTGGCGAAAGGCGCGCCCGCATGCTCCGGGAGTCTAGCTCGAGCCCCAGGAAGGTCGCCGCCTGCGCTGGGACGAGGCAACTCTACTCCAAGGTTTGCAGGTGATCGGTCACTAGCTTGGTATGTTCCGTGGCACAGACCCTCGAGTCGGCCACTATGAGAGCGTCGTCGAGATATAGGAAGACACGGTCCCCCTTGCGCGGAGGGGGGCCAAGGCTGTCGCCACGCACACCGTGAAGGTTTGTGGGCTCAAAGACATGCCGAATGGCAAGACACAGAATTCCTAAGCCTTCCCTAGGAAGGAGAACCTCAGGTATTTCCTGTGTCTCTCGACCACGTGGATGTGGAAGAACGCATCTTTCAGATCCACGGAAGTAAAGAAATCCCCCTGTCTCAACGCGTTGAACAGACGGGGAAAAGAGAGCATTCGGAATGGGAACTTCCTTAGTGTCTTGTTGAGACGCCGAAAGGTCCAGAATTGGACGCATGGAGCCGTCCTTCTTGGGCACGACAAAGTACCTGTGGTAGAAACCCGAGCGCACCTCTGCCTTGGGAACCGAGCGAATCGCCCCTTTGGCGAGGAGCGAAATCACCTCCTTGTGGAGTATGTCCCTGGACTCCCCTTCCACGGCCGAATCGGGGATCCCGTCGAACCTGGGCAGGGGCCTAGCAAACTGCAGGGCGTATCCCTTCTGGAGGGTGCGCCGTAACCATGGGGAACATAGACGCTCCCAGGCCTTGAGCCTGTTGGACAAAGATGGTCTCTGGTGGCCAAAGGGGGCGGAACCCACCCCCCTGGTCCTGAGTATATCGTTGGGCACCGGGACCTGATCCGGTACCCTGATGGGGGAAGAAAATGGGGGGGGCAGGACGTGTGTCGTATCGAAGTAACCCCCCGCTGTGCGACTTTCGCAGGCTGGGGGAACTGCGATGTAAGCCCCCCCCCCCCCCCCCCCCCTTTCCACCACCTGGAGCAGCGTTCTCAAACGGCGGAATGACAGCGGGGGGCGTGGTCGTCCTGTCAAATCTGACAGGACGACCACGCCTCTGTAAACAACATCAGCTGTTTAAGGCACGTCACACACCATCTAGTGACACCTCTGATGAAGACGGAAGCATTGCCGTCGAAACATGTCAGGTAGGAACACAAACCTGTGTCTGATATAGAAGAAAACCTAACGATCTATCTGCAACAATACTATCGTTCTGTGCTAAACAGTACTAATGCTATCTGCACGTATGCAAGCTAGCTTTCACACTATTTTGAGAGCGGACCTTGGTCAGCCCTCAAGCCTATCGTTCGCTACCCCAGCCGGGGAAAATGAAACACGCTACACGGCGGTAGCCTTTTATACAGGTGTTAACTGTAAAGAAGACACTCTTAGCTTTAGATGACTTGTTCCAACGCCACTGGTGAAGAGAAACAGGATCGGGTCCCCGAAGCCTGAATAATCTCGTCCACACAAAACCTCTCGAGGTGGGCAAAGTGAGACGGAATGAGCCCTTATTTCTTTAGCTTCTGAGAGCGCTAATTTGAGCTAACACGGAGCTTTGAGATAACACATCCTCAGTCGTGGCTGGAAGAACGGAGAGTGGCTATCCCGGGGCTGAGCGGGTGTGACGTAGTCACGTGGGTGAGGTGGGTGGCCGCATCAGCCCCAGGGGGGCACCACGCCACCTACTGGTGGGTGGTCGGTTTTAATGTTAAAAGTCATTTTTGGAGCAAAAATAACAGTCTTCCAGTGGGCTGCGTGCGCAGCGGATAAGGCACTAGAGTGAGAGCTCGAGTTCGAAACGAAGTAAAACTCATCTTTTCAGACTACATCTTGACCCCCTGTAACACCCTCTCTAGTTCATGCACTTTGATTCTTATGCACTTTTATTTCTTTTATCTTTGATCTTGCTGCCTCCTATTCTTCTTATCCTCACTTCTATTGTCTGTACATCTGTTTTCATTTGTCTGTTCCAATTTTTTTTTCTTTTTTCTTTTTATTGCTGTACTGTTTTATAACCTGGTTGTATGTCGCTTTGGATAAAGGCGTCTGCCAAATATCAATAAAGTAAAGTCAAAGTAAAAGTGTTTCCATGATTTTGTCCACCCTCTATCTGAAGATATGAGGCCATAAATCTCTCCTCCTTTGTCCTTTAAACTTTGGTTATCGTGCTGCAGATAGTGTTATACTTTCTGTTTCTCTCTCTCTGTCTCCCTCTCCCTCTCATGCACGTGCACACATACACATACACACACCCACACACCCACACACACACACACACACACACACACACACACACACACACACACACACACACACACACACACACACACACACACACACCCACACACACACACACACACACACACACACACACACACACACACACACACAGACACACCTATCCTGGGCGGTCAGTCATTTCATTTGAGTTAACAGTTGAGCTGAGTGCATAACACACCTCCTATAAACCAAACATCACTCAACATCCAAGGTAAGTGACCTGTGTTTTTTAACATAAATTATATATTGGTATTTTACAATATACACCAAATGCCATAGGTATATTATAATTGTTAATGTATATTGTAAGGGTTTCATGTGGATTGTTGTTTCTGTTTTATTTATTTTCTTATATTATTAAAGCTATATCTCACTTTGGCTGTTGAGGACGCAAACCTCCAGAGGTTCAGGAACAGTCTTATTCCCCTTTTTGCTGGGGACCCCCTGGAACCCCCTCAATGACCCCTGGGGGTCCCCAGACTCCACTTGAGAAGCACAGCTGTACTTTCTATAAAATAAAGATGAATCATTCGCTTTTGATATAAAATGTTTGCAAAAGAAATGCATACATTTACTACACTCAACAAAAGACAAATGTAGAGTGACTTCAAATTAAACTGCAGTGTATAATAATAATAAAAAAAAAGAATAAGAATAAGAATAAGAATAAGAATTTGAATAAGAATAATAGGGGGGGGGGGAATTATCTTATAAGCACAGCACAGGTATATGGGGGGTGGCTCCAGCATGTTAGGGGATGAATTTACAGTAATGGAGTCCATAATTGGTGAAGTTAGTCAACTTTGTGTTGTGATAATATGCCATTAAGCTTCCCATTGACATACTATGTTCTGTAGGTGTGTCCGAAAGAATGTGCTGTGATTTCTGTTCTTCCAGTTTGTTAACATATTGGCTAGTAGGTAGGCCAACATTATGTATATGTGCTCTTATACTGACGTCACTATTGGCATCAGCATGTTGACCTGTTGTCTATATAAATGAGCATGCGCAAATAAAGTCTTTCTCTTTCCGGCTTCATGTATGCCAAGAACAGCACGTGTGTTTTTCCTCCGTGAAATGAGAGTCTATTGAGCCGGTATTCCTGCCCTCACAATGGCAACAACAACAGGTTATGGGCCCAGAAGGGAAGGTGGAAGCCGATGGTATAGGCTATGCTTCGATGGAGATGAGAAGAATTACGAATTATGGGAAACAAAGTTTTTAGGTCATCTGCGTTTGCTAGGTCTTAAAGAGACGATACTAAACGAGCTAGATGACGATGAAGAAGATGAGGGCGCTGTTGCCAGAGCCGCTGAAGATTTAAAGAAAAATGAAGATGCATATGCGGAATTGATACAGTTTTTGGACAACAAAAGTCTCTCCTTAATTATGAGAGAAGCCGCCGACGATGGGAGGAGAGCGCTGGAGATATTGAGAGACCACTACGCAGGTAAAGGGAAGCCACGTGTGATTAGCCTCTACACAGAGCTAACATCTCTCCAGAAAGCTGCAAATGAGACCGTCACTGAATACATCATTCGTGCAGAAACGGCTATAACTGCACTTAGAAATGCAGACGAGGCTCTTAGCGACGGACTGTTAATTGCCATGATTCTGAAAGGCTTGCCCGAATCATATAAGCCGTTTTCCATCCACATAACGCAGGGTGATGAGACAATAACTTTTGCTGAGTTCAAGACCAAGCTGAGAAGTTATGAAAGCACGGAAAAGTTTAATGGCAACCCGAATGATGACAACGTGATGAAGACAAGCAGCTCAACAGTGAGAATGAGGGGGAGAGAGAGAGAAAAGACATCGGAGATAACCTGCTTCAACTGCGGCCAAAAGGGACACAAAGTCTGTGAATGCAACGTTAGTGGTCGCGAACGTCAAACACAGAGACAGTGGTGCAGTTTTTGTCAGAGCTCCACTCACAAAGATGCAACATGCAGGCGGAGAAGACGTGACAACGTGAAACAAGCAGTGGATGCAGAGGATCACACTTTTGCTTTCAAAATTGATGACTGTCAGGTCAGTGGATTAACACAGAAAGGTCTGATGGTGGATACAGGCGCAACGTCACACATGATAACCGACATCGGGAGGTTTAAGAAGTTTGATGACGACTTCCAGCCCGAGACACACCTCTTGGAATTGGCTGACGGGACGAAAACAAGCGGTGTCGCGCTGAAGAGAGGTGAAGCGGAGGTTTGCTTGCTGGACAGCGAGGGGCGCAGAGTGACGACAACGCTGAAGAAAGCGCTATATATTCCTTCATATCCACAGGACATTTTCTCGGTTAAAGCAGCGACGGCCAACGGAGCTGAAGTCAACTTTAGGGACGGACACAACCACCTCACCCACAAGGATGGTACCAGGTTTGATATCAAAGTGTACAACAGACTCTACTATTTGAACACTGTAGATGAAGAACAAGTTGATGATGGGTGTCATGGATGTCATGATATACAAACCTGGCACGAAATACTAGGTCACTGTAATTATGAGGACGTGTCAAAGTTGGAAAATGTAGTAGAAGGAATGAAAATCAAAGGAAAGATTGATAAGTCCAAACTAAACTGTGAAGTGTGTACACAAGGTAAATTTGCTCAGAGTAGGAACAGAGAACCTGATGCCAGGGCAAAAGCAGCACTTGATCTAGTTCACACTGACTTGTGCGGCCCCATAGAGCAAGAGGCAAAAGATGGGTTCAGATATACTCTGGCATTTACTGATGATTACTCAGGTGTAATATATGTGTATTTTCTGAAAACAAAGAGTGATACTGCCAAAGCTACTGAAAAGTTCATAGCTGACACTGCCCCCTATGGGAAAATCAAGTGTATAAGATCTGATAATGGCACTGAATTTACAGGACAGGATTTTCAGTCTTTACTCAGTAAAAATGCCATAAGACATGAGACCTCAGCACCTTACTCGCCCCATCAAAATGGGACTGCTGAGAGAAATTGGAGAACGTTGTTTGAGATGGCAAGATGCATGTTAATTGAGAGCAACTTACCTAAGAGGTTGTGGACATATGCTGTGATGACTGCTGCAGTAATCCGCAACAGGTGCTATAATAGGCGTGTGAAGCAGACTCCATACTACATGCTGACGGGGAGAAAGCCTGATGTGTCAAAGATGAGAGTGTTTGGATCAGTGTGTTACGCATACAAACAAGACAAGAAAAAATTAGACTCACGGTGTGAAAAGGGGATTTTTGTAGGCTATGATAAGAATAGCCCATCATACCTAGTCTACTACCCAGACACTGGGAAGGTGCTTAAACACAGGCTAGTTAAGTTTGTTACAAAAAGTGGGGTTGAACGCCAAACTCAGACAACCCCAGAAATGATTGATGATGACCTCCATGGGATGGAATATGTAACCCCCATGCCAAAAGCCAAGATGCCTGAACAGAGTCCAGAAGAGAGCCAGGGGCCTCAAATTGAAAAATTAGAGGACAATGAAAACACTCAGTCTCAGACAGAACAGAGAGGAGAGAGCCATGGGGCACGTTACCCTAAAAGAAATAGGAATAATCCTGAGTATTTGAAAGACTATGAATGTAAAGTCGAGTGTAAAGATGAGGTATTAACCAATATTGACTACTGCTACAGAGTGGCTTGTAATGTACCAAAAACCTTCAAAGAAGCCATGAGCTCAACAAAATCAGAAATGTGGGCTAGTGCTATGGAGGAGGAAATGGATTCTCTTATGGAAAATAATACTTTCACACTGACCACACTGCCAGAAGGTAAAAATGCAGTGGGGGGACGTTGGGTTTATGCAATCAAAGACAATGCAGACCAATCTGAAACCTACAAGGCCAGATATGTTGCAAAAGGATATAGCCAAGTAGCTGGAATTGACTATAAGGAGACTTTCTCTCCAACTGCAAATATGACCTCAGTACGTACCTTAATGCAAATAGCTGTTCAGGATAACTTAGTCATCCACCAAATGGATGTTAAAACAGCTTACCTCCATGCTCCAATTGATTGTGAGATGTACATGGAGCAGCCCAAAGGATTTGAGGTCAAGTCAGACACAGACAAACAGTTAGTCTGCAAACTGAACAAATCACTGTATGGTTTGAAGCAATCAGGACGCAACTGGAATAGAGTGTTACATGACCACCTCAGTGATAATGGTTTTGTACAGAATCCAGCAGACCACTGTGTCTATAACAAACAAACAGATAATGAAAGGATAATTCTGATAATTTGGGTGGATGATCTAATTATTGCTGCAAGTGACAATGCCTCACTCAATGGTGTGAAGGAAATGTTAAGGGCAAAATTTAAGATGAAAGATCTGGGGCGACTTAATCATTTTCTAGGAATTGATTTTGTACAAAGTGAAGGAGAAATAAGGATGAACCAAAAGCGGTGTATAACAAAGATACTGGAGAGGTTTGGTATGTCTGATTGCAAGATAAGGTCAACCCCATGCGAACAGAAACTCAACTTTGATGGCGAGGGTGAACTTGTAGACCAAACAGGATATCGTGAAATAGTAGACAGTTTGATATATGTAATGACATGTACTAGACCTGATCTAAGTTGGGTTATAAGCAAGCTGTCACAATACCTATCAGAACCAAAAGAACAACACTGGGTAACAGCCAAACATGTGTTAAGATACTTGAAGGGCACAATCAACCAGGAGTTGTGTTACAAGAAAAGTGATGAAAAGCTCAAACTTGAGGCATATAGTGATGCTGATTGGGCATCAGATCAAAATGACAGACGAAGCACAACAGGATACTGCTTTAGTTTAACTAAAAGTGGGCCTGTTATTTCATGGAAAAGTAAAAAGCAGCCAACAGTAGCCTTGTCTACCTGTGAAGCGGAGTACATGGCACTTGCTGCAACAACACAAGAAAGTATGTATCTTGTACAATTATTGAATGGGATAGATGCTAAATGCCAACATACACCAGTGAAAATATTTGAAGACAACCAAGGTGCAATCGCTTTGTCAAAGAACCCAGTATGTCGTCAAAGATGTAAACATGTCGACATTAAATATCATTTCATACGATCTGCACTTACTGATGGAAAGATAACTATTGAATATTGTCCAACAGCAGATATGGTTGCAGATGTTATGACCAAGCCTGTAACTAAGTTCAAAATTGAAAAGTTTGTAAAATATATGTTTGGAATCTAAGTTACCAGAAAAGGTATTAAGTAGCCTATGTAACTGCCAGACACAATTTATGTTGTGAATTGTTTTGTACAGTATAGAGCAAGTGGGGGTGTTAACATATTGGCTAGTAGGTAGGCCAACATTATGTATATGTGCTCTTATACTGACGTCACTATTGGCATCAGCATGTTGACCTGTTGTCTATAAATGAGCATGCGCAAATAAAGTCTTTCTCTTTCCGGCTTCATGTATGCCAAGAACAGCACGTGTGTTTTTCCTCCGTGAAATGAGAGTCTATTGAGCCGGTATTCCTGCCCTCACAATGGCAACAACAACACAGTTAATTATTATTGTTTTCAATTGACCAAAATATGTCCTTTATCAAATGAAATATCACTTTTCAGTAAGTCCAACATTTGGTCCTGACATGATGTGGAATTTGGCACTTTTCTTGTTTCAATCATTGAAACAAGAAAGGTGCCAAATTCCACATGTACTGTAGCCTATGAAGATATAAAAATGTAAGCCCTATGACACATACATTGTCTTACAGTAATATTGTCTTTTTTATCATCTTTATAACCTTTAAAAAATTAATTTGTATGTTAATTTAATTTTACTTTATTTTGTCCTCACTGTTTATTTTTATCTTCCAAAAAATAATTTGATACCAGCAATGGATTTCAACTGTGAATCTTATACGATTTATGTGTGTTACTATAATAATAATAATAATAATAATAATAATAATAATGCATGACATTTATATTCCACTTTTCTAGAACGCAAAGTCGCTTAACACTATACACTGAGGGGCAGTGGTCATGAGACACAATGGTGCAATAAAGGGGTGTAAAAGGTGAATGATTCCAAGGGCCCTTGACTGACAGGGGCCCTAAAAAAATGAACAGTAATGAATTTTTTGCAGTACTAAATTATTAACCTATCATCATTAATGTATTTTATTCACAATGTACTGATAAAAAGAAGTGTTCTTTTTTCTTTCCTTGTTTTTGTGTGTGCAAAAAATAATCATCCATCCTGCACAACCAAGCGGAGATAAAGAAACAGTTTCTCCATATCTCTGCCAGGAGATCAAGTTTTCAGCCGCATCTGTCTGTCTGACTCTGTTTGTCTGTCTGTCTGTCTGTCTGTCTGTCTGTCTGTCTGTCTGTCTGTCTGTCTGTCTGTCTGTCTGTCTGTCTGTCTGTGTGTTCCTCCTCTCCTCTAGCTTGGCCTTTGCGTATCTCGAGAACCATTGGTCGGATCGACTTCAAACTTTGGGAGTGTGCTAAGGAGTACATGACTGAGTGCAGTGACCTGTTTTCGTGCAATTCGGCATAGCGCCACCTACTGGAGGTTTTATTTATTTTTATCTCAACAACTTATCTCAACAACCGTTCGTCCGATCGACTTCAAATTTGGGGAGTGCGCTGATGGAACTCGACACAGTGCAGTGCTGAATTTCGTGCAATTCAGCACAGCGCCACCTACTGGCAACACAAAAAGTGGTTTATCTTGAGAACTGCTCGTCCGATAAACTTCAAACTCTGCGAGTGGGCTTAGGGGGACCCAACGGAGTGCAGGGAGCTGAATTCCAGGCAATTCGGCATAGCGCCACCTACTGGCAAAAAATATATATCTTGCAATTCGGCATAAGCGTTTATCCGATTGACTTCAAACTTGGGGAGTGTGCTGGGAACTTGACGTAGTACAGTGCTGAATTTCTTGCAATTTGACAGCGCCACCTACTGTCAACACAAAAAGCAGCTGATCTCGAGAAACATTCGTCTGATTGACTTCAAACTTGGGGAGTGCACTGCTCGGACCCGGATGGAGTGCGGTGCCACATTTAATGCATTTTGGACTTATGTATAGTCATAGTGCCACCTATTGGCAACACAAAAAGCGGTTTACTGTATCTCGAGAACCATTCATCCGATCGACTTCAAACTTGGAGGGTGCTTTGCTGGGAACCCCAGATAGTTCAGTGGTAAACTTTGTGCAATTCAACGTATAACATCACAGCTTTCACGTACCTCCAGGACTGTCTGTCCGATCGACTTCTGTATGTCTGTCCTTCGCGGATCTCAAGAACCGTTTGTCGGATTGACTTCAAACTTGGGGAATGCACTTAGGGGGACCTGACGGGAGTGCAGTGGGGGGGGACGCCCACGGGGTGTTGAAAGGGGGGAACAGGGCACTGCACTATATACGGAGTGCAGTATGGGCCCTATCTTGGTACAGGCCTTAGGCACAAAAACTGGCGTTAAGCGCAAAAAAAACGTGCCTTGCGCCTGCCTCGGGAAGATAGCAACATGGTTTTAGGCCCCGAAATGCGATTTACGCCAAAGAGGCGTGGCGCAGTGCCAGAATAGGCCAGAATGAGCGTTTCGGCCTTAAATAGCGGCCTAACGACATCTTCCCCCCTGGCGTTAATTTAGCGCTTAGCGCTTTTCAAAACCAGGCCTTATTCAGTGCGCCGCGGATACACTGAGATATATGAATGGACAGAGTGTCCCTATCTCCTCCCTGTATGTGTATTGAAGCCAAAATCCTGTGAAAATCAGTGAACCAGAGTCTGCGCAGTAGCTCTGTTGAGTTAGAACCTCTGAAAGCTCCCCGCCCCTCTGAACTTTCTTATGTAGAGCTGCTGTTTCTAGAATGCGCACAGTGCGTTGTGTATTTATATACAGTCTAGCTCTATAAATATGGCACTTTAACTCATTGAGTGCCAATGACGTCGATCGGCGTCAAAGTAAACAGTAACGTTGAGTGCCAATGACGTCGATCGGCGTCAAATGCGTTTTTTGACGGTGGGACGTGGATCAAAGCCTCATGCATCTCCTGTACAAATATTGTAGCTATTGAAGGTGTATAACCTATTTTACGGACCCATTAGGTGGCGACAGTGCTCTCCAGATTAGAGAAAGGTGGGGAAAAACAGCAGAAGAAGCTAACCCTGATGAAACGGAAACCGATGAGAGCCAGAGCCAGAGCCGTATAGATTGCTCTGGCTGCAGCTAACGTTAGCTGCGAACAGCAGTCAATCCGCGCCCACAACTGAGCCCCTCTGTCTCTGCTGCATAGTTTCTCCACACGATTAGCCACCAGAAAAGCAACACCCGACGCCAAAGGGCCAAACCATTCTCAGCAGTCCGGTTTGGCTTTTCGGTGTCGCGCTGGGAGCCGGCGCACAAAAACGAAGCGCTCTGAAAATAGACGCTGGGTGCGTGAGGCTGTGTGTTAGTGTGGCGAGGAGTTTGCAGCTGAGGAGGGGGAGAGGGGGGTGGGGCACGCAGGGCACCACACAACTACACCACGTCACTACATCAGAAAATATTAGCTTCAGAGTGAGTGAATGTGCTTGAAATGCTTCATTTCACAAAAGGCTGAATATCTCAGCTTCTAATTTGAAACGTCTGTTTTTGCTGAAAACAACCTATCTTCTCCGGCTGATAACTAAAGAACGGAAAATGGTATCAATAAACTTTTTTTTGCTGATGATACAATAGAGTCTCCTCGTTCTTTGTGCGTGTTCGGTGTTTACATAGTAATATCACACAATATTCTGTGGGCCTCGAGAAATCACTGAAAACGCTCTGAAACTCTGGCACTGGTCTGTTCTCCAAAAGTGGCTGGCACTCAATGAGTTAAGTTGTAATATTTTTTGTCTCGCCAAAAGTAACCAGGAAGATTCCCACTATGAGATCAGTTTATCAAAATGACGCCTGTACGAAAATCTGATTTTGGTTGTCGGAGATTTCAGACCTCCGGGCTGCTGACTGCTGAGTGCTCTCAACGCTCTCAGCGCGGACCGGAAGTGGAGGCAGGCCTCACTCACTCACCCTCAGCCTCACTGGGGGGATTATCCGATGCACTGCTGTGTTGATTAAGCTAGCCTAATGTTTCCGTGGCATTTTGATTAACTTTCATGATTTAATTCCTTTTGGAGCAAATGTTGGTTTTACAAATCTAACCTTGATGTTTTTACGCTATGTTGTTTACTGGTATAGTGTGGGTAGCGCAGCCTGTAACGTTCCATTTAATATATAGCTCAGTGGTAACGTTAGCCTAGCTGCCTAGTCTCGTCTCTGTTAACTATATCCTTACAACAGCTAAGAAAGGAGCTTGTGAAGAACGAACATCCCCACAGTCAAAGCATTTCTCTGAGATATCCATATAAAAACGTTTTTTGCTTTAATACCAAAAATAAAACTTCTGTTTACGTGATGCTAACGGCTAACCCGTTAGCAATTAGCTCATGGCTGGTGCTTGCGTACTAGGCCCCATCTGACCCGGGACGGGAGTTAACGTTATAAAACACATTTCCTGGCAGTTGGACAACCTGGTAAGTTCTGAAAATATGTGTATATTATTATGTTATTCCAGCTATCGTTATCGGTTGTTAAGTTAGTAATATTAAGCCGATAAATAATGAAAAACAGCCGACTAGCGAAAGCGGCTAACGCTATTGCTATGTTAAAAACGCTGGAGTAACTTATAAAACACACATATTTTCGGAACTTACTTCAGTCCCCAACCAACGTTAATTCCTCACGCACCTTTCTCAAAACAATGTTCTTTTTATTGCGCTCCATTGATATGTCTGGTAGCCAGCACAGCCACCCCGTACCCGTGCTAAGAGCCTCTGTCCCGGCCCACACACCCAGCAGAGCCACCCAGACCTCCAGGCAAGGTTACATGAAAGCACAAAGCAGCATGTGTCCTGTCTATGTCAAACTAACGCTAGTTCTATAATGTGAAGAGCCTGTCCAGCCAATGACGGCTTGAGACTGGCTGCCACAGCTGTCAATCATCCATTTTTATCCCTTTTTATATGTCAAATAACTACTTAAAAACAAACTGATCAGAAAAATGACCACTTGTACAGGAATTAGCATGATAATGACTATCTAAAATGATACAAACCACCTTTGGAAAAAAATTATCTGACGTTTACTGTGAATATTTCGGTTGTGATTTTCCCATCCACTAACATGGGGAGGCGGGCCTTGTGACCTATACTGGATTCAGTCGTCAGGGCGGCGATCTGACATGCAGCGGCTTCACTAAACGGGACCTCAAGTGGCATCCATCTTTATTTATGTCGATGCGCGGATATTGTGCGTATTTATGCACAGCTCTCCTCTGCCCATCTCACACTCTCTCCCCCTCCCTCTCTCTCTCTCTCTCTCCCTCTCTCTTGCGCGATGGAAAAAAGTAGTTATATCG
The DNA here is from genome assembly GCF_964638095.1 of Poromitra crassiceps. Lineage (NCBI taxonomy): Eukaryota > Metazoa > Chordata > Actinopteri > Beryciformes > Melamphaidae > Poromitra > Poromitra crassiceps. The sequence goes on along the minus strand of NC_139642.1, from coordinate 17,457,487 downwards.
TAGTTTTAAGCCCCTGTCATTCAGAGGCTGTTCTCGCTCTCCTCTGCCCATCTCACACTCTCTCCCCCTCCCTCTCTCTCTCTCCCTCTCTCTTGCACGATGGAAAAAAAAGTAGTTATATCATAGTTTTGAGCCCCTGTCATTCAGGAGGCTGTGCTCTCCCCCTCTCTCTCTCTCACTCCCTCTCTCGCGCAGCACAAAGACCGATGGAAAAAAAGCTGTTCTCTCCCCCTCTCTCTCTCTCTCTCTCACTCCCTCAAATCTCACAGCATGCATTGAGGCTAATACATTTCGAGAAGAAATATCAACCAAATGAGCCTAAATATCAACCAAATCAGCCTAAATTGCCTAAAGTGGTAGATAGAAATAATGTTTCTGTTCACACAACATGAAATTCTCAAACATTTCAATATTGGACCAAATAAAACATAGAAATCCAAACACAACCCTATGTGAAACATATATGTCATCCTGGGGGTATATATATGCCTCGCAGATATAACGTGATTTAGATTAGAGACAGGTTCTACTGTGATGTCTGCTCCACTCCAATAAGACTTGGCTTACTTCACATTTACTTTTACAATAAAAACACATTTATGCGGGAGGTATGGTGGTGCAGTGGTAAGCACTATCGCCTCACAGCTCGAAGGTCGTGGGTTCGATTCCCACCTGGGGACGAGGTGAATGCTGAAGGAATGCGTGCCCGTCTGCATGTCCTCGAGTGCCCACCGCCCGGGTGGGGTCGGCAAAAGGGCCTTTCTGTGTTGAGTTTGCATGTTCTCCCCGTGCCTCCCGGGGGTTTCCTTCATATAGGAACCCCCTTCACAAAAACATGCAATATCCTGGTTGCTAATGTGGTTCCTCCTCTGGTCGTTAAGGGCGCCTGTCAGAGGGAGGGGAACTGGTTGGAATAGCGTGAACCTCCCACGTGCTATGTCCTACCGGTGAAGCTTCCTCTGTCAGGTGAAAAGAAACGGCTGACTGACTGCCCATGTCTCGGAGTAGCAACCAGGATTGAGAAATCAAATGAGCACTAATGGGGGATAAAATGGGATAAAAAAAAATCGGGGGGGGGGGAGAAAGAAAAAAAGAAAAAAACACATTCATGCAATGACCTCTACATAATGTAGGCTATATTTATGTGCATCATCTGCAGCACTGGAGAAGAAAAGGTAGCGAGAGAAAACGATATCCTTCTAATCTGGACAAACTTTCACCAATCTAATCTCATCATGATAGGCGAGGCCACATAGGGATAGGCTATATTTTTCTAGCCAATGCGTTTAGAACATTCTTTTCACTTTGATCTTGCTATAGTGTAGCGTATTTACATGCTTGCAGTATTGAAACTGCAGTTAGATAGGTTTGAGAAGCATAATAGTATGGAATAATATATTGGAGACAGACAGGGATGAAAGGGAGGGGGGGAGCTCAGAGCGATTGGATTTTCTGACCGGACTGGGTGGCGTGCCCACGGGGTTTGCTTTGGGGGGAACGGGCACTGCACTAGTAGTAATACATAAATACAGACTGGTTATTTGGCCCAGTGTTATGAAAACATATACACAGGCATACACTCAGTCAGACTGCCCTTGAGAGACCCTAATCCCACTCTTCTATGCGTAACCGCATCCCCTAATCAAAAAAACTAAACAGCAATTATTCTAACACAAACGCACAATAAAAAACTTGACAAAAACACGTAAATATGTGGGTTATAACACATACAATAAACCCATCATGAATAGCCTACATAAACAAAACACTAAAGTAAAAGCAGTCAACAATATATGATTTACAATAGCATCTCAGTATGACAACACTCACTAACACATTGCATTCAGGCGATGTCTCGTCACACACATGGTCTATGGGTCAGCTTGGGGGGAAAGGCAGTCCTGGCGGAGACCTGCACTCCGCCGAGTGCACTTTTCTAGTTAGTTATATAAATTACATGTCAGTAAAATGCCACTGAATAACCAAATTGATATAACTTTTAACCATTTCGAGTAACACTGTTTCCATACAGATCACCAGCGTTAGTTAGTTGTTTATAACGTGGCTGTATGTATAACGTTCTCTATCTCTGATACACTGAAAATACTGCCTGTCATACAAAAGAGGGGTTGGGAGGCGGGCCATAGCGTCTCTGTAGCTGATTTGATTTGACAGTTCTGGGCACTGGCGTTGGCGTTGGCCAATCCTGGCGTATTCCGCCCCCAAATTGAGTGTGTTCTGGTGCAAAGCGAGTGGGTTCCTGGACAAACACGCTCACTGAGGCTGGAGCATTGCGGTAAATACAATATTCCTGGAATGCGAGTTTAATTGCAGAGTCCTCTGCATTCTACATCAAATGAAGACATCACTGTTTGTTTTATTTTGTATATTACATACTTATTGGCCAGTTTATTAGTTAGTTTATGGGCTAGGAATTCTCCCAGGGTATAAGGGACTATAGGCCCCATCTTGCCTGCAGAATTTTCAAAACAAGTAGAATACCGTTTTGCCAGAAATCTGGGGGGGTAAGTCCCCCTTTAAGGGCACTGTAACATATGACAATTGGGTTTTAAGTAAGTAAGTTTTATTTGACAATTTAAAACACACATAATACTGCTTCACAGAAGACAGACATTATGAAACATAAAAAACTGCAGAGGATTAAAACACAACAAAGCCACAGGCTTATTTCAATTGTGCTCCTGTGGGGAAAAGGAAGGGGGATGGCTGACAGGATTGTCAGGTGCAAAAACAATACTTACGACTCACAATACATAAATACATACCTACATATAGAAATAACATAAAGTACATAGTTATAAAATACAATATACATTCTCGCCCTGATACAGTGCTGATAGTGCATGACAGGTACGTACCTACCTATTCTAAAAGACTGGATGCCAACAGTTTTTTAATTGCTGTCTTAAAACTGCTCTGTGCCTCTGTGCCTTTTAGGAAGCCTGAAAGATGTTGGTAAAATGACAACGAGACAACATGGAGACTTCCTTCTGTAGTCATCTTTGAGCTGAAATATTGATGTCTGTCTCTTTGTAGCAGTGGAGATGAGCAACAACTTTGACTGGCCCCTTAGGGCTCTTTCTAATGGAGCTCACGCGGAGATCAGAGGTGGGATGTAACAAAATACTTAATTACTGTACTTACATTTTCAACTATCTGTACTTTACTCGTTTTTCTTTCACTGAAGACTAGGTGTGATTGGCTGCTTGTTCAGCAAAGACACACCCAAAAATTAGGGTAAGGGACAGAGACCCTAACTCTAACCCTAACCCAAAAACAAACCTAAGCCTAAGAGAGAAGCAATGTTTGACCTGCAGACTCTTTCTCATGATTCAGAGGAACACTCAAGAGTAGGCTAATGTTTAGAACATTAGAGATAACTTTGTATCCTTTAAGTACATTTAAATCCATGTAGTTTTATACTTAGTTTGACTTGAGTAAAGGATTTGAAATGTTTCTTCAACTTCTACCAGATAGTATCTTTAAATTAGTATTTATTTGCACTTTTACTTGAGTAAGGAATTTATAATTCTACCACCTCTGGCGGAGATTGATGCATATGCCACTGGATGTGACAGGACTGTCTTTTTCTGCAGGAGTGGGCCACACTCACATTTTTGAGGAGGTCACATACAGTGCTGGTCTAGTGAAAGGTAAGCAGTGCTGGGGGTAACTCATTACAAAAGTAACATATTACATGTAATATATTACTTTTAGCAGTAACTCAGTAATATAACTTATTATTTATAGGATTTCAGTAATATTATACCAGTTACTTTGTCAAGTAACTCAAGTTACAAATTGAGCTACATTTTATTCAATCAAAGCACATATTTAAAAAAGATACAATCATTTCCTAATCAAACTGTGTGTTTTTATGCAAATAACGACTATAGATGACAATAACAAAGGAAAAGAATAACATTTAGAATTTTGGATTGTTTACACTGACTTCAAGGCGGTTGAAATTATTTTTCGGGATGGTTCCGGGGCGATGTCGTTCTGCTGCTGCTGTTGTTTTGTTAAAAGTAATGCAAAATTTGTAATAAGTAACAAGTTACTCTACACAGACAGTAATATTGTAAAGTAACTTATTACTTTCAAATGAAAGTAACTAGTAATATGTAGTATATTACATTTTGAAAGTAACTTGCCCAACACTGAAGGTAAGGTAGGGCTGTCAGCAGACACAGGGGTTATCATGCATTCTATTCAAACTGAGAGTTTAGGATTTCACGGTTGAGTGACGTCACACACGAGTTGTCAGCATTCCATTAAAACAATTGGGAAACCAGCCAGGGTTAGCTCGCCAGGTTAGCCATTGTTAGCAATAACAGTTGATAACACCGCATTTCACGGTATTTTGCGCATACAAACACTGCAGCAACATGTCCACACAGATAGAAGTAAGACAGTGCTGTGTACAACTGATTTAATGAGACACAAACAAGACAGAAGTGCTAATAGGCTAAACAGTATTTACTATGATTTTAACTAGTGTTGGTGTGGGGAGCAGCCCTCTTGGATTTGTGAGGTCGGGGCTGCTGAGGCTCAACTGGGTTTGGTAGAGAAAATCTGCGGACAGGTGACGTCACCGTTGGAACTTATGACCTTTGAACCGTCACATTCCCAGCTCCCAGTTTAAATGGAACGGCCCATTAGTGTTGGTGTGACAGGTGTAGAGGCAGAGGGCTTCTCTATTGGTCGAAAAAAATAGTTTTGTCATTCAAATACTCTATTGTTGAATCCTGGTGCTGATTCCTGTTCTTGAATTCCTGTTTTTGAAGCTCGGGTCAAAGAACTCAATGCAATCACAGAATTTGAAGTATCTCCTGGGTCTGTCCGTGTGGCTGGCAAAGCAGAGGCGGCCAGTGCTTCATACAGTGATGGTCGAGTGAAAGGTAAGGTGTTTCTGTCAGTGGACACAGGGGTTGGTGTTGGTGGGCAGGTGTAGAGACAAAGGTAATGGGCACAGGCTTCTCTATTGGTTAGAAAATGGCTTTCTTTAACCGTGTACAGAATGGTTCACTCATTCACTCACTCACTATTTCCCAAGTAGTGTTTATCATATTTGGGGAATGATCAAACAAGTTTCGGACACTACCTCACTCTTCTTCTCCTTTGGTAAACATGACAGCAGTGCATTGTGGTATATGGGAGAAAATGTAGGGTAGCCTACATTCTCTGTTCACTATAAATTGCAGTGCATCAGTGGTGGCTCCTGAGCTCGAAGGTCACCGCCGGAAAAAATTTGGGCGTTTTTTTCTTTTTCTTTTGCAGTTTGAAGACAGATTTAGAGGAATTTCTCATTTTAGTTTAGCATTAGGATTAGACTGTTGTGATGTCATTATTCAGTTTTAACCATCAATAATTGTTCCTTTTCTCATAAATAGCCTACTGTATATTTATTTCATTTGTACTGTTATGGTTATTATTACTCACTTCTACACTAGCTTAGATTGTGTTACTTATGGATGGAATTATAGTGAAAATAGATTATCCCCCCTTTTTGCTGGAGACCCCACTTTGAAAACTTTTACTTGAGTAAGGAATTTATAATTCTACCACCTCTGGCGGAGATTGATGCATATGCCACTGGATGTGACAGGACTGTCTTTTTCTGCAGGAGTGGGCCACACTCACATTTTTGAGGAGGTCACATACAGTGCTGGTCTAGTGAAAGGTAAGCAGTGTTGGGGGTAACTCATTATAAAAGTAACATATTACATGTAATATATTACTTTTAGCAGTAACTCAGTAATATAACTTATTATTTATAGGATTTCAGTAATATTATACCAGTTACTTTGTCAAGTAACTCAAGTTACAAATTGAGCTACATTTTATTCAATCAAAGCACATATTTAAAAAAGATACAATCATTTCCTAATCAAACTGTGTGTTTTTATGCAAATAACCACTACAGATGACAATAACAAAGGAAAAGAATAACATTTAGAATTTTGGATTGTTTACACTGACTTCAAGGCGGTTGAAATTTTTTTTCGGGATGGTTCCGGGGCGATGTCGTTCTGCTGCTGCTGTTGTTTTGTTAAAAGTAATGCAAAATTTGTAATAAGTAACAAGTTACTCTACACAGACAGTAATATTGTAAAGTAACTTATTACTTCCAAATGAAAGTAACTAGTAATATGTAGTATATTACATTTTGAAAGTAACTTGCCCAACACTGAAGGTAAGGTAGGGCTGTCAGCAGACACAGGGGTTATCATGCATTCTATTCAAACTGGGAGTTTAGGATTTCACGGTTGAGTGACGTCACACACGAGTTGTCAGCATCCATTGAAACAATTGGGAAACCAGCCAGGGTTAGCTCGCCAGGTTAGCCATTGTTAGCAATAACAGTTGATAACACCGCATTTCGCGGTATTTTGTGCATACAAACACTGCAGCAACATGTCCACACAGATAGAAGTAAGACAGTGCTGTGTACAACTGATTTAATGAGACACAAACAAGACAGAAGTGCTAATAGGCTAAACAGTATTTACTATGATTTTAACTAGTGTTGGTGTGGTGAGCAGCCCTCTTGGATTTGTGAGGTCGGGGCTGCTGAGGCTCAACTGGGTTTGGTAGAGAAAATCTGCGGACAGGTGACGTCACCGTTGGAACTCATGACCTTTGAACCGTCACATTCCCAGCTCCCAGTTTAAATGGAACGGCCCATTAGTGTTGGTGTGACAGGTGTAGAGGCAGAGGGCTTCTCTATTGGTCGAAAAAAATAGTTTTGTCATTCAAATACTCTATTGTTGAATCCTGGTGCTGATTCCTGTTCTTGAATTCCTGTTTTTGAAGCTCGGGTCAAAGAACTCAACGCAACCACAGAATTTGAAGTATCTCCTGGGTCTGTCCATGTGGCTGGCAAAGCAGAGGCGGCCAGTGCTTCATACAGAGTTGGTTTAGTGAAAGGTAAGCTGGGTCTTTCAGTGGACACAGGGGTTGGTGTTGGTGGGACAGGTGTAGAGACAAAGGTACTGGGCACAGCACTGGCGCTGGAACAAGGGGGACATGGGGACATTTTGTCCCCCTTAAAATTTGGTCCCCCTAAATTTTTTTTTTTTTTTTTTTTTTTTTTTTTTTATCTGAGGGGGCAACTGCCCCTGACGCTTAGAGCCCACTTTACACTGTTTACACAGCCTGTGATGCTTGTTAAAGCCGTGATCGTTGTGGGATTATTACACCTGAGACAGACAGACCCAGGGATCAAGTTACAGAGAGCCCACTTTACACTGTTTACACAGCCTGTGACACTTGTTAAAGCCGTGATCATTGTGGGATTATTACACCTGAGAGACAGACAGACCTGGACTCTGTACTGCACTCACTGTCATTGGCTGCTGCTATAATCGTATACGGTTATTGTTATTTTATTTTTGTGTTGAGATGACAAGTTTTGCACTGTGTTTCGAAGTGATAATAATAATAATAATAATAAGTTCAGTGTTTCTGCCTGTGTTGCTGTCTGTTGTAGTGTAATTATAAAATGACCTAAAGGGAGACCAAGTCACCAAGTGAGTGAGAAAAGGAAAAATACTGAATAATTACATTACTACAGTATAATCCTAATGTTAATTAAAAATGAGATATTCATCTAAATATGGCTAAAAATCATCCAAACGTCCATAAAAACGTCAATTTTATGGGCGCCGAAAAAACACCGCCCTTCGGGGGCCGTCAATTTTTTTTTTTTTTTTAAATATTACAAAAAAAAAAAAAAAAAAATTGTGTCCCCCTTATTGCAAACTCGTTCCGGCGCCACTGGGGCACAGGCTTCTCTATTGGTTAGACAATGGCTTTCTTTAACCGTGTACAGAATGGTTCACTCATTCACTCACTCATTATTTCCCAAGTAGTGTTTATCATATTTGGGGAATGATCAAACAAGTTTCGGACACTACCTCACTCTTCTTCTCCTTTGGTAAACATGACAGCAGTGCATTGTGGTATATGGGAGAAAATGTAGGGTAGCCTACATTCTCTGTTCACTATAAATTGCAGTGCATCAGTGGTGGCTCCTGAGCTCGAAGGTCACCGCCGGAAAAAATCTGGGTGTTTTTTTCTTTTTCTTTTGCAGTTTGAAGACAGATTTAGAGGAATTTCTCATTTTAGTTTAGCATTAGGATTAGACTGTTGTGATGTCATTATTCAGTTTTAACCATCAATAATTGTTCCTTTTCTCATAAATAGCCTACAGTATATTTATTTCAAGATTTTTGTCAATTATTTGTACTGTTATGGTTATTATTAGCTTAGTTACTCACTTCTACACTAGCTTAGATTGTGTTACTTATGGATGGAATTATAGTGAAAATAGATTATCCCCCCTTTTTGCTGGAGACCCCACTTTGAAAACCACTGGCTTAGGCTACAACTGTTGCGAGAAGCTGGTGAATTTTTGCACATTTTCAATGCAGATTGAGGAAAAATAAGATAGATTAAACAGCTGTCATCTGGTGCATTTTAGGCCCAGGAGAAACAGAGTTGAGGTGGGAATATGGCATGGCTGAGCTAACCCTAGCTGTCGTAAAGACAGGGGGAGTGACTATCAGCTACTGTCATCAACTCAACTACCAACATACTCGTTTAGTTACATTCCAATTCATTACCTTTGGAGCTTTATTTACCCCCCCTTCCCAACATGCTAGGGGGACTAACCTGACGTTGCCAGATGGATGGGTTTGCTTCACATTCTGTTTCACAAACAATGCCGCCCCCATCTGGCGGAGTCAGGCTAAGACGGACATGCTTGGTCCCAATCGATTCCTTATTTCTTCTACTTTCATATAGTATAAAGATCATCACTCTAGCTTTAAAATGAGCTCGCTGTCAGCCGTGGATTTATGGGCCAAATTCAGTTTAAAAATGTGGGAGTTTAAGATCGCCATTTTTTTATTAGGAAAAATGACAGGGTATGCAGCATGAAACATATTCATATGAAAAAATAGCGTTGCTAGGTGGACCATTTGCACGCCTAATTTACTAGAAGACCCGGATAACTTGAACTTAATTGACTTACTTGCACATCCATGCCGTCTGTAACTGCGTGCAGCCGAGACGTTGCAGTATCCAGTTTTTGCGGAGATTTCCGTCTCCGCGCGCACCACCCGCTCAAACTCGTGTTGGCTAGCGTAGTGTAATGCAACGACAGTCTGGCTTGTGAGCTAACTTACTACTTGATAAAAAAAAATAAAAAAAGAAGAAGGGGAAAATATAATATGCTGCTACTGTCATGTAAATATATTACTGTCAGGTCATCACAGCAAAGTGGAATCTTGATGTCATCCCTTCCTAGTAGTGGAGCTGGATTCAGCATTGAGAGTCTCATTCATCATTAGACAATACAATGTCAATCTTACCAATCTATCCAATCAACAACCAATTTGGTTGAATAAATCAATTGATTGGTAGTGATTGGTGAGGGTGGTTGAGGCTTCACTGTTCCCTGTGAATTGCATCTGTTTTTCGACCACTCATAGATTAGAATGAGATAAATTACAGAGGAAATGAAATGCCCAAGGGGGTAAGGTTAATGGCTGAGTTTCCCAACAAAGAAGCTTCTTAAGGAGTTAAGAAGCTTCTTAAGGAGTTAAGAAGGCTCCAAAGAAGTGTTTCCCAAACGCCTTAACAGCCTTCTTAACACATCGCTAAAGAAGGCTCTTAAGAAGCATCTTAACTGGAGCTGTGCACCATCTCGATGTGAGAGGTCCTCTGCGGCCCACTAGATGGCACTCTGAGCCCACCAGTGGGCCACGACCCAGTGGTTGAGAAACACTGTTGTAGAATAACCTAATCGTGGTCATGTTAAACAAGAACTTCTTCTATTAAACATGATTTATTTCAGACATGGACTGCAGTTCAAATTGCTTTATATACACAGCATACAACAAAATTGCGAGAAACACTACAGAATTTAAGCGACCTTGGGTTCTGTGAAAGGTGCTATATCAATCCACAACATTCTTATTATAAAAGGAATCCATTCTGATTAGAGGAATATAGCCTACGGTAAAACGAAAGTGCGCAGGCGTCGACCAGGAAGGTCGCTTGTTGCCGTAGCTCGTTCGTTTTCGTGCTCTTTGTATTATTATTATTATGATCGCTCTTTTTCTAACATGTGTGTATATATTGTGTAAATAGTGTATCCGTCAGTAACCATGTGGTTCAGAGGAATTTTTACCTTATTTTTGACCGGTTTACTACTCTTGGAATGTATCGCATGGGGACAACAGCTGGCGCCAACACATGGGGCTATTGTTTATAGCAGAGAACAGCTGTTGCAATCCGGCTCATATCAGCATTAAAGAACGCTCGTGCTCACCGGACACGGAGCTTTTAGCTGTGGGGCTTCGGCCATATTATTTACCAAGGGAGTTCTCTCATGTGATTGTTGTGGCGATTTACATCCCCCCTTCCGCTAATCCGATATCAGCGTGTGACACTATCCACAACGCCATTGCTGGACTCCAGACTAAGCATCCGAGTGCATTGGTACTGATATCGGGGGATTTTAATCACGTGACTATGACGAAGACACTGCCCAACTTTAAACAGTATGTGAGCTGTAGCACTAGGGGCGACAGAACAATAGACTTGATGTACGCGAACGTGAAGGATGCCTACTCCTCGTCACCCCTTTCCCCGCTTGGCCGCTCCGATCACAATCTAGTCTACCTCAGATCCAGATATACCCCGATGGTGAAAAAACTGCCTGTGACCTCCAGGACAGTGAGAGTATGGTCAGATGAAGGAACGGAGGCTCTTAGAGCCTGTTTTGAGGTAACAGACTGGCAGGCACTCTGCGACCCACATGGCGAGGATATTGATGGGATCACAGAGTGCATTACGGACTACATTAACTTCTGTGTGGATTGCAACATACCCACAAAGGAAATAAAATGTTTCCCTAATAACAAACCCTGGGTAACTAAAGACATCAAGGCCATCCTGAACGAAGAAAAGAGCATTTAGGTCGGGGGATAGAGATAGGATCAGAGCCATCCACGGGGAGCTGAAGGTGAGCATCAGAGTGGCAAAAGAGGGCTACAGGTCGAAGCTTGAGGCGAAGCTCCAGAAGAACAACATGAGAGAGGTATGGAGGGGTGTGAAAGCCATTACGGGCTTCAACAGAGCTGGTGGCGGGGGGGGGGGGGGGGGGTGGATCGGACCCCCAGCTGTGTGATGTGCTACAGCTGATCTTCAACAAGAGCCTGAGTCTCCAAAAGGTCCCCGTGATGTGGAAAATGTCCTGTATCGTTCCTGTACCAAAAAAGCCAAGACCCAGTGGCTCCAACGACTACAGGCCGGTAGCTTTGATGTCCCACATCATGAAGACCCTGGAGAAACTCGTCCTGGAGCAGCTCAGGCCTATGGTCAAACCATCCCTTGACCCCCTCCAGTTCGCCTACCAGCCCCGACTGGGAGTGGAGGACGCTGTCATCTACCTTACCAACCGCGCCTATGCCCACCTTGACAACCCGGCCAGCACTGTGAGAGTCATGTTCTTCGACTTCTCCAGTGCTTTCAACACCATCAGGCCGGCTCTACTGGGTGAGAAGCTGACGGCGATGCGAGTGGATGCCCCCCTGGTGGCCTGGATTGTGGACTACCTGTCTGGCAGACCACAGTATGTGCGCCTGCAGAACTGTGTGTCAGACAGAGTGGTCAGCAATACGGGAGCACCACAGGGGACGGTCTTCTCTCCCTTCTTCTTCACCATCTACACCACGGACTTCACCTACCAGACAAGAGTCTTGCCACCTTCAGAAGTTCTCTGACGACTCTGCGATAGTGGGATGTATCAAAGATGGCGACGACGATGAGTATCGGGATGTGGTGGCCAACTTTGTCACATGGTGTGAGCAGAACCACCTGCAGCTCAACGTGTCAAAGACAAAGTAGCTGGTGGTGGACCTGAGGAGGGTCAAGGCTCTGGTGACCCCTGTTTCAATCCACGGGGTCAGTGTTGACATAGTGGAGGATTACAAGTACCTTGGAGTGTACATTGACAATAAACTAGACTGGGCTAAGAACTCTGATGCACTCTACAAGAAGGGGCAAAGCGTCTCTACTTTCTGAGACGGCTGAGGTCCTTCAACGTCTGCCGGACCATGCTGAGGATGTTCTATGAGTCGGTAGTGGCTAGTGCCTTCCTTTATGCTATTGTGTGCTGGGGCAGCAGGCTGAAGGCAGCGGATGCCAACAGACTCAACAAACTGATCCGTAAGGCCAGGGACATTGTGGGGCTGGATCTGGGCTCTCTGACTGCGGTGTCAGAGAAGAGAACGTTGTCCAGGCTATGCTCCATCATGAGCAATGACTCGCACCCACTCCACGGCGTGCTAGTCAAACACAGGAGTACATTCAGTGAGAGACTGATTCCACCTAGATGCAACACGGAGAGGCACAGGAAATCATTCCTGCCTGTGTCAATTGGTCTATTTAATGCCTCTCTTAAAAGAGCACCTCGGAGACGCTCAGTCTCCCTGAGACTGAGCCAGCCGATAGGCTAACTGAAAAAAGTGCCTGGCTGAGCCACGTGTAACGTACAGTATAGGGCAAGCCGAATAATATAAGTTCAGTGTGCAATAAAGACAATTGGCACGTAAGGTATACTTACTCTACGTATTTTGCTTACTTAGACCTATTCCACTTATTTTGCTCCTATCGCATTTAACTCATTGAGTGCCAATGACGACAGTTGTCGTCAATTCGAATACTAACGTAGAGTGCCAAAGACGACGATTGTCGTCAATTGCCTTTTTTGACGGTGGGACGTGGATCAAAGCCTTATGTATGTCCTGTACAAATATTGTAGCTATTGAAGCTGTATAACCTATTTTACGGACTCATCAGGTGGCGACAGTGCTCTCCAGATTAGAGAAATGTCCGAAATATAGCCTGAAAAAGCCCCCTGATCAAAGAGAAAGCGCTCATGCTGCAGCCCAGAGCCATGTAGATTGCTCTGGCTGCAACTGACGGTGCCTGGCAACAGCAGTCAATCCGCGCACACAACTCAGCTCCTCTGCCTCTGTCTGTCTGTCTGCATAGTTTCTTCACACGATTAGCCGCCAGAAAGGCAGCACCCGACGCCGAAGTGCCAACCCTTTCCCTGCAGTCCGGCAGCGCGACAAGTAAATGCTCCTTGTCGCGCTGCCTGGGAGGCGGCGCACAAAAAGCACTCCGAAAATAGACGCTGGGTGCGTGAGGCTGTGTGTTACTAGTGTGGGGAGGAGTTTGTAGGTGAGGGGGGGAGAGGGGGGTGTGGCACTCAGGGCAGCACACAACTACACCACATCACTACATCAGAAAATATTAGCTAGAGTCAGTGAATGTGCTTGAAATGCTGCATTTCACAAAAGGCTGAATATCTCAGCTTCTAGATAGAAATGCCTGTATTTGCTGTGTTTGACCTATCTTCTCCGGCTGATAACTAAAGAACGGAAAATGGTATCAATAAACTTTTTTTTGCTGATGATACAATAGAGTATCCTTGTTCTTTTTGCGTGTTCGGTGTTTACATAGTAATATCACACAATATTCTGTGGGCCTCGAGAAATCACTGAAAACGTTCTCCAAAAGTGGCTGGCACTCAATGAGTTAATACTGTTTATTCCATGCTATGTTGTGTTCGTATTCTTCTTATTCTGCTTATTTTACTATCGCATTTACTACTTTTTATTTTATGCTATGTGTGTTATGTGAACGAGCTACTGTAACTTGTCCCAATTTCCCCCCGGGGATCATTAAAGTCTTTCTGATTCTGATTCTGATTCTGAACATTTAAAACACAAGTAACCATACATAGAGGGGAGATTTTCAAGTGTTCCCCAATTTTAAACACTAAAGGGTGCATGACAGAAAGGAAAAAGGGAAAAACACAAGAGGAACAGTGGACACAAGTATCTCCTTTTGCCTAGTCTCTTAAAACAGACTGTCTCATCTACATCCGGCGAATGCAGCTATACAGTCTGTACATTACACCCCCAGAACATGCACAAGGAAGTTGGGAAAAAAACCTTCAGACTGGAAGGAAGTTCTACGGAATCCGACCAATCACGACACGCGAATGCGGTATATTGGATTCTGATTGGATTAATGAGCAGAAGACCCGCCTTTCTGCCGGCATATTGGATTCTGATTTGACTAATGAGCGGAAGACCCGCCTTTCTGCTTCCCATTCCGGTTGGTGCATGATTCTCCCCCACGAAGTACAGACGGTATGGCGGAAGCATTAGAAAATTGCGGAAGCCAACTCGTCTGTTCTAAGAGACTACCTTTTGCCTGACGCGGCTGGATCTCCCAGTGTTTCGTCATTAAGAAGGTGTTAAGTATGCCCCAGACCCTTCTTACAAAACCTTCTTAACGAAAGATCATCTTAGTGCTTAGAAGCTTTTGGGAAACGCAGCCTTCTTAACGAAAGATAATTTTAGGCTAAGAAGCAATCGGGAAACGTGTTGGCTTCGTTGGCTTCTTACGGGAGCCTTAAGAAGGGTCAAAGAAGCTTCTTAGCGCTAAGAAGCTTTTGGGAAACGCATGCCTTGGTAACGAAAGATCATCTTAGGCTAAGAAGCAATTGGGAAACGCGTTTGCTTCTTAAAGGAGAATTTCTGTTTTTTACACCACGGTCCTCATTTCCAGCTTTAAATATGATGTTTTACTCACCCAAATACGTTTGGCTTCATTCGGATGCCCACGGAAGATTTTGAGCTCGGAGTAGTATCCTCAAACAGGCTATAACGAAAGCAAACGGGGCAAGGTGCATGCGCTCTGTAAATTACACTTTTTCGGTCACATCGCGGTTCATTATGGTTGTAAATATAATTATGAGAACATGAAATCGATATCTAACTAACCATCTTCTGCTGCGAGTGCTCTGTTTGCTGCCCGGGTGCCCCGGATGTGCTCCAGAAGAAGCAGTGAGAAGTGCTTCTGTTTGGTTACAGAAGAAGAAGAGAAAACACAGAAGAAGAAGATAAGCACTGTAAGGCCCATCTGGGGCAGATCAGAGTTGACTCGCTCTGTTGTGTTCTTGTTAGCTTAGCTTCTAGCTTGGCATTATTATAGATATCTGAGGTCAAGATTATGGACGTTTCAATTCCATTACCGCTCGTGTGGAATCAGGCCACATATTGACAACAACAAACAGCAGCGGGAGATGTTATCTTGTGATGGACACCCGGACAGCAAACGGAGTGGGCTGTCGGCACTCGCAGCAGAGGATGGTTAGTTAGATATCGATTTCATGTTCTCATTATATTTACAACCATAATGAACCGCGATGTGACAGAAAAAGTGTTATTTACAGAGTGCATGCACCTTGCCCCGTTTGCTCTTGTTATAGCCTGTTTGAGGATACTACTCCGAGCTCAAATTCTTCCGTGGGCATCCGAATGAAGCCAAACGTATTTGGGTGAGTAAAACATCATATTTTAAGCTGGAAATGAGGACCGTGGTGTAAAAAAACGAAATTCTCCTTTAAGGGGGCCTTAAGAAGGGTTAAAGAAGCTTCTTAGCGCTAAGAAGCTTTTGGGAAACGCAGCCAATGTAGCCTACCCCTGAGTGCACAGACAGACCCAGTCGCTGCATGCCTCTCCTTTCCATCAGTGCCCTACAGGTGTCACTGTTGAAGCATTTTAAGAAGATCAGCCATGGCTTTTATGAAGAAAAAGCTAATTTGATTGATATTTGATAAAAAATGTATTATATATAAAATCTCCCTCTCCTTCTCAAAAAACAAGGGAGGAGGCTCCTCCCCTGCCTCACTAGAAAAATCGCCACTGCAGTGCATTGTTAGATTATGGTTTGCATGTTGACAAAGCTAGTCTCCTCTGTGGGATAAGTATCAATGAAGTATCTATCATCTATCTATCTGCAATGCAATAACCAAATATTATTGTAAAATTTGATTTCTCATTCAAATGATCTCCATTGGTGATTCCTGGTGGTGATTCCTGTTTTTGAAGCTCGGGGCAAAGACCTCAAAGCAAGAGCAGAACTTAAAGTCTCTCCTGGGTCTGTCTGTGCTGCTGTTGAAGCAGAGGTGGGCAGTGCTTCATACAGTGATGGTCTAGTGAAAGGTAAGCTGGGTCTGTCAGTGGACACAGGGGTTGGTGGTGGTGGGACAGGTGTAGATACAAAGGTACTGGGCACAGGCTTCTCTATTGGTTAGACAATGGCTTTCTTTAACCGTGTACAGAATGGTTCACTCATTCACTCAATCACTATTTCCCAAGTAGTGTTTATCATATTTGGGGAATGATCAAACAAGTTTCAGACACTACCTCACTCTTCTTCTCCTATGGTAAACACGACAGCAGTGCATTGTGGGTATCTTATAGTGGACTACATACTGAATCAAATAAACAGTCGAGAATCCAGACACTAGTAAAAAATGGCCAACACACTATATATAGCCCACTATTTCTGTAATAGGGAACGGTTTCCGTTTCGAACAGGCTTTTGTTCCTCCAAGTTGAACCTACATTATGTGCAAATATTAAAGTCTCCATCAAAGACAGAAATAAGTGTGAGGACACATGATGGAGAGGAGGGGACAATCGTTCAGATGCTTGGTCTACTCCTTACATTAGAAATGCAACAAGAGGTATGAAATTATGCTGGAAAGGTTCATCTGTTAACATGGTCCAAGAACGATAAGGGCTGCATTCAGTTCCACATTCAAGGAAACTTCTCCATGCCAATATGCAGTAATAGTCATAGCGCCACCTACTGGCAAGTGGCAACACCAAAAGTGGTTTGTAACTCGACTGTAAAAGGTCACAGCTGACCCAAACTTCATGTTTGATGAGGGTGTGGCCCTGAAGACATCTATCTATATGTCAATATTCAGTTATAGTCATAGCGCCACCTACTGGCAACACCAAAAGTGGTTTGTAACTCGACTGTAAAAGGTCACAGCTGACCCAAACTTCATGTTTGATGAGGGTCTGGCCCTGAAGACTATCTATATGTCAATATTCAGTTATAGTCATAGCGCCACCTCCTGGTAACATGAAAACAGCCTTATGTGACAAACATAATCCGACTTACATGGTCTGCTCTACACATGATGAGACACATCACTGCTATAATAAGGTGGCTGGTGGCAGTTCCATGTGGTGCATAACTGCCAGGCAGCTGAGCAGGCAACACGCTAAAAATGAGTGTGCAATATTTCTAGTAACATAATTATTGGGTCTCCTCTCGTGCCACATAGTGGACACATGCAAGTATGTCATTGCACTTGCTTCTGAGAGTAATTGTATGAAAGCTCATTGAGGACAAACAGTAGGCTCATACGTTTGATCCCCACTGTGATAATGAGTTAGGTTGCTTTGTTTTCTTGAAATAGTAATTTACCGTAGGCTATGTATATTATAAGTAACACATTAAGTTAAAACCTCTTGACAGGGAAAGTAACCGTGTACTTACTTCCTATGCTTTGTTGTATGCTGTGTGTAAGATAATGTTGTGCATTTTGACCAAGCCATTCTCCTGTGTCGGATAAGTTACTATCAATAAATGATCTATTGATCTGCAATGCAATAACCCAATTTTATTGTTAAAAAAAATTCAAATTCAAAAAATTCAAATCATCTCCATTATGGAATCCTGGTGCTGATTCCTGTTTTGAATTCCTGTTTTTGAAGCTCGGGTCAAAGAACTCAACGCAAGCACAGCATTTGAAGTCTCTCCTGGGTCTGTCCGTGCTGCTGTCGAAGCAGAGGCGGCCAGTGCTGCAGTCAGTGTTGGTTCAGTGAAAGGTAAGCTGGGTCTGTCAGTGGACACAGGGGTTGGTGTTGGTGGGACAGGTGTAGAGACAAAGGTACTGGGCACAGGCTTCTCTATTGGTTGGAAAATGGCTGTTTCCTTGTTCCTCGAAGTTAAACCAACATAATCAGTGCAAATATTAAAGTCTCACTCAAATACAGAAACAGGTGTGAGGACACGTGATGGAGAGGAGGGGACAGTAAATTAGCTGCTGGTCTCTTCATTACATTACACAGTTGGAATGAAATGATGCTGGAAAAGGTCATTCTGGTAACATGGTCCCAGAAAGATAAAGGCTGTTTTTGGTTTCACGTCAAATGTTTTCTTTTTCTTTTGGATGTTTTCTTCCCTTGAATTGAGGGAGGAACCCCCAAAATGACATGATGAAGAATGACCAACAAATTGGAATTAAGTTCTAACCTGTTTGACAAGGGAGCGCTTATTGTCCATCATTTTTCCTCACTTGCACAAACAGAGCATGTTTGAAGGAAATATTGCATGTCTTATAAATGTAAGCTGATGTGCCAACTTCCAGGTTCAAGTTTTCATGCACCATTCCAAAGTGGACATGTCAAAAGATGCAGCATTAGAAGTATTTCACTAGCCTAGCCCGATACCCTCTAAAAGACATTCTTTGACTTAGAGATGAACAGTTGCAGTTGCTTCTGAGAGAAATTGTATGGAAGCCCATTGGGGACATACAGTATAATCAAACATTTGATCCCAGCTGTGATAATGAGTTAAGTTGCTTTGCTTTCTCAAAATAGTAATTTAGTGTATGTATATTATAAATATCGCGTTCATTTAAATTCTAAAACCTCTTGACAGGGAAATTCACATGCTCCTTCATGTTTCATGCTTTGTGGTATGCTGTGTTAGATTATGGTTTGCATGTTGACAAAGCTAGTCTCCTCTGTGGGATAAGTATCAATGAAGTATCTATCTATCATCTATCTATTTATCTGCAATGCAATAATCAAATATTATTGTAAAGTTGTTTTCTCATTCAAATCATCTCCATTGGTGACTCCTGGTGCTGATTCCTGTTTTTTAATTCCTGTTTTTGAAGCTCGGCTCAAAGACGTCAAAGCAACTGCAGCACTTGAAGTCTCTCCTGGGTCTGTCCGTGCTGCTGTTGAAGCAGAGGTGGGCAGTGCTACAGTCAGTGTTGGTTCAGTGAAAGGTAAGCTGGGTCTGTCATTGGACACAGGGGTTGGTGTTGGTGGGACAGGTACAGAGACAAAGGTACTGGGCACAGGCTTCTCTATTGGTTAGAAAATGGCTTTCTTTAACCGTGTACAGAATGGTTCACTCATTCACTCACTCACTATTTCCCAAGTAGTGTTTATCATATTTGGGGAATGATCAAACAAGTTTCGTACACTACCTCACTCTTCTTCTCCTATGGTAAACACGACAGCAGTGCATTGTGGGTATCTTAAAGTGGACGACATAATTGTATGGAAGCTCATTGAGGACAAACAGTAGGCTCATACGTGTGATCCCCACTGTGATAATGAGTTAATTTGCTTTGTTTTCTTGAAATAGTAATTTACCGTATGTATATTGTAAGTAACACATTAAGTTAAAACCTCTTGACAGGGAAAGTAACCGGCTACTTACTTCCTATGCTTTGTTGTATGCTGTGTGTAAGATAATGTTTTGCATTTTGACCAAGCCATTCTCCTGTGTCGGATAAGTTACTATCAATAAATTATCTATTGAGCTGCAATGCAATAACCCAATTTTATTGTTAAAAATTGTTCAAATTCAAAAAATTCAAATCATCTCCATTATGGAATCCTGGTGCTGATTCCTGTTTTGAATTCCTGTTTTTGAAGCTCGGGTCAAAGAACTCAACGCAAGCGCAGCATTTGAAGTCTCTCCTGGGTCTGTCCGTGCTGCTGTCGAAGCAGAGGCGGCCAGTGCTGCAGTCAGTGTTGGTTCAGTGAAAGGTAAGCTGGGTCTGTCAGTGGACACAGGGGTTGGTGTTGGTGGGACAGGTGTAGAGGCAAAGGTACTGGGCACAGGCTTCTCTATTGGTTGGAAAATGGCTGTTTCCTTGTTCCTCCAAGTTGAACCTACATAATCTGTGCAAATATTAAAGTCTCACTCAAATACAGAAACAGGTGTGAGGACATGTGATGGAGAGGAGGGGACAGTAAATTAGCTGCTGGTCTCTTCATTACATTACACAGTTTGAAATGAAATAATGCTGGAAAAGGTCGTTCTGGTAACATGGTCCCAGAAAGATAATGTCTGCATTTGGTTTCACGTCAAATGTTTTCTTTTTCTTTTGGATGTTTTCTTCCCTTGAATTGAGGGAGGAACCCCCAAAATGACATGATGAAGAATGACCAACAAATTGGAATTAAGTTCCAACCTGTTTGACAAGGGAGCGCTTATTGTCCATCATTTTTCCTCACTTGCACAAACAGAGCATGTTTGAAGGAAATATTGCATGTCTTATAAATGTAAGCTGATGTGCCAACTTCCAGTTTCAAGTTTTCATGCACCATTCCAAAGTGGACATGTCAAAAGATGCAGCATTAGAAGTATTTCACTAGCCTAGCCTGATACCCTCTAAAATACATTCTTTGACTTAGAGATGAACAGTTGCAGTTGCTTCTGAGAGAAATTGTATGGAAGCCCATTGGGGACATATAGTATATTCATACATTTCATCCCCGCTGTGATAATGAGTTAAGTTGCTTTGCTTTCTCAA
Organism: Poromitra crassiceps; assembly: GCF_964638095.1. Taxonomy (NCBI): domain Eukaryota; kingdom Metazoa; phylum Chordata; class Actinopteri; order Beryciformes; family Melamphaidae; genus Poromitra; species Poromitra crassiceps. The sequence continues at coordinate 17,436,951 of NC_139642.1, read as the reverse complement.
AATATTAATTTAGCGTATGTATATTATAAATATCACGTTAATTTAAATTTTAAAACCTGTTGACAGGGAAATTCACAGGCTCCTTCATGTTTCATGCTTTGTGGTATGCTGTGTTAGATTATGGTTTGCATGTTGACAAAGCTAGTCTCCTCTGTGGGATAAGTATCAATGAAGTATCTATCATCTATCTATCTGCAATGCAATAACCAAATATTATTGTAAAATTTGATTTCTCATTCAAATGATCTCCATTGGTGATTCCTGGTGCTGATTCCTGTTTTTGAAGCTCGGGGCAAAGACCTCAAAGCAAGCGCAGCACTTGAAGTCTCTCCTGGGTCTGTCCGTGCTGCTGTTGAAGCAGAGGTGGGCAGTGCTACAGTCAGTGTTGGTTCAGTGAAAGGTAAGCTGGGTCTGTCAGTGGACACAGGGGTTGGTGTTGGTGGGACAGGTGTAGAGACAAAGGTACTGGGCACAGGCTTCTCTATTGGTTAGAAAATGGCTTTCTTTAACCGTGTACAGAATGGTTCACTCATTGACTCAATCACTATTTCCCAAGTAGTGTTTATCATATTTGGGGAATGATCAAACAAGTTTCAGACACTACCTCACTCTTCTTCTCCTATGGTAAACATGACAGCAGTGCATTGTGGGTATCTTATAGTGGACTACATACTGAATCAAATAAACAGTCGAGAATCCAGACACTAGTAAAAAATGGCCAACACACTACAGTATATAGGCCACTATTTCTGTAATAGGGAACGGTTTCGAACAGGCTTTTGTTCCTCCAAGTTGAACCTACATTATGTGCAAATATTAAAGTCTCCATCAAAGACAGAAATAAGTGTGAGGACACATGATGGAGAGGAGGGGACAATCGTTCAGATGCTTGGTCTACTCATTACATTAGAAATGCAACAAGAGGTATGAAATTATGCTGGAAAGGTTCATTTTGTTAACATGGTCCAAGAACGATAAGGGCTGCATTCAGTTCCACATTCAGGGAAACTTCTCCATGCCAATATTCAGTTATAGTCATAGCGCCACCTACTGGCAACATGAAAACAGCCTTATGTGACAAACATCATCCGACTTACATGGTCTGCTCTACACATGATGAGACACATCACTGCTATAATAAGGTGGCTGGTGGCAGTTCCACGTGGTGCATAACTGCCAGGCAGCTGAGCAGGCAACACGCTAGAAATGAGTGTGCAATATTTCTAGTAACATAATTATTGTGTCTCCTCTCGTGCCACATAGTGGACACGTAGATCGGGTGGGAATAGTGTCCTCTAGAGAGAGAGTGGCGTCAGCGGAGGACCAAAATGCGAGACTCATTAGCCAATGAACAGCCAGGAATGTGTCTCGCACTACTTTTGCATGCTAAAATAAACCTGATAATGTACAATTTGATTCAAGGGATGAAAAACCCTTTCAAAGTACAACACAAACTGTCTATTTTGCTGCAACTCGACAGTGCTGCTTTTTTTACTCAAGAGTTCCAGCACCTTACTTCCTGGAAGAAAACTGGTCCATTGGAGTGAATGGAGATGTCGGAACTCTTCTATTATACGGCTCTGATGGAAACCTGTCATTGCACTTGCTTCTGAGAGTAATTGTATGGAAGCTCATTGAGGACAATCAGTAGGCTCATACGTTTGATCCCCACTGTGATAATGAGTTAATTTGCTTTGTTTTCTTGAAATAGTAATTTACTGTATGTATATTATAAGTAACACATTAAGTTAAAACCTCTTGACAGGGAAAGTAACCGGCTACTTACTTCCTATGCTTTGTTGTATGCTGTGTGTAAGATAATGTTGTGCATTTTGACCAAGCCATTCTCCTGTGTTGGATAAGTTACTATCAATAAATTAGCTATCGATCTGCAATGCTATAGTCTCGCTGGCCAGCCTCCTCTCCCTTCCGTCCGAGGAGTCTGGCGCCGCAGGTCTCCATAGTGGGATTGCGATGGGCGACGCTTAGCGGCAGTGCCCTTGGAAAATAGTTTCCAACAATCCAATTTGCCGTTTTCAGCGTGTAGCAACGAGCTAGCGTGTAGGTTTCTGCCGTTAGCTTGCTAGCTAGTTAGCGTTGTTGTTTTCACTGAGGCGGCAGGGCACAATTTACAGCGACACACAGGGAGGAGGGAGCGGAAGCCGCTCTGATTGACATGGTCGGAGCCAATGACAGAGCTTGTAATAAGCCGGGAGCAGACATCGGGCTGCCACCGAAACAGGCGCTCCAATTGGAGAGCAGAGTAGAGCAGGGGAAGGTTTATCCCAGTTATGGAGACCTGCGGCGCCAGACTCCTCGGACGGAAGGGAGGGGAGGCTGGCCAGCGAGACTAGCAATGCTATAACCCAATTTAATTGTAAAAAAAAAAAAAAAAAATCATTCAAATCATCTCTATTATTGAATCCTGGTGCTGATTCCTGTTTTGAATTCCTGTTTTTGAAGCTGGGGTCAAAGACCTCAAAGCAAGCGCAGCATTTGAAGTCTCTCCTGGGTCTGTCCGTGTGGCTGGCAAAGCAGAGGTGGGCAGTGCTTCATACAGTTATGGTCGAGTGAAAGGTAAGGTGTATCTGTCAGTGGACACAGGGGTTGGTGTTGGTGGGACAGGTGTAGAGACAAAGGTACTGGGCACAGGCTTCTCTATTGGTTGGAAAATGGCTGTTTCCTTGTTCCTCGAAGTTAAACCAACATAATCTGTGCAAATATTAAAGTCTCACTCAAATACAGAAACAGGTGTGAGGACACGTGATGGAGAGGAGGGGACAGTAAATTAGCTGCTGGTCTCTTCATTACATTACACAGTTGGAATGAAGTGATGCTGGAAAAGGTCGTTCTGGTAACATGGTCCCAGAAAGATAAAGGCTGCATTTGGTTTCACGTCAAATGTTTTCTTTTTCTCTTGGATGTTTTCTTCCCTTGAATTGAGGGAGGAACCCCCAAAATGACATGAAGAATGACCAACAAATTGGAATTAAGTTCTAACCTGTTTGACAAGGGAGCTCTTATTGTCCATCATTTTTCCTTACTTGCACAAACAGAGCATGTTTGAAGGAAATATTGCATGTCTTATAAATGTAAGCTGATGTGCCAACTTCCAGTTTCAAGTTTTCATGCACCATTCCAAAGTGGACAAGTCAAAAGATGCAGCATTAGAAGTATTTCACTAGCCTAGCCCGATACCCTCTAAAAGACATTCTTTGACTTAGAGATGAACAGTTGCAGTTGCTTCTGAGAGAAATTGTATGGAAGCCCATTGGGGACATATAGTATATTCATACATTTCATCCCCACTGTGATAATGAGTTCAGTTGCTTTGCTTTCTCAAAATAGTAATTTAGCGTATGTATATTATAAATATCACATTCATTTAAATTTTAAAACCTCTTGACAGGGAAATTCACAGGCTCCTTCATGTTTCATGATTTGTGGTATGCTGTGTTAGATTATGGTTTGCATGTTGACAAAGCTAGTCTCCTCTGTGGGATAAGTATCTATCATCTATCTACTGTATCTGCAATGCAATAACCAAATATTATTGTAAAATTGTTTTCTCATTCAAATGATCTCCATTGGTGATTCCTGGTGCTGATTCCTGTTTTTGAAGCTCGGGGCAAAGACCTCAAAGCAAGAGCAGAACTTAAAGTCTCTCCTGGGTCTGTCTGTGCTGCTGTTGAAGCAGAGGTGGGCAGTGCTTCGTACAGTGATGGTCTAGTGAAAGGTAAGCTGGGTCTGTCAGTGGACACAGGGGTTGGTGTTGGTGGGTGTTACGACCCGGCCTAGGGGTCACCAGGCGCAACATGAAATCATGGACCCCCTCCTTCCCAGCTCCCAAACAATCAGCCAACACAGTGTTAAAGCCCAAAGAAAGGTGATTTATTGTCACACTTTGGGAAAAATACGTCAGGGAGGGCACACAGGCCAAAACAATAAACATAAGAAATAAAATACTAAATCAATAATCTTACCTTTCCAAAAATAAACCAAATATATGAATCTTACCTGCCTATCATAAGAAAACCACCAGGAGAAAAGATGTCAAACAAAAAGTGGCCACCCACCCCTACACTCCCAGGGCCTTCTCAATCAAAAGTATCTAAAGTCCATTACAACAATAAATGAGCACCAAGCTCAGATCTACAGGGAAGCAAGTTAACCCATCATTAAACAGAGCTGATGTTGGCCGGTTGGAAGCTGGCAAGAAGGAAGACGATGGCAGCCGGTTCTCAGCAAGCTTTTATAGTCCAGGTGCCGAGTCCACAGCCAATCACCAGCCAGCATACACCTAGGCCCCAACCAATCAAAGCAGCCCACAAGCAATCAGCATTCAGCCACGAACACATCAGTCTCATCACCAGTCATCTACCAATCATACAGGAGGAAAGACAATACAAATGTACAGGAGGAAAGACAATACAGATGATATATGACCCCAGGGTCATAACACCTCCCCTCCTAAGAATCAAACATCCCACCCCTAATGAAATGTTTGATTACCTAGGGATCATATGAACGAGACAACGCGTCGGCCATTATATTCTCCTTTCCTCGCTTGTACTGGATATCAACCCAAAAATCCTGTAATAACAGGGACCAACGCATGAGGCGCTGGTTGCTATTACGCATCTGTGACAGGAAAACCAAAGGATTGTGATCTGAAAAGATTACAATTGGCATGGCACTAGAGCCGACATAAACTTCAAAATGTTGCAGGGCAAGTAACGCTTCCTTCTCAATAGTACTATAATTCACCTGATGTACATTGAATTTTTTGGAGAAGTAGCAGACTGGATGGTCAACGCCGGCATCATCCTCTTGCAGCAACACCGCGCCCGCACCACGGGCACTCGCATCAACCTCCAGTTTGAACGGACGTGTAAAGTCTGGAGCCGCAAGTACTGGGGCGCTGCAAAGGAGAGCCTTGGCAGAGACAAAAGCATCCTGACACAACGGAGACCACACAAATTTTCTGTTGGGACTGGACAAACTAGTGAGTGGAGCTACCACATCAGCAAAATTTTTACAAAAACCACGATAGTAACCAGTCATCCCTAAAAACCTACGCAGTGCACGTCGGGTACGCGGCACTGGAAAATCCAGTATTGCCTGCACTTTTGCAGTCACCGGGCGCACTTGACCTTGACCCACCTGTTTACCCAAGTAGGTGACAACCGCCTTCCCAAACTCACACTTGGCCAGATTCAGCGTGAGGGATGCCTGTTTCAAACGATCAAAGATTTCAGACAAGGTTTTAACATGCTCTGACCAGGAAGAAGAATAAACCACAACATCATCTAAGTATGCATCACAGTTTTTTACACCAGCCAGAACCTTAGCCATCAATCTCTGGAAAGTGGCAGGTGCATTTCTGAGACCAAAAGGCATAACTGTATACTGCAAAAATGCATCTGGGGTGACAAAAGCCGATATATCTGAAGCACGAGGAGTCAAGGGCACCTGCCAGTATCCCTTGAGTAAATCAAGTTTTGTTACATACTTAGCTGATCCTACGCGATCGACACAGTCATCCATCCTCGGGAGAGGGTAGGAATCAGGCTTGGTTATGGCATTCACCTTTCTGAAATCATTACAAAAACGAGACGTCCCATCAGGCTTCGGCACAAGGAGTGAAGGCGAGCTCCAGGAACTGGTGCTGGGAACTGCAAAACCATGTTTCAAGAGATACTCCACCTCTTCCTTCATAATGGCCCTTTTCCCAGGGTTAACCCGATAAGAATGCTGTTTAATGGGCAGCTGGTCACCTACATCTACATCATGACTAAGGACAGTGGTTTGAGTGGGGTTGTCACCAAATAAAGCTAAATTATTCACAATCAACTGAGTGACATCACCTCGGTCTGAAACAGGCAAGTACGACAAGTATGCATCTAAATCTGACAGAATTTCAGAATTTTTCAGACGCGCGCAGGGCACCGACCCACGGTTATTATGCAGCCCATCCACCTCAGGCTGATACAATGGTGGCACATCTGAAACAAAGACTGCAGGTCCCACCGCGACGGGATTGCCACGAGCAAAATAGCCCTTCAACATGTTAACATGACACACACCCGATCTTTTTGCACGATCAGGTGTTTTCACCTCATAATCTGTTTCACCCAATTTACGCTCCACAACATAAGGGCCATGAAACTTTGCCTGCAGACATGAACCGGGAATGGGCAGTAACACCATCACTTGATCTCCTGGCTGAAACGCTCTCACTGCCGATTTCCGATCATATCTCTTTTTCATCTTGGACTGTGCCGTTGCAAGGGAGCTACGAGCCAACTCACATGCGGAATGCAACCTTTCTCTGAAGGAACTAACATAGTCCAAGATGTTATGGCCGTGGTTGGGTTTACCTGCAAGCCACTTTTCTTGCAACAGACGCAATGGGCCGCGCACCGTGTGTCCAAAAACTAATTTGGCTGCGCTGAAACCCAGCGATTCCTGTGTTGTCTCACGCACCGCAAATAGCAGGAGAGGCAAGCCCTCATCCCACTCCCGGCTGGACTCCAGACAGAATTTACGTAGTATAGACTTTAATGTCTGATGAAATCTCTCCAGTGCGCCCTGACTCTCTGGGTGGTACGCACTGGATACATTATGCTTAATGGACAGTTCCGCCATCACCTGTGAAAACACAGTAGACATAAAGTTAGATCCTTGATCACTTTGGACTCGTTTGGGCAAGCCAAAAGTGGTGAAGAATTTTACCAATGCCTTAACAATTGTGCGGGCCTTTATAGTGCGTAATGGCACAGCTTCTGGGTATCGCGTCACACATGATGGTGAGGATATATTGATTACCCGACTTTGTTTTCGGTAAAGGCCCGACACAGTCCACGATCACGTGCTCAAACGGCTCTCCAACAACAGGAATTGGCTTCAATGGCGCAGGCGGAATTAACTGATTGGGTTTACCGACAATTTGGCAACTATGACAAGAACGGCAAAATTTGACAACGTCGGATTTTAAACCAGGCCAAAAGAAATAACGAAGGACGCGATCGTATGTTTTCCTGATCCCCAGATGACCAGAAAGACAATGATCATGTGCCAAACTAAGCACTTGAGGACGGAACTGTACTGGCACAACAACTTGTTGAACAGACTCATTTTTCAACCCAGACACAGGAGACCAGGTGCGCATGAGGACACCATCATCTAACCAGTAAGTAACAGGGTTATCACCATCTGTGTGAGTACGGGCGGTAGACCGACAAGTAGACAGCGTGCTGTCTGTTTGCTGAGCCTGAATAAGTTGGGCTCTATCCACTGATAAATTCAACTCCACACAAGCTACTTCTGGGCTAATGGTAACACCCTCCTTTAACACAGACAGACTCTCAGAATCACTTGACAACGGGGTAACGCTACTTTCTACCATGGTATTGCTTTGGTCACACATAAATGAATCACTCAGATCCACTATATTACCACATTTGCGCGTCTGCGCCCGCGTAATGGCACACGCAGGAAAGATGGGGAATGAATTTGGCACAGCCGTAAAAACATCACAGACATCCATAACCGGCTTTTCTACGACCTCGGGAGGAGGGAACACCTTTCCTCCTGCCAGGTCGTTGCCAAGAATAAAATCCACCCCCCCTTCCATAGGAAGCTGCGGGCGCACCCCAACGCGCACAGGACCCGACACTAATGCGCAGGAAAGAAACACATTATGCAGCGGTACCCGCAAAACACTCATTTTAATTCCCCACACCAAAATGTCCGAACCATCATAAGTTTCAGATGAGAACGGCAACACGCCCCCACGAATGAATGAATATTTGGCACCCGTATCACGCAAAATAGTGATGGGCACCCGGTCACATTCATTCTCAGTCAGTGCAAGAAAGCCCTCCGAAAGGAATGGTTCAAAATCAGCATCTACTTTAGCATGAGCCTCTCCAGACAGGTTTTACTCTATAGATTTGCATTGAACAAAACCCACAGCAGAAGGCCCTTTCACAGGTTCAGCTTGCTCTTTTTTTCTAATTGAGGGACAAACTGCAATCAGGTGACCAATTTCGTGGCAATAATAACACTCGCGGTCTCCAGTGGAGACGGGCGCGCTGCGCCGAGACAGTCTGGGGGACACGCGCTTCTCTGCAAACGCTGCGTTATCACGCGCCGACGAAAAAAAAACATTCCATATGAGTTAGAGCAAATTCATCGGCCAGCACCGCTGCTGCCGAGAGAGTAGTGACTCTTTGTTCATTCAAGTACAAAACAATCTTATCAGACACCCGATTTTTAAAATCCTCCAGCAAAATGAGTTCCCGCAACTGCACATAATCTAGTGCCTTACCGGACTGGCACCATTTATCAAAAAGATTGCCCTTCTCGCGCGCAAACTCTGTATAAGTCTGGTTGGTAGATTTTTCACAACTCCTAAATTTTTGTCTATATGCCTCTGCACTAGCTCATAGGCACGTAAGACTGTGGCTTTCAGAACGTCATAATCTAAATTTTCACTAAGTGTAAGGCTGGCGCACACCTCTTGTGCTTTACCTACCAGCTTACACTGCAAAAGGAGAGGCCACGCCTCCTTATGCCATTTCAGAGTGGCTGCAATTCGCTCAAAAGCACTAAAGAAGCTATCCACATCAGCCTCTCTGAATGTAGGAACAAGTGCTATGTGCCGGCTTACGTCAAAAGTGTCCTGGCGGTCGGGAGGAGTTGCTTGTTGGTGGGTAGGGGGCGGGCTGCTGGTTTGACTGCTCTGCAGCCGCATATGCAATGCTTCATTATCCAGCTATTTTTGCCTCACCTCTACCTCCTTAATCCGGAGCACCAATCTCAGCTCCTCAGCATTCATGCCTTGGAAGCCCATGGTCCCCTGAGGTGGCACCTGCCCATTGGCTTGAACCTGCTCCCCATGTTTCTCCTCACCATTTTCAGCCCCTTCAGGCACAGACAGCACTCCTTGCTCCCTCAACCCCGCACACAGCTTCACCTTGATCTCAGCCTTCTTGGCATTGCTTGGCACCTGCACATTAAAGTGGTTAGCAATTTCAATGAAATCCTTCTTTCTACATTTATCCAATTTTTGAGCAGATGGATCTTCAGTAAACTCATTCAGATTGAATTCCATAATGCCACAGTCAAACCTACCAACCAGAAGAACACAGTCAACAAAAAAGAAAATACATTACCGTACAACTTACCGACCGGACAGAACTGCCAGAAAAAAGTAGGACGAGCCCCCAATTCATGTTACGACCCGGCCTAGGGGTCACCAGGCGCAACATGAAATCATGGACCCCCTCCTTCCCAGCTCCCAAACAATCAGCCAACACAGTGTTAAAGCCCAAAGAACGGTGATTTATTGTCACACTTTGGGAAAAATACGTCAGGGAGGGCACACAGGCCAAAACAATAAACATAAGAAAAGAATACATAGAAAATATAGAAAATGCCTATATATAACATAGAAAATGCCTTTCTTTAACCGTGTACAGAATGGTTCACTCATTCACTCAATCACTATTTCCCAAGTAGTGTTTATCATATTGGGGATTGATCAAACAAGTTTCAGACACTACCTCACTCTTCTTCTCCTTTGGTAAACATGACAGCAGTGCATTGTGGGTATCTTATAGTGGACTACATACTGAATCAAGTAAACAGTTGAGAATCCAGACACTAGTAAAAAATGGCCAACACACTATATACAGGCTTTTGTTCCTCCAAGTTGAACCTACATTATGTGCAAATATTAAAGTCTCCATCAAAGACAGAAATAAGTGTGAGGACACATGATGGAGAGGATGGGACAATCGTTCAGATGCTTGGTCTACTCCAGGGGTGCCCACACTTTTTCAGCTTGGGAGCTACTTTTAAAATGACCAAGTCAAAGTGATCTACCGAACATATTTATTTATATATATATACACTGAGTATACAGTGGAAAACAGTGGAACAGTGGAAAAACAGTGGAAAAACAGTGGAAAAACAGTGGAAACAGTGGAAAAACAGTTAAAAAAAAAAAAAAAAAAAATAAAAAAAAAAAAATTCTTCCCCAATGCCACGCGATCGACCACACTACCTTCGCGATCGACCGGTCGATCGCGATCGACGTATTGGGCACCCCTGGTCTACTCCTTACATTAGAAATGCAACAAGAGGTATGAAATTATGCTTTTCATTTTGTTAACATGGTCCAAGAACGATAAGGGCTGCATTCAGTTCCACATTCAAGGAAACTTCTCCATGCCAATATGCAGTAATAGTCATAGCGCCACCTACTGGCAAGTGGAAACACTAAAAGTGGTTATTAACTCGACTGTCCAGGGTCACAGCTGACCCAAACATCATGTTTGATGAGGGTCTGGCCCTGAAGACATCTATCTATATGTCAATATTCAGTTATAGTCATAGCGCCACCTACTGGCAACACCAAAAGTGGTTTGTAACTCGACTGTAAAAGGTCACAGCTGACCCAAACTTCATGTTTGATGAGGGTCTGGCCCTGAAGACGTCTATCTATATGTCAATATTCAGTTATAGTCATAGCGCCATCTACTGGTAACAGGAAAACAGCCTTATGTGACAAACATCATCCGACTTACATGGTCTGCTCTACACATGATGAGACACATCACTGCTATAATAAGGTGGCTGGTGGCAGTTCCATGTGGTGCATAACTGCCAGGCAGCTGAGCAGGCAACACGCTAAAAATGAGTGTGCAATATTTCTAGTAACATAATTATTGTGTCTCCTCTCGTGCCACATAGGGGACACATGGAAGTATGTCATTGCACTTGCTTCTGAGAGTAATTGTATGGAAGCTCATTGAGGACAAACAAAGCTCATACGTTTGATCCCCACTGTGATAATGAGTTAGTTTGCTTTGTTTTCTTGAAATAGTAATTTACCGTATGTATATAAGCAACACATTAAGTTAAAACCTCTTGACAGGGAAAGTAACCGGCTACTTCCTATGCTTTGTTGTATGCTGTGTGTAAGATAATGTTGTGCATTTTGACCAAGCCATTCTCCTGTGTCGGATAAGTTACTATCAATAAATTATCTATTGATCTGCAATGCAATAACCCAATTTTATTGTTAAAAAATTTTGAATTCAAAACATTCGTCTCATCTCCATTATTGAATCTTGGTGCTGATTCCTGTTTTGAATTCCTGTTTTTGAAGCTAAGGTCAAAGACTTCAAAGCAAGCGCAGTACTTGAAGTCTCTCCTGGGTCTGTCCGTGTGGCTGGCAAAGCAGAGGCAGCCAGTGCTTCATACAGTTCTGGTCGAGTGAAAGGTAAGGTGTTTCTGTCAGTGGACACAGGGGTTGGTGTTGGTGGGACAGGTGTAGAGACAAAGGTACTGGGCACAGGCTTCTCTATTGGTTGGAAAATGACTGTTTCCTTGTTCCTCCAAGTTGAACCTACATAATCTGTGCAAATATTAAAGTCTCACTCAAATACAGAAACAGGTGTGAGGACACGTGATGGAGAGGAGGGGACAGTAAATTAGCTGCTGGTCTCGTCATTACATTACACAGTTTGAAATGAAATGATGCTGGAAAAGGTCGTTCTGGTAACATGGTCCCAGAAAGATAATGTCTGCATTTGGTTTCACGTCAAATGTTTTCTTTTTCTTTTGGATGTTTTCTTCCCTTGAATTGAGGGAGGAACCCCCAAAATGACATGATGAAGAATGACCAACAAATTGGAATTAAGTTCTAACCTGTTTGACAAGGGAACGCTTATTGTCCATCATTTTTCCTCACTTGCACAAACAGAGCATGTTTGAAGGAAATATTGCATGTCTTATAAATGTAAGCTGATGTGCCAACTTCCAGTTTCAAGTTTTCATGCACCATTCCAAAGTGGACATGTCAAAAGATGCAGCATTAGAAGTATTTCACTAGCCTAGCCTGATACCCTCTAAAATACATTCTTTGACTTAGAGATGAACAGTTGCAGTTGCTTCTGAGAGAAATTGTATGGAAGCCCATTGGGGACATACAGTATATTCATACATTTGATCCCAGCTGTGTTGCTTTGCTTTCTCAAAATAGTAATTTAGCGTATGTATATTATAAATATCACGTTCATTTAAATTCTAAAACCTCTTGACAGGGAAATTCACAGGCTCCTTCATGTTTCATGCTTTGTGGTATGCTGTGTTAGATTATGGTTTGCATGTTGACAAAGCTAGTCTCCTCTGTGGGATAAGTATCAATGAAGTATCTATCTATCATCTATCTATCTATCTATCTATCTATCTATCTATCTATCTATCTATCTGAAATGCAATAATCAAATATTATTGTAAAATTGTTTCTCATTCACATCATCTCCATTGGTGATTCCTGGTGCTGATTCCTGTTTTTTAATTCCTGTTTTTGAAGCTCGGCTCAAAGACGTCAAAGCAAGCGCAGCACTTGAAGTCTCTCCTGGGTCTGTCCGTGCTGCTGTTGAAGCAGAGGTGGGCAGTGCTACAGTCAGTGTTGGTTCAGTGAAAGGTAAGCTGGGTCTGTCAGCGGACACAGGGGTTGGTGTTGGTGGGACAGGTGTAGAGACAAAGGTACTGGGCACAGGCTTCTCTATTGATTAGACAATGGCTTTCTTTAACCGTGTACAGAATGGTTCACTCATTCACTCAATCACTATTTCCCAAGTAGTGTTTATCATATTTGGGAATGATCAAACAAGTTTCAGACACTACCTCACTCTTCTTCTCCTTTGGTAAACACGACAGCAGTGCATTGTGGGTACACTACAGTATATAGGCCACTATTTCTGTAATAGGGAACGGTTTCGAACAGGCTTTTGTTCCTCCAAGTTGAACCTACATTATGTGCAAATATTAAAGTCTCCATCAAAGACAGAAATAAGTGTGAGGACACATGATGGAGAGGAGGGGACAATCATTCAGATGCTTGGTCTACTCATTACATTAGAAATGCAACAAGAGGTATGAAATTATGCTGGAAAGGTTCATTTTGTTAACATGGTCCAAGAACGATAAGGGCTGCACTCAGTTCCACATTCAGGGAAACTTCTCCATGCCAATATTCAGTTATAGTCATAGCGCCACCTACTGGCAACATGAAAACAGCCTTATGTGACAAACATCATCCGACTTACATGGTCTGCTCTACACATGATGAGACACATCACTGCTATAATAAGGTGGCTGGTGGCAGTTCCACGTGGTGCATAACTGCCAGGCAGCTGAGCAGGCAACACGCTAAAAATGAGTGTGCAATATTTCTAGTAACATAATTATTGTGTCTCCTCTCGTGCCACATAGTGGACACGTAGATCGGGTGGGAATAGTGTCCTCTAGAGAGAGAGTGGCGTCAGCGGAGGACCAAAATGCGAGACTCATTAGCCAATGAACAGCCAGGAATGTGTCTCGCACTACTTTTGCATGCTAAAATAAACCTGATAATGTACAATTTGATTCAAGGGATGAAACACCCTTTCAAAGTACAACACAAACTGTCTATTTTGCTGCAACTCGACAGTGCTGCTTTTTTTTTACTCAAGAGTTCCAGCACCTTACTTCCTGGAAGAAAACTGGTCCATTAGAGTGAATGGAGATGTCGGAACTCTTCTATTATACGGCTCTGATGGAAACCTGTCATTGCACTTGCTTCTGAGAGTAATTGTATGGAAGCTCATTGAGGACAATCAGTAGGCTCATACGTTTGATCCCCACTGTGATAATGAGTTAATTTGCTTTGTTTTCTTGAAATAGTAATTTACTGTATGTATATTATAAGTAACACATTAAGTTAAAACCTCTTGACAGGGAAAGTAACCGGCTACTTACTTCCTATGCTTTGTTGTATGCTGTGTGTAAGATAATGTTGTGCATTTTGACCAAGCCATTCTCCTGTGTCGGATAAGTTACTATCAATAAATTAGCTATCGATCTGCAATGCTATAGTCTCGCTGGCCAGCCTCCTCTCCCTTCCGTCCGAGGAGTCTGGCGCCGCAGGTCTCCATAGTTGGATTGCGATGGGCGACGCTTAGCGGCAGTGCCCTTGGAAAATAGTTTCCAACAATCCAATTTGCCGTTTTCAGCGTGTAGCAACGAGCTAGCGTGTAGGTTTCTGCCGTTAGCTTGCTAGCTAGTTAGCGTTGTTCGTTTTCACTGAGGCGGCAGGGCACAATTTACAGCGACACACAGGGAGGAGGGAGCGGAAGCCGCTCTGATTGACATGGTCGGAGCCAATGACAGAGCTTGTAATAAGCCGGGAGCAGACATCCAGCTGCCACCGAAACAGGCGCTCCAATTGGAGAGCAGAGTAGAGCAGGGGAGGGTTTATCCCAGTTATGGAGACCTGCGGCGCCAGACTCCTCGGACGGAAGGGGGGGGAGGCTGGCCAGCGAGACTAGCAATGCTATAACCCAATTTAATTGTAAAAAAAAAAAAAAAATCATTCAAATCATCTCTATTATTGAATCCTGGTGCTGATTCCTGTTTTGAATTCCTGTTTTTGAAGCTGGGGTCAAAGACCTCAAAGCAAGCGCAGCATTTGAAGTCTCTCCTGGGTCTGTCCGTGTGGCTGGCAAAGCAGAGGTGGGCAGTGCTTCATACAGTTATGGTCGAGTGAAAGGTAAGGTGTATCTGTCAGTGGACACAGGGGTTGGTGTTGGTGGGACAGGTGTAGAGACAAAGGTACTGGGCACAGGCTTCTCTATTGGTTGGAAAATGGCTGTTTCCTTGTTCCTCGAAGTTAAACCAACATAATCAGTCATCAGTGCAAATATTAAAGTCTCACTCAAATACAGAAACAGGTGTGAGGACACGTGATGGAGAGGAGGGGACAGTAAATTAGCTGCTGGTCTCTTCATTACATTACACAGTTTGAAATGAAATGATGCTGGAAAAGGTCGTTCTGGTAACATGGTCCCAGAAAGATAAAGGCTGCATTTGGTTTCACGTCAAATGTTTTCTTTTTCTTTTGGATGTTTTCTTCCCTTGAATTGAGGGAGGAACCCCCAAAATGACATGATGAAGAATGACCAACAAATTGGAATTAAGTTCTAACGTGTTTGACAAGGGAACGCTTATTGTCCATCATTTTTCCTCACTTGCACAAACAGAGCATGTTTGAAGGAAATATTGCATGTCTTATAAATGTAAGCTGATGTGCCAACTTCCAGGTTCAAGTTTTCATGCACCATTCCAAAGTGGACATGTCAAAAGATGCAGCATTAGAAGTATTTCACTAGCCTAGCCCAATACCCTCTAAAAGACATTCTTTGACTTAGAGATGAACAGTTGCAGTTGCTTCTGAGAGAAATTGTATGGAAGCCCATTGGGGACATATAGTATATTCATACATTTCATCCCCACTGTGATAATGAGTTAAGTTGCTTTGCTTTCTCAAAATAGTAATTTAGCGTATGTATATTATAAATATCACATTCATTTAAATTTTAAAACCTCTTGACAGGGAAATTCACAGGCTCCTTCATGTTTCATGCTTTGTGGTATGCTGTGTTAGATTATGGTTTGCATGTTGACAAAGCTAGTCTCCTCTGTGGGATAAGTATCAATGAAGTATCTATCATCTATCTATCTGCAATGCAATAACCACAAATTATTGTAAAATTGTTTTCTCATTCAAATGATCTCCATTGGTGATTCCTGGTGCTGATTCCTGTTTTTAAAGCTCGGGGCAAAGACCTCAAAGCAAGAGCAGAACTTAAAGTCTCTCCTGGGTCTGTCTGTGCTGCTGTTGAAGCAGAGGTGGGCAGTGCTTCATACAGTGATGGTCTAGTGAAAGGTAAGCTGGGTCTGTCAGTGGACACAGGGGTTGGTGTTGGTGGGTGTTACGACCCGGCCTAGGGGTCACCAGGCGCAACATGAAATCATGGACCCCCTCCTTCCCAGCTCCCAAACAATCAGCCAACACAGTGTTAAAGCCCAAAGAAAGGTGATTTATTGTCACTTTGGGAAAAATACATCAGGGAGGGCACACAGGCCAAAACAATAAACATAAGAAATAAAATACTAAATCAATAATCTTACCTTTCCAAAAATAAACCAAATACATGAATCTTACCTGCCTATCATAAGAAAACCAGGAGAAAAGATGTCAAACAAAAAGTGGCCACCCACCCCTACACTCCCAGGGCTTTCTCAATCAAAAGTATCTAAAGTCCATTACAACAATAAATGAGCACCAAGCTCAGATCTACAGGGAAGCAAGTTAACCCATCATTAAACAGAGCTGATGTTGGCCGGTTGGAAGCTGGCAAGAAGGAAGACGATGGCAGGCGGTTCTCAGCAAGCTTTTATAGTCCAGGTGCCGAGTCCACAGCCAATCACCAGCCAGCATACACCTAGGCCCCAACCAATCAAAGCAGCCCACAAGCAATCAGCATTCAGCCAAGCTGGAACACATCAGTCTCATCACCAGTCATCTACCAATCATACAGGAGGAAAGACAATACAAATGTACAGGAGGAAAGACAATACAGATGATATATGACCCCAGGGTCATAACAGTGGGACAGGTGTAGAGACAAAGGTACTGGGCACAGGCTTCTCTATTGGTTAGAAAATGGCTTTCTTTAACCGTGTACAGAATGGTTCACTCATTCACTCACTCACTCATTTCCCAAGTAGTGTTTATCATATTTGGGGAATGATCAAACAAGTTTTGTACACTACCTCACTCTTCTTCTCCTTTGGTAAACATGACAGCATTGCATTGTGGTTATCTTATAGTGGACTACATACCAAAGAGCATGGAAGGAAAGAGAGGACACTCCGGCCATTTTTGGAAACAGAATGCGCCTCGCAGTGGTCAGCTGCGGTAGCGCGGGCCCCTATAATCAGCCTCTCTAAACAGTAACTCAACGGGAGAACACTCTAAATTTCGTGGATTCGCATCTTTTCTGGGCGTACTGTAAATCTTGATTGAAGTGGTGTAGTGCAGGGATGTAAAACAACAACCATATTGTGGAAACTAAGCAAAATTTTTCGTTTTTTTCTTTAAGTTTTTTCAAGATAAATAGTAAATGCAAAGGACCCGAGGTTAAAACCACGGCAACGCACTTCTGACGGAGTGGACGACAGCCGCATTAGCTATTTATCTTGAAAAAACTAAACAAAGAAAACGAAAAATTTTGCTTAGTTTCCACAATATGGTTGTTGTTTTACATCCCTGCACTACACCACTTCAATCAAGATTTGCAGTACGCCCAGAAAAGATGTGAATCCACGAAATTTATAGTGTTCTCCCGTTGAGTTACTGTTTAGAGAGGCTGATTATAGGGGCCCGCGCTACCGCAGCTGACCACTGCGAGCCTGTGCGAGGTTCTTTTGGCGCTGTCACGCTTCCAAAAATAAAAAATGGCGGAGGCTGCTGGGCGCTGATGTTGCAAAGGGGCAATATGGAGCTGTCAGTTCTTTCCATAAAAGTTCTTTGTACATACTGAATCAAGTAAACAGTCGAGAATCCAGACACTAGTAAAAAATGGCCAACACACTATATAGGCCACTATTTCTGTAATAGGGAACGGTTTCGAACAGGCTTTTGTTCCTCCAAGTTGAACCTACATTATGTGCAAATATTAAAGTCTCCATCAAAGACAGAAATAAGTGTGAGGACACATGATGGAGAGGAGGGGACAATCGTTTAGATGCTTGGTCTACTCCTTACATTAGAAATGCAAAGAGGTATGAAATTATGCTGGAAAGGTTCATTTTGTTAACATGGTCCAAGAACGATAAGGGCTGCATTCAGTTCCACGTTCAGGGAAACTTCTCCATGCCAATATTCAGTAATAGTCATAGCGCCACCTACTGGCAAGTGGAAACACTAAAAGTGGTTATTAACTCGACTGTACAGGGTCACAGCTGACCCAAACTTCATGTTTGGTGAGGGTCTGGTCCTGAAGACATCTATCTATATGTCAATATTCAGTTTTAGTCATAGCGCCCCCTACTGGCAACACCAAAAGTGGTTTGTAACTCGACTGTCCAGGGTCACAGCTGACCCAAACATCATGTTTGATGAGGGTCTGGCCCTGAAGACATCTATCTATATGTCAATATTCAGTTATAGTCATAGCGCCACCTACTGGCAACACCAAAAGTGGTTTGTAACTCGACTGTAAAAGGTCACAGCTGACCCAAACTTCATGTTTGATGAGGGTCTGGCCCTGAAGACATCTATCTATATGTCAATATTCAGTTATAGTCATAGCGCCACCTACTGGTAACAGGAAAACAGCCTTATGTGACAAACATCATCCGACTTACATGGTCTGCTCTACACATGATGAGACACATCACTGCTATAATAAGGTGGCTGGTGGCAGTTCCATGTGGTGCATAACTGCCAGGCAGCTGAGCAGGCAACACGCTAAAAATGAGTGTCCAATATTTCTAGTAACATAATTATTGTGTCTCCTCTCGTGCCACATAGGGGACACATGGAAGTATGTCATTGCACTTGCTTCTGAGAGTAATTGTATGGAAGCTCATTGAGGACAAACAGTAGGCTCATACGTTTGATCCCCACTGTGATAATGAGTTAGTTTGCTTTGTTTTCTTGAAATAGTAATTTACCGTATGTATATTATAAGTAACACATTAAGTTAAAACCTCTTGACAGGGAAAGTAACCGGCTACTTACTTCCTATGCTTTGTTGTATGCTGTGTGTAAGATAATGTTGTGCATTTTGACCAAGCCATTCTCCTGTGTCGGATAAGTTACTATCAATAAATTATCTATTGATCTGCAATGCAATAACCCAATTTTATTGTTAAAAAAATTCTAATTCAAAACATTCGTCTCATCTCCATTATTGAATCCTGGTGCTGATTCCTGTTTTGAATTCCTGTTTTTGAAGCTAAGGTCAAAGACTTCAAAGCAAGCGCAGTACTTGAAGTCTCTCCTGGGTCTGTCCGTGTGGCTGGCAAAGCAGAGGCAGCCAGTGCTTCATACAGTTCTGGTCGAGTGAAAGGTAAGGTGTTTCTGTCAGTGGACACAGGGGTTGGTGTTGGTGGGACAGGTGTAGAGACAAAGGTACTGGGCACAGGCTTCTCTATTGGTTCGAAAATGACTGTTTCCTTGTTCCTCCAAGTTGAACCTACATAATCTGTGCAAATATTAAAGTCTCACTCAAATACAGAAACAGGTGTGAGGACACGTGATGGAGAGGAGGGGACAGTAAATTAGCTGCTGGTCTCTTCATTACATTACACAGTTGGAATGAAATGATGCTGGAAAAGGTCGTTCTGGTAACATGGTCCCAGAAAGATAAAGGCTGTTTTTGGTTTCACGTCAAATGTTTTCTTTTTCTTTTGGATGTTTTCTTCCCTTGAATTGAGGGAGGAACCCCCAAAATGACATGATGAAGAATGACCAACAAATTGGAATTAAGTTCTAAGCTGTTTGACAAGGGAACGCTTATTGTCCATCATTTTTCCTCACTTGCACAAACAGAGCATGTTTGAAGGAAATATTGCATGTCTTATAAATGTAAGCTGATGTGCCAACTTCCAGTTTCAAGTTTTCATGCACCATTCCAAAGTGGACATGTCAAAAGATGCAGCATTAGAAGTATTTCAGCCTAGCCCGATACCCTCTAAAAGACATTCTTTGACTTAGAGATGAACAGTTGCAGTTGCTTCTGAGAGAAATTGTATGGAAGCCCATTGGAGACATATAGTATATTCATACATTTGATCCCAGCTGTGATAATGAGTTAAGTTGCTTTGCTTTCTCAAAATAGTAATTTAGCGTATGTATATTATAAATATCACGTTCATTTAAATTCTAAAACCTCTTGACAGGGAAATTCACAGGCTCCTTCATGTTTCATGCTTTGTGGTATGCTGTGTTAGATTATGGTTTGCATGTTGACAAAGCTAGTCTCCTCTGTGGGATAAGTATCAATGAAGTATCTATCTATCATCTATCTATCTATCTATCTATCTATCTATCTATCTATCTATCTATCTATCTATCTGAAATGCAATAATCAAATATTATTGTAAAATTGTTTCTCATGCACATGATCTCCATTGGTGATTCCTGGTGCTGATTCCTGTTTTTTAATTCCTGTTTTTGAAGCTCGGCTCAAAGACGTCAAAGCAAGCGCAGCACTTGAAGTCTCTCCTGGGTCTGTCCGTGCTGCTGTTGAAGCAGAGGTGGGCAGTGCTACAGTCAGTGTTGGTTCAGTGAAAGGTAAGCTGGGTCTGTCAGTGGACACAGGGGTTGGTGTTGGTGGGACAGGTGTAGAGACAAAGGTACTGGGCACAGGCTTCTCTATTGGTTAGACAATGGCTTTCTTTAACCGTGTACAGAATGGTTCACTCATTCACTCAATCACTATTTCCCAAGTAGTGTTTATCATATTTGGGGAATGATCAAACAAGTTTCAGACACTACCTCACTCTTCTTCTCCTTTGGTAAACATGACAGCAGTGCATTGTGGGTACACTACAGTATATAGGCCACTATTTCTGTAATAGGGAACGGTTTCGAACAGGCTTTTGTTCCTCCAAGTTGAACCTACATTATGTGCAAATATTAAAGTCTCCATCAAAGACAAAAATAAGTGTGAGGACACATGATGGAGAGGAGGGGACAATCGTTCAGATGCTTGGTCTACTCATTACATTAGAAATGCAACAAGAGGTATGAAATTATGCTGGAAAGGTTCATTTTGTTAACATGGTCCAAGAACGATAAGGGCTGCATTCAGTTCCACATTCAGGGAAACTTCTCCATGCCAATATTCAGTTATAGTCATAGCGCCACCTACTGGCAACATGAAAACCGCCTTATGTGACAAACATCATCCGACTTACATGGTCTGCTCTACACATGATGAGACACATCACTGCTATAATAAGGTGGCTGGTGGCAGTTCCACATGGTGCATAACTGCCAGGCAGCTGAGCAGGCAACACGCTAGAAATGAGTGTGCAATATTTCTAGTAACATAATTATTGTGTCTCCTCTCGTGCCACATAGTGGATACGTAGATCGGGTGGGAATAGTGTCCTCTAGAGAGAGAGTGGCGTCAGCGGAGGACCAAAATGCAAGACTCATTAGCCAATGAACAGCCAGGAATGTGTCTCGCACTACTTTTGCATGCTAAAATAAACCTGATAATGTACAATTTGATTCAAGGGATGTAAAACCCTTTCAAAGTACAACACAAACTGTCTATTTTGCTGCAACTCGACAGTGCTGCTTTTTTTTACTCAAGAGTTCCAGCACCTTACTTCCTGGAAGAAAACTGGTCCATTGGAGTGAATGGAGATGTCGGAACTCTTCTATTATACGGCTCTGATGGAAACCTGTCATTGCACTTGCTTCTGAGACTAATTGTATGGAAGCTCATTGAGGACAATCAGTAGGCTCATACGTTTGATCCCCACTGTGATAATGAGTTAATTTGCTTTGTTTTCTTGAAATAGTAATTTACTGTATGTATATTATAAGTAACACATTAAGTTAAAACCTCTTGACAGGGAAAGTAACCGGCTACTTACTTCCTATGCTTTGTTGTATGCTGTGTGTAAGATAATGTTGTGCATTTTGACCAAGCCATTCTCCTGTGTCGGATAAGTTACTATCAATAAATTAGCTATCGATCTGCAATGCTATAGTCTCGCTGGCCAGCCTCCTCTCCCTTCCGTTAGAGGAGTCGGGCGCCGCAGGTCTCCATAGTGGGATTGCGATCGGCGACGCTTAGCGGCTGTCATGATGATGATTGAAGGAAGACGCAGTTCTTACTTTACGTTGGTTTATTCCCTGGCATGAGACAGGTATTCACGTGCTGTTCAGGTAACATACAGTCGCTTAACTGACGTCACTTGTGTGCGTCTACTAAAGTACTAAAACTACGCTGCCCTGCAAAGCTAAAAGGGGGTAACTCGCCAGAGTGTAGAACTGAGAAAAATGACTTTAAAGTTTTGTTGTTGTCCAGCCAAATGTATTGTAGGAAGAAAACTGGAAATGTGTTAATTATTTGTTTATTTAATGTAGTTATTTATCTACATCATTTTTTTTTGCTCAAACTTGACCTTTGACCCTTATTTGGAAGTTACCTTACTCTGGCTTTGCATTGTCTGCAAAATAATAAGGGGTGATGCCAAGCAAAAAGACAGTAACTTCAATTTGATCCTTCACTTGGTTGCTTATCACTATATAAAACCAGTATATATGATAATAATGATAACATAGACATGAAGTCTCATTTTCATGGCACAATTACGCTTAATATAATATACGTATAAATATAATATAACTAGATTATCAGGCCGCTACACATCCTTCAAGCCTAGTTTGGTGGGACTCTTGTTGGCCCGTTGTGTTTCTGTGTGTTGGCGCCTCGGGGGTTAATGTCATATGAGCTGGCTCCTCGGGGGTTGATGTCGTATGAGCTGGCACATCTGGGGTTAATTTCATATGAGCGGCACCTCGGGGGTTAATGTTGTATGAGCTGGTACCTCAGGGGTTAATGTCATATGAGCTGGCGCCTCGGGGGTTAATGTTGTATGACCTGGTAGCTCAGTGGTTAATGTCATATGAGCTGGTGCCTCGGGGGTTAATGTCATATGAGCTGGCACCTCTGGGGTTAATTTCATATGTGCGGCACCTCGGGGGTTAATGTTGTATGAGCTGGTACCTGGAGGGTTAATGTTGTATGAGCTGGCACCTCTGGGGATAATGCCGTATGAGCTGGCACCTCTGGGGTTCATTTTGTATGAGCGGCACCTCGGGGGTTAATGTCGTATGAGCTGGTACCTCAGGGGTTAATGTCATATGAGCTGGCGCCTCGGTGGTTAATGTTGTATCAGCTGGTACCTCTGGGGTTAATTTCATATGAGCGACGCCTCTGGGGTTAATGTTGTATGAGCTGGCACCTCCGGGGTTAATTTCATATGAGCAGTGCCTCGGGGGTTAATGTGGTATGAGCTGGCGCCTCGGGGGTTAATGTTGTACGAGCTGGCACCACAGGGGTTAAATTTGTATGAGCTGGCGCATCAGGGTTAATGTGGTATGAGCTGGCACCTCGGGGGTTAATGTCGTATGAGCTGGCGCCTCGAGGGTTAATGTCATATAAGTTGGCGTCTCTGGGGATAATGTTGTACGAGCTGGAGCCTCGGGGGTAAATGTGGTATGAGCTGGTGCCTCGGGGGTTAATGTCATATGAGGTGCCTCGCGGGTTAATGTATAAGGGTTAGGGGGTTAATGCCATATGAGCTGGCAACCTTGGGAGTTAATGTGGGTGTCTGTGTGGGTGGGGGTGGTAATTGGTCCGATGTCACAATCATGACATTAGGCCTGCCCAGTAATGTAACTCATACCTCAACTCAACCTGTGCATTCTGGTGAGTTACCCCCTTTTTGCGTTGCAGGGCAGAGCATTCAGAGTGCAGTCAAACCAAACCAAACAACTGTAACTGATGTTACCTTAGTCTTGCTTGGCTTTTCTAGGGCTTTTGAAAGTTACTGTAAATATGACCGCCTATTTTCTCCAAAAAACAACACAATTGACTCAAGATATTTTTCCACATGATAAAGCAGATCTTCAATGTTCCAAAAATGACAAAAACTCATTTTTGACAAAAATTGAGTTACCCCCTTTTAGCTTTGCAGGGCAGTACGGTAGCCTGTGACAATCAATAAGATCACATCACAACATCTCCCTCTTTTAAGAGATATGAAAACTGTAGCACAACATAAATTCAATAACATTTCTTTTTCAAAATACCGTCTCAGCATCATTATTATTCAAACATCAGAAGTGTTTCATGTAACCAATTAACCATTATGCTTTGCATTCTTATTATTATTCATAACAGTTATATATATTTTTTCTTTTTCCATCCTTCTCTCCCCTTATGCAATTTTTACTGTTTTTTTCCCATTTTTTTTTTTTTTACTTAATGCAAAACTCAAATTAGAACCTAGGACATCGGGGTGGACTACCCTCCGTCCTCAGCAACATGAGGATTATTCTGCCTCGTGGACAGTTGCTGTTCCTATCAGATAGCAATTATAGTGTCTTTATTTTCTTCGGTCCACGCCTCTCGACACCTGCTAGTCCATGTATCTGGGCGGCAGCTTGACCTCACGGCCCTGCGAGGTCAGACGCACTGCTCCTTGGGGAGCTGGAGGCCGAAGAGGAGACCCCGGGTGGGGATCAGAAGGCGGCTGGCCCGGCGGCGACTCCGGCGGTCTGGACCCCCTGTTGGACACAGGAGTGCTGGCCTGCTGAGATGGCGCTGGGTCGGCCCTTCGCTGCTCCACCTGGACGACTGCCTCTGGGACAGCCTGCAGATGTCTCCTGTTGCGTCGGGTCACTGTGCCGTTGTCCATGCGAACCAAGTAGGACCTCGGCTCTGGAGACTTGCCGATGACTCTGGCCGGCGTCTCCCAGCCTTTATCTCCGTCGAGCTTCACTCTCACGTCCTGACCCGGTTGTAGCTCAGGGAGTGGACGAGCTGAATGTCGGCGGTTGTAGAAGAACTTGTAATCATCTTTAGCTTTAGTGTCTCGCTGTTTCACACGATTATAGTCGACCGGGCGAGACTGTAGCTTTTCTGCCAGCACAGGGACGGTGGTGCGAATGTGTCGTCCCGTCATGAGCTGTGCTGGGCTTGCCCCGGTTGCTGCAATTGGCGTTGCGCGGTAACCCATTAAGGCTAGGCAGGGGTCTGGCTGTTTGAGGATGCGCTTAGCTGTTTGGACAGCTCTCTCCGCGGCCCCGTTAGCCTGTGGGTAGTGGGGGCTGGAGGTTATGTGTGTGAACCCATACCTCTGTTTAAAGTCCTGGAACTCGGCTGATGTGAACTGTGTAGCGTTGTCGCTAACCAGCTCGAGTGGAATCCCCCATCTCACAAACATTTCTTTGAGTCGGTTTATGACCTGCTGGCTGGTTGTAGTGGACAGGTAGGCAATTTCAATGTCTCTTGAAAAGTAATCCACTACAATGAGATACTTCTTGCTCTCCAGCTCTCACAGATCTGCTGCAATTCTTTGCCATGGACCGCTAGGCAGGGGAGTTGTCACTAGCGGTTCACGCCTCGTGTCGGTTTGTTCTCAGCGCAAAACTCACAGGACGTCACCACCTTGATGATTTCCGCTCCGACACCGGGCCACCAGACTGTTGTCTTTGCTCGCTCGCGACACTTTGACAGCCCGAGGTGCCCTTCGTGTATCAGCTGTAGAACATCAGATCTGAGTGATGTGGGAATCACTATGCGGTCTTGATACAGCACAAGTCCATCCAACTCAGAAAGGTGAGCTCTGGCTGAGTAAAATCCATTCAAGGAAGATTTAGACATGTTGTGTGGCCACCCTTTTCTTATGGCAGCGATTACCTTCTGGAGGTTAGCGTCACTCTGTGTGGCTCTGCGGATGTCCTCGAGCTTGTGTGGCGTGATTGGTCTGCCCGCCATCACAGCGTCCACATACGCTTTGACGTGCTCATCTGTATCCGACACATCCTCCCCGCTCAGGGGGCGCCTTGAGAGCGTATCGGCCACCACCAGCTGCTTACCCGGAACATGCTCGGCGATGACGTTGAACCTCATAAGGCGCATGAGGAGCCTTTGACACCTCACGGGTGCTTTGTCGATGTCATAAGTGTTGATTAGCGGTACCAGGGGCTTGTGGTCCGTCTGAAGGCGGAAGCAGCCCATGCCCTGGACAAGGCGTTGGAAGCGCTCGCAGGCCCACACCCCCGCTAAACACTCTTTTTCGATTTGCGAATATCGCTTTTCAGTGTCTGTTAGAGTCCTTGAACAGAAGGCGACGGGCCGCAGCTCGCCGTCATGGACCTGTAGGAGGGCAGCACCCAGGCCGTAGGAGCTTGCGTCGGCGCTGACCACTGTGTCTCTGTCCACATCGTAGTAGCTGAGTGCGGGCGCTGTCACCAACATCTCTTTCACTTTGGTGAACGCCTGCTCCTGGGGGTCCCCCCAGATCCAGCTACTCTCCTCTTTGAGTAGGTCGGTGAGTGGGTGCAGCATGGTGGACATGTCGGGTATGAACTTGCCCAGGTAGTTGATGAGTCCCAGCTCCTGGCGTAGTTCCTCGACGTTAGTGGGGCTCGCCATGCGAGAGACAGCCTCCACTTTGCTCTTATCCAGTTTCACACCATCAGCACCGATAATGTGACCGAAATACTGCAATTCTGATTTGCCTATGTGGCACTTGGCTCGGTTGAGCTTCAGGCCGGACGCCCTGATGGTCTGTATGACCATATGCTCCACTTTGGATGCTCCAAAAACTAGAATGTCGTCCATCACAACGACAGTCCCTTCTAAGTCTTTGAGCAGTGTACTCATCAGTCTTTGAAAGATCTCAGGAGCTGATGTAATACCGAATGGTAACCGTCTAAAACAGAACCTGCCCATCGGGGTTATGAATGTGGTCAGTTCTTGACAGCTGGGGTCTAATGGGACCTGCCAAAAACCGCTTGAAGCGTCTAAGGTTGAAAAGACTTTAGCCCTGGCCAATTTGGGAGTTATGTCATCTAAATTGGGCAGAATGTATTTCTCCCGTTTTACTGCTTTGTTCAGCCGTTTCAGATCGACACAAATTCTGACCTGCTCTTTGTTCCGTTTTGCGGCTGGCACCATCGGTGCGCACCAGTCTGTGGGTTCTGTGACTTCTGCTATAATCCCCAGACTCAGCATGCGCTTCAGCTCTGCCTCCACCTTGGGGAGGAGGGGAAAGGGCACTCGCCTTGGAGATGTCACGCTGTAGGGCTCCGCGTCGTCTCTGAGCTCTATTTTCACGGGTTCGCAGTCCAGCAGCCCTATGTCTCCGAACACGTCCCCGAGTGAGTCGCTGCTCACTTCATTGACTCTTACGACCAGCCCCATGCGCTTTGCCACACTCCTGCCCAGCAAGTTGCTAGCAAATGGCCCTTTTATGACTGTAATCCAGTATTTATATTTCTGTCCCTTGTATGGGCTAGCAGCTAGAAATCTGCCCACACATGTCACTTTACCTCCTGGGCTGGACACGTCTGGCCTGGCATTGGTCAGCCTCGGTGGGTGCAGCAAGCCACTGAATGTCTCTTGTGACATCACTGTGATGTCCGCTCCAGTGTCAATTTTAAATTCAACTGGGCTGCCATTCACTTGAAGCTCTACATCCCAATCAGTGTCCTTGTCAGGCTGCTCTATTATGCTTCCAAGGAAAAAGGAATCGTCTTCACCACTGGCATTTGCCCCTGCTCTCACTGATTTTATCATTTTTGTTTTGCACACTACTTCAAAGTGGCCCACTTTATTACATTTTCTGCATCGTTTATTTTGGGCAGGGCAATCCTCTCTTGTGCCATGGCTACGGTTGCAGCGTGGGCAAGCACTCTGTTGCTTAAACTCACTGTGTTTATGTCCTCCCATGGACTGGCGCTGTCTGTCGTAGCTTCTCCTTGGATTAGCATTAGCATTAGCATACTGTCTGCGCTTCACTTCATTCACCTCAGTCCTTGCGCATGTCCGCGTTCTGCTGTTTGATCTGCTCGTTTTGGCGTGCAAGCTGGATGGCTCTCTCCAGCGTCAAGTCGGACTCCAGCTGTAGCTTTTGTGAAACGTCACCGTCAGTTATTCCTATGACGATCCGATCTCTTATTTGCTCATCTTTTGTGATGCCGAACTCGCAGTGCTGTGCTAGCTCGTACAGGCTGCGAACAAAAGCTTTGACCGTCTCTCCGGCCCTTTGAACCCACTTGTGAAAACACGCCCGGTCGTGTATTACGTTCCTCTTGGGGATGAAGTGGTCGTCGAACCTGTTGACCACCAACTCGTAGTCAAACTCAGGACGGGCATCCTCTTCTCCCTCGTCATACACGAATGAACTGTAGATGGCTTCCGAGTTTCTTCCCATCGCGTACAGGAGAGAGTTGACCTGTACCTCGCCGCTCTCTCGGTCGAGTTTGGACGCTACTCCGCTGGTCGTGTGAAATCGAACGGTTCTGGCGGACCAAACTTTGCCATTCTGCTCTTGTTCACTGTCGGCGTAGACTCGCGTTTATTTCTGACACCATGTCATGATGATGATTGAAGGAAGACGCAGTTCTTACTTTACGTTGGTTTATTCCCTGGCATGAGACAGGTATTCACGTGCTGTTCAGGTAACATACAGTCGCTTAACTGACGTCACTTGTGTGCGTCTACTAAAGTACTACAACTACGGTAGCCTGTGACAATCAATAAGATCACATCACAACAGCGGCAGTGCCCTTGGAAAATAGTTTCCAACAAACCAATTTGCCGTTTTCAGCGTGTAACAACGAGCATGTAGGTTTCTGCCGTTAGCTTGCTAGCTAGTTAGCGTTGTTGTTTTCACTGAGGCGGCAGGGCACTATTTACAGCGACACACAGAGAGGAGGGAGCGGAAGCCGCTCTGATTGACATGGTCGGAGCCAATGACAGAGCTTGTAATAAGCCGGGAGCAGACATCCGGCTGCCACCGAAACAGGCGCTCCAATGGGAGAGCAGAGTAGAGCAGGGGAGGGTTTATCCCAGTTATGGAGACCTGCAGCGCCAGACTCCTCTGACGGAAGGGAGGGGAGGCTGGCCAGCGAGACTAGCAATGCTATAACCCAATTTAATTGTAAAAAAAAAAAAAAAAAGATCATTCAAATCATCTCTATTATTGAATCCTGGTGCTGATTCCTGTTTTGAATTCCTGTTTTTGAAGCTGGGGTCAAAGACCTCAAAGCAAGCGCAGCATTTGAAGTCTCTCCTGGGTCTGTCCGTGTGGCTGGCAAAGCAGAGGTGGGCAGTGCTTCATACAGTGATGGTCTAGTGAAAGGTAAGCTGGGTCTGTCAGTGGACACAGGGGTTGGGGTTGGTGTTGGTGGGACAGGTGTAGAGACAAAGGTACTGGGCACAGGCTTCTCTATTGGTTAGAAAATGGCTTTCTTTAACCGTGTACAGAATGGTTCACTCATTCACTCACTCACTCATAGTCAAGTAGTGTAGTAGTGTTTATCATATTTGGGGAATGATCAAACAAGTTTTGTACACTACCTCACTCTTCTTCTCCTATGGTAAACATGACAGCATTGCATTGTGGGTATCTTATAGTGGACTACATACTGAATCAAATAAACAGTCGAGAATCCAGACACTAGTAAAAAATGGCCAACACACTATATAGGCCACTATTTCTGTAATAGGGAACGGTTTCGAACAGGCTTTTGTTCCTCCAAGTTGAACCTACATTATGTGCAAATATTAAAGTCTCCATCAAAGACAGAAATAAGTGTGAGGACACATGATGGAGAGGAGGGGACAATCGTTCAGATGCTTGGTCTACTCCTTACATTAGAAATGCAACAAGAGGTATGAAATTATGCTGGAAAGGTTCATTTTGTTAACATGGTCCAAGAACGATAAGGGCTGCATTCAGTTCCACATTCAGGGAAACTTCTCCATGCCAATATTCAGTAATAGTCATAGCGCCACCTACTGGCAAGTGGCAACACCAAAAGTGATTTGTAACTCGACTGTCCAGGGTCACAGCTGACCCAAACTTCATGTTTGATGAGGGTCTGGCCCTGAAGACATCTATCTATATGTCAATATTAAGTTATAGTCATAGCGCCACCTACTGGCAACACCAAAAGTGGTTTGTAACTCGACTGTAAAAGGTCACAGCTGACCCAAACTTCATGTTTGATGAGGGTCTGGCCCTGAAGACTATCTATATGTCCATATTCAGTTATAGTCATAGCGCCACCTCCTGGTAACATGAAAACAGCCTTATGTGACAAACATCATCCGACTTACATGGTCTGCTCTACACATGATGAGACACATCACTGCTATAATAAGGTGGCTGGTGGCAGTTCCACGTGGTGCATAACTGCCAGGCAGCTGAGCAGGCAACATGCTAGAAATGAGTGTGCAATATTTCTAGTAACATAATTATTGGGTCTCCTCTCGTGCCACATAGTGGACACATGGAAGTATGTCATTGCACTTGCTTCTGAGACTAATTGAATGGAAGCTCATTGAGGACAAACAGTAGGCTCATACATGTGATCCCCACTTTGATAATGCGTTAATTTGCTTTGTTTTCTTGAAATAGTAATTTACCGTATGTATATTATAAGTAACACATTAAGTCAAAACCTCTTGACAGGGAAAGTAACCAGCTACTTACTTCCTATGCTTTGTTGTATGCTGTGTGTAAGATAATGTTGTGCATTTTGACCAAGCCATTCTCCTGTGTCGGATAAGTTACTATCAATAAATTATCTATCGATCTGCAATGTAATAACCCAGTTTTATTGTTAAAAAAAATTCAAATTCAAAAAATTCAAATCATCTCCATTATTGAATCCTGGTGCTGATTCCTGTTTTGAATTCCTGTTTTTGAAGCTAAGGTCAAAGACTTCAAAGCAAGCGCAGTACTTCAAGTCTCTCCTGGGTCTGTCCATGTGGCTGGCAAAGCAGAGGCAGCCAGTGCTTCATACAGTTATGGTCTAGTGAAAGGTAATGTGTTTATGTCAGTGGACACAGGGGTTGGTGTTGGTGGGACAGGTGTAGAGACAAAGGTAGCCTACTGGGCACAGGCTTCTCTATTGGTTGGAAAATGGCTGTTTCCTTGTTCCTCCAAGTTGAACCTACACAATCTGTGCAAATATTAAAGTCTCACTCAAATACAGGTGTGAGGACATGTGATGGAGAGGAGGGGACAGTAAATTAGCTGCTGG
The DNA here is from genome assembly GCF_964638095.1 of Poromitra crassiceps. Classification (NCBI taxonomy): domain Eukaryota; kingdom Metazoa; phylum Chordata; class Actinopteri; order Beryciformes; family Melamphaidae; genus Poromitra; species Poromitra crassiceps. The sequence continues at coordinate 17,406,233 of NC_139642.1, read as the reverse complement.
TCTCTTCATCTCTCTTCCCTTGAATTGAGGGAGGAACCCCCAAAATGACATGATGAAGAATGACCAACAAATTGGAATTAAGGTCTAACCTGTTTGACAAGGGAGCGCTTATTGTCCATAATTTTTCCTCCCTTGCACAAACAGAGCATGTTTGAAGGAAATATTGCATGTCTTGTAAGCTGATGTGCCAACTTCCAGTTTCAAGTTTTCATGCTCCATTCCAAAGTGGACATGTCAAAAGATGCAGCATTAGAAGTATTTCACTAGCCTAGCCCGATACCCTCTAAAAGACATTCTTTGACTTAGAGATGAACAGTTGCAGTTGCTTCTGAGAGAAATTGTATGGAAGCCCATTGGGGACATACAGTATATTCATACATTTCATCCCTGCTGTGATAATGAGTTAAGTTGCTTTGCTTTCTCAAAATACTAATTTAGCGTATGTATATTAGAAATATCACATTCATTTAAATTTTAAAACCTCTTGACAGGGAAATCCACAGGCTCCTTCATGTTTCATGCTTTGTGGTATGCTGTGTTAGATTATGGTTTGCATGTTGACAAAGCTAGTCTCCTCTGTGGGATAGGTATCAATGAAGTCAAGTCAAGTCAAATTTTATTTATATAGCACCTTTCATACACAAGGCAATTCAAGGTGCTTTACAAAAAAATAATCGAAAAAACAAGCAGCAAAGCAATGCACATATAAAAAACACATAAAAAACACAGCCAACAGTTTTAGTTAAAATATACTCAAATTAACAAACATGAAACATTATTTCTGTTTTAAATAAGTTACAAGGCACTCTTCAGTATTATTATTACATGTACAGTCCATTTGTTGGAAATGTACAGGAATCTTTTTTTAAAATTACAGGCCGAGAGAGGCAGTAGTTTAGTAGCAGTTAAAAGCAAGAGTAAACATAAAGGTCTTTAGCTTGGATTTAAAAATAGGCAGAGTAGGGGCAGATCTAATGTGTTCAGGGAGTTTGTTCCAGTTATGAGAGGCATAGTGGGAGAACTCGGCTTCACCATGTTTTGATTTGGTCCTCGGGACAATTAGTAGACCAGTGCCTGAAGATCTCAGGGATCTGGATGGTTCATAGTGTAGAAGCATTTCAGAGATGTAGTGTGGGCCTGACCCGTTGAGAGATTTGTAAACTATTAGCAGAATTTTAAAGTCTATTCTAAGATTTACTGGCAGCCAATGCAGGGATTTGAGAACTGGTGTAATGTGTTCAGCTTTCTTGGTTCTTGTTAGAACTCTAGCAGCCGCATTCTGAATGAGCTGTAGTTGTTTAATAGCTTTTTTGGGAAGACCATTGAAAAGACTGTTGCAGTAGTCTAGCCTGCTAGAAATGAAAGCATGAATTAGTTTTTCAAGATCTTGTTTGGACATGTAGCCTCTAATCCTTGCTATATTTTTTAGATGATAGAAGGCAGATTTTCTTATAAGCTTGATGTGGGAGTTGAAATTTAGATCAGAGTCAATAATAATGCCAAGATTTTTTACCTGGTCCTTTGGCTTCAAAGATAGGGATTCGAGGTGAGCAGTAACTTTGAGCCTATCTTCTTTTTTGCCGAAGACAATTATCTCTGTTTTGTCTTTATTAAGTTGGAGAAAATTCTGGCACATCCAATCATTAATTTGCGCAAGGCACTGACACAGTGTCTCTATGGGGGCATAGTCATCCGATGAGAGGGCTATGTAGAGTTGGGTGTCATCTGCATAGCTATGATAAGCTATTTTGTTTTTTTGCATAATTAGGCCCAGAGAGAGCATATAAAGGTTAAACAGGACAGGACCTAAAATTGATCCTTGGGGTACCCCACATGTCATTTTGGTTTGGTCAGATGTGTAGTTGCCAATGGAGACAAAGTAGTTCCTGTCTTGCAGATAAGATCTGAACCACTCTAGGACCGTGCCGGAAAGCCCGACCCAGTTTTCCAGTCTGTCCAATAGAATTTCGTGGTCAACCGTATCAAAGGCAGCGCTGAGGTCTAGTAACATTAAGATTGAGATTTTACCTGAATCAGTGTTCATTCGGATGTCATTTATAACTCTGATAAGCGCAGTTTCGGTGCTATGATGGGGTCGGAAGCCTGATTGGAAGGGATCTAGGAGATCATTGGAGGATAGAAAGGTATTGAGTTGTTGGTAGACAGTTTTTTCGAGTATTTTGCTAATAAAGGGAAGATTTGATATTGGTCTGTAATTGCTGATTATAGAGGGGTCGAGGCTACGCTTCTTTAGCAAGGGCTTAACAACTGCAGTTTTTAGAGATTTTGGAAAAATACCTGTAAGAAGAGAGGTATTAGTTATCTTCAGTATGTCGGTCGCCAGGCAACTGTAGACATTTTTTAGAAAGCTTGTTGGCAGGGTGTCTAGGCAACACGATGAGGATTTAAGGCCTCGCATCGTTTCTTCTAGTTTCTTGTGGTCAATGACATTGAACTGAGTCATGTTAATTAAGCACCTATTCTGTGGGTGCGGCGGAGCCACATTTGTTCTTGATGTGGAAATAGTTAGTCTGATATTTATAATTTTATCCCTAAAGAAGGTCGCAAATTCATTGCATTTGACATTGGATAGAAGATCAGGGGCAATTTGTGGGGGGGGGTTTGTCAGCCTGTCAACAGTGGCAAAAAGAGTGCGAGCGTCATTGGTGTTTTTGCTGATAATGTCGGAGAAGAAGAATTTTCTGGAATTTTTTAGTTCCTGGTTGTAGGAGTGAAGACTATTTTTATAGATGTCATAATCGATGTGAAGTTTAGTTTTCCGCCATTTGCGCTCGGCTTTCCTACAATCTCTTTTTTTGTTATTTACAGAGGGAGCGTTTCTCCATGGTGCTTTTTTCTTACCGGAGATTAGTTTAGATCTAATGGGAGCTACAGCATCAATAGCCTTTAGGGTTTTAGAATTGAAGTTATCTAGGAGATCATTGACAGAGGCTGAGGAGAGGGAAGGGGCCAGCGAGAAAGCCTCCATGAACCGTGTGCTAGTGCTCTCGTTGATGTGACGCTTTTTGATGGTTTTTGACCGAGTAAGAGCGATAGGGGTGACCTTGAGTTCAAGAAAGATACAGTTAAGTTACTGTTAAGATACAGATACTGAAAATTCATCAAAAAAACTACTAGAGTACTTAGGTGGTCTGTATATAATCAGTAGTAAAATAGAGGGAGAGCAATTCAGAACAGCGGCCAGATATTCAAACGATGAAAAGTCGCCAAACGATACCTGCTTACATTGAAAAACATCAGAGAAAATAATAGCTACTCCTCCCCCCTTCTTACCGACTCTGGGGGCGTCAATGTAGTTAAAATTAGGTGGGGCTGACTCATTAAGAACATATCTAGAAGAAGTATCTATCATCTATCTATCTATCTGCAATGCAATAACCAAATATTATTGTAAAATTGTTTTCTCATTCAAATGATCTCCATTGGTGATTCCTGGTGCTGATTCCTGTTTTTGAAGCTCGGTGCAAAGACCTCAAAGCAAGAGCAGAACTTAAAGTCTCTCCTGGGTCTGTCTGTGCTGCTGTCGAAGCAGAGGCGGGCAGTGCTTCATACAGTGATGGTCTAGTGAAAGGTAAGCTGGGTCTGTCAGTGGACACAGGGGTTGGTGTTGGTGGGACAGGTGTAGAGACAAAGGTACTGGGCACAGGCTTCTCTATTGGTTAGAAAATGGCTTTCTTTAACCGTGTACAGAATGGTTCACTCATTCACTCACTCACTATTTCCCAAGTAGTGTTTATCATATTTGGGCAGTGGTGGAAGAAGTACTGAAAGTTTGTACTCAAGTAGAAGTACTGTTACCTTACTGAAATATTACTCAATTACAAGTAAAAGTACTGGTGTTAAAAATATACTTAAGTAAAAGTAAAAAGTACTCTTCTAAAAAACTACTCAGAGTATTAGTTACTTTTTTACCCATCGATTTTTAATAGCAGGCTGTCACAGGCATTCACTTGAAACGGGAGATCCATGTAGAAAATACATTATACACTTTCAACAAAGCATATTTCTCTAATAAATGATATGAATGAAAGATTAATCGCTTCTTAGTATCAACAGGGAGCAAAACCCTAAATAACTGAAAACTGGTGGGTGGGAGGGGTCTGTCAGTCACACCTGCTTTGCTCTTCCCCCAGATGTTATTCATTTTTAATAATACTGGTAAGCATTTGACTCTTAAAGAGGACAGGAAACATTTGATCATATGAATCTAGTTAATTTGCATGTCACCTCAGAGAAGACATGCAGGACACTGCTTTCAAGTCTGAAATGTACCTAGATTTGCTAGAAGGATGAACATTTCACCTTTTTTTTACAGAACTGTTTTTTTATTGCTTAACTGTGAGTCTGTGACTGTTTTATTTCTGAACAGAAGGATTAGCCTCGCCTCCAATAAAGAAAAACTGCTGATGCTGTTGCTGTGCATTTATTTGAAAAAGAATAGGGCCCACATGATATGCAAGTAAAATAATAATAGCAGCACAGACATCAGCACTCAGCAACACTTTTTCCAACAATAAAGAAAATAAATGTTATTCACATACCGAGTAACTGTTATCCTTACACCACTATGATTTGTTTCCAGACTTTTCAAGATGTGCTCTGTACTGATACTGAACCAGTGGAAACAACTATTATGAAAGGAATGGTTGTATTTTAATTTAAATATTTGCTTTGATTGAAACAAAAATCTTGTCATTAGTATTTTCTTTATAGCCTAATAGCAAGCTGTTAGGAGTTAAACAGGTCATAATTCCCTCTCAATTTTATATTGCTGTGAAAACACATGTATTGTGCACTGCAAACTATTTGGGCTTATTTTTTTTTTTATTTTTTTTATGGAATATACATTGAATATCCACACTGGGTAGACTAGCCTCTATACCTAATATATACAATCAATGCTGTCTATACCCATGGTCACCTATTAGGCTACATTGCCGCCTGCCCTCCTAATATGGTCGGACAACGGTACATGTCATGACGTGTCACAGACCGCATATTTTGGGATTATTTTATCAAGTGGATTATGTCAAAACGGGACTTGCGTGGCGTCCGTGGACAATGCATACCTTGGGTGGCATTTGGCTTCAGGTTTGTCTTTCACTTTAGTGAAGGGTTCAGCAGGGATCATGTCGCTTCCTCCTGAGTCCTGTGTCGACTGGTCTGTCACGCAAGTTCGCAACCAAATTAATGATCAAATTAGCAGTGAACAGGGGGCATGTCGCGTCACGCGTGATGCACGTGATTCCATCCTTAATCGAATTTGAATTAAAAGTGTTATTTAGACAGTCACACTGTCTGCACGGCACGGCAGCACACATGCTTGAGACAGAGACAGGGCGCTTGACAGCGAATTCAGCGGACAGATCAGAGGGGAAAGACTGGCGGGGGGAATGAATGGACCAAACGGCCGCTACTCGATAACAGTATCGATAAGGTCGGACCTTATTGATTTTCGGGTTTCGAGTCGAGTCCCATCCCTACCTACGAGCGGCTTGAAATCCCCGTTTCTGGCGTGGTCATGCCAAACAACATCTAACATGTGGGCGTCTCCCCGCCCCCCCATTTCATGGTTTTCATTGCCCCGTTTGCGATCAGCTGATAGAGTTTATTGGCTGCGTAAAATGCAGATCAAAGGTTTGGATGTTTGGATTTAATTAATTCAAATTGTACTCAGTACTCAGTATGATTTAAAAAGTAACGAAGTAGATTACATGGTGCAATCCATACTTAAGTAAGAGTAAAATTACAGACTTGAAAAAATAACTTTTAAAAGTACAAGTACCCAAAAAAAGTACTTAATTACAGTAACGTGAGTAGTTGTAATTCGTTCCTTCCACCCCTGTATTTGGGGAATGATCAAACAAGTTTCGTACACTACCTCACTCTTCTTCTCCTATGGTAAACACGAAAGCAGTGCATTGTGGGTATCTTATAGTGGACTACATACTGAATCAAGTAAACAGTCGAGAATCCAGACACTAGTATAAAATGGCCACTATTAGGGGTGTGCCGATTAATCGTATAATCGATGCATCGCGATTAGTCACGTGACGATTAAAATCGATTCACAATGTTCGATTATCGATTTGCAAAATTTTTTTTTTTTTTTTTTTTTTTGCATTTTTTTTGTTGCTTTATTTGCAAAAAATACGGTATTTCGCCCGGAAAGCAGTTCCTTAACTGTAAAACGAGACCAAAACCGAAGTACTGGAAACTGGAATCACTGAAGAAAGCAAGTAGGGTGGCTGTAACATGTGATGCGTGGACTTCAGTCGCAACTGAAGATAATGGAGGTACATTTGTTTGTTTACTTTAATTAATGGATACTGACAAATATACCTTGCTTAAAAAAAATCCTGTTTGGTGAAAAAGATGCATCGAAAATCGTAATTAATCGTAATTGTTTAATAATCGAATCGTAGCACCCTTAATCGTAATCGAATCGAATCGTGAGGTGCCTAAGGTGGCACACCCCTAGCCACTATTGGCCCATTTCCACCGCTGGTATCAACGCGGCCCCGCCCAGCTCGTCTCGCTTTTTTGTCTCATTCCACCGATCAAAAACGGGGACAGCCCGGGTTGTATTGGGGTCGAGTCGTGCTACTTTTCGTACCTGCCTCGTTGAGGTTCTATTCTGTGAACCCGGGTTCATTCGGTGACGTGAAAACATTGTAGACGACTGATTGGTCAGGCAGAATCGTGTTTACTCTGTCTATCCTACTGACTGTCAAGGCAGTGCTGCATACCAGTTTAGTGGGGCTTACCTTCTCTTCTGTTATGCTTTTCCATCAGTCTTTTGTGTTGCTGCCTTCGCCTCTGGTGAAATAAAATCGTGGCGGTGGTTTCAATTGTCCAAAAGTCCGCTGCTCATGAAGCGCTTGTAGTTGAGTGCTGCGTCGGCTCCGCTAGGCCGTAGGCGGGGCTCTGGTGAAGCCGCGGTCTTGCCTGGTGAGGCCGCCGGGGTAGAGGCTTCACTCTAGCGCAACCCCCGTCCCCCGCCGAGCGCATGTGAGTTTTGACTAACAACAAAGTGATGTCCATTCTCCTGGCCGATTGTCACATTTGCCCATGTACACTGTAGGTCATTTAGAGGCACCAGTATTTCATAAACAGTTTAAAAGTTCTGTGTATGGATTTAATTGTAACGTTATGTTATAGCCTACTTCGGAATATGGGCGGAGGGCAGATATGCGGAGTGGTGAAGGGCTGTGCAGGGCTGTAAAATGTGGTGGAAATGAGCCATAATTCTGTAATAGGGAACGGTTTCGAACAGGCTTTTGTTCCTCCAAGTTGAACCTACATTATGTGCAAATATTAAAGTCTCCATCAAAGACAGAAATAAGTGTGAGGACACATGATGGAGAGGAGGGGACAATCGTTCAGATGCTTGGTCTACTCCTTACATTAGAAATGCAACAAGAGGTATGAAATTATGCTGGAAAGGTTCATTTTGTTAACATGGTCCAAGAATGATAAGGGCTGCATTCAGTTCCACATTCAGGGAAACTTCTCCATGCCAATATTCAGTTATAGTCATAGCGCCACCTACTGGCAAGTGGAAACACTAAAAGTGGTTAGTAACTCGACTGTACAGGGTCACAGCTGACCCAAACTTCATGTTTGATGAGGGTCTGGCCCTGAAGACATCTATCCATATGTCAATATTCAGTTATAGTCATAGCGCCACCTACTGGCAACACCAAAAGTGGTTTGTAACTCGACTGTCCAGGGTCACAGCTGACCAAAACGTCATGTTTGATGAGGGTCTGGCCCTGAAGACATCTATCTATATGTCAATATTCAGTTATAGTCATAGCGCCACCTACTGGCAACACCAAAAGTGGTTTGTAACTCGACTGTAAAAGGTCACAGCTGACGCAAACTTCATGTTTGATGAGGGTCTGGCCCTGAAGACTATCTATATGTCCATATTCAGTTATAGTCATAGCGCCACCTACTGGCAACATGAAAACAGCTTTATGTGACAAACATCATCCGACTTACATGGTCTGCTCTACACATGATGAGACACATCACTGCTATAATAAGGTGGCTGGTGGCAGTTCCACGTGGTGCATAACTGCCAGGCAGCTGAGCAGGCAACACGCTAGAAATGAGTGTGCAATATTTCTAGTAACATAATTATTGTGTCTCCTCTCGTGCCACATAGTGGACACATGGAAGTATGCACTTGCTTCTGAGAGTAATTGAATGGAAGCTCATTGAGGACAAACAGTAGGCTCATACGTGTGATCCCCACATTGATAATGAGTTAATTTGCTTTGTTTTCTTGAAATAGTAATTTACCGTATGTATATTATAAGTAACACATTAACACGTTCACTGCCAAAGACGAGATATCTCGGCTTACAGAATCCAACGGTTGACTGCCAAAGACGAGATATCTCGGCTTAAATTTTTTTTTTTTTTTTAGATGGTGGGACGTGGATCCAACCCTTTTACGTCTTTTATACAAATATTGGAGGTATTGAATGTGTATAATCTATTTTACCGACCCACTGAGTGGCGACATGTCTCTCCAGAGTAGGAAGAGGCGAGCCAAAACTTCAGGGAAAAGCGCGAGGAAGCCGTTCTCATACTGTAAAATGGATGGCGAAAACGCTTTCGCTTTCGCACTGACGCACAGGGGTGGCAACGGTGGGGGGTTCCAAGAATAGACTGGGTGCACACTTTGAAACACGCAGCATAAATAAGCGCAGAATCGCAAGAGCTTCATCAGAGCTCTCAACCGAAATGCCAAGAAACGAGCGAGCCCCATCCAGCGAGCCCCATCCAGACTGCCAGGCAGCAGCCAGGCAGCAGCAACTCGTTTGTCACAGACCCGCTGCAGAGCCAAGGAGGGCGGAGGAGAACGCCCACGGAGGGAGGAGTTTGAAGCAGAGAGGGGTTTCCTGCTGTTATGGAGGAAATTACTGTTCAAAACTATTGTTTAGATGTCTGACGTCTTACTGATGCCAAAAATGAATGGTTAAAGTGACTGTTCTATCGAATTTCACAAAAAGCCGTTTATCTCAGAATAAATTTTCTGACGCTGAAACCATGCTGTATTCAACTGCTAATGCTTACATAACTACTAACTCTACAAACTAACTCTTTTAGACAGAGAAAGCACACATTCTATTAGTTCTTTTGAGATATTGTGTGTTCACAAAATCCTAACAGAAACGAATCCTCGGCTCTTGAAAGATGAGCCAGAATCCTCAAAAAAAACCTTGGCAGAAGCTAACTACAGTATTGAAAAATGGCTGGCAGTGAATGTGTTAAGTTAAAACCTCTTGACAGGGAAAGTAACCAGCTATTTACTTCCTATGCTTTGTTGTATGCTGTGTGTAAGATAATGTTGTGCATTTTGACCAAGCCATTCTCCTGTGTCGGATAAGTTACTATCAATAAATTATCTATCGATCTGCAATGTAATAACCCAGTTTTATTGTTAAAAAAATTTCAAATTCAAAAAATTCAAATCATCTCCATTATTGAATCCTGGTGCTGATTCCTGTTTTGAATTCCTGTTTTTGAAGCTAAGGTCAAAGACTTCAAAGCAAGCGCAGTACTTCAAGTCACTCCTGGGTCTGTCCATGTGGCTGGCAAAGCAGAGGCAGCCAGTGCTTCATACAGTTATGGTCTAGTGAAAGGTAAGGTGTTTATGTCAGTGGACACAGGGGTTGGTGTTGGTGGGACAGGTGTAGAGACAAAGGTAGCCTACTGGGCACAGGCTTCTCTATTGGTTGGAAAATGGCTGTTTCCTTGTTCCTCCAAGTTGAACCTACATAATCTGTGCAAATATTAAAGTCTCACTCAAATACAGAAACAGGTGTGAGGACAAGTGATGGAGAGGAGGGGACAGTAAATTAGCTGCTGGTCTCTTCATTACATTACACCAGGGGTGGCCAAACGTTTTTGGTTGTGGGCAGCATACAGAAAAATATAAGGAGTCGCGGGCCAAACAATATTAAGCGCGGCAGTTTTCGCGGCAAATAAATTGGACCAGAAAACCCTTGTGCCATCAAAAATTGAATTTCTACCTAAATAAATATATGACACATAGTTTATTGATGCGCTCACCTATTACAATGGGTATTTCTGTATGTTATCACATTTTCTTTTCCTGTGCCAACAGGTTAAGACAGAGATAATTTAATATAACATTAGTATTAAACATTAATTCATTTTTTTTTATTTTTTTTTAATAAATAGACCATGTCAGGGTGCCCAAGTATAACCCATTTTCAATGGTTTTAAATTGAAAAAACGAAATGGGGGGAATCCGTTTTTTTGTTTTTGTTTTTCAGTTTCTTTTTCTTAATGTTTTTGTTTTTCCGTTTTTTCCCCCGTTTTCGTTTTCGTTTTCCGTTTTAAACTTTGAAACAGAAAAACGTTTTTAGCAAAAACAATTTTTTTTTTTTTTTTTTTTTTTGTAAATTCATGGCGGGCCACTTAAAAACGGGCAGCGGGCCGCAGTTGGCCCGCGGGCCGTAGTTTGGCCACCCCTGCATTACACAGTTTGAAATGAAATGATGCTGGGAAAAGGTCGTTCTGGTAACATGGTCCCAGAAAGATAAAGGCTGCATTTGGTTTCACGTCAAATGTTTTATTTTTCTTTTGGATGTTTTCTTCCCTTGAATTGAGGGAGGAACCCCCAAAATGACATGATGAAGAATGACCAACAAATTGGAATTAAGTTCTAACCTGTTTGACAAGGGAACGCTTATTGTCCATCATTTTTCCTCACTTGCACAAACAGAGCATGTTTGAAGGAAATATTGCATGTCTTATAAATGTAAGCTGATGTGCCAACTTCCAGTTTCAAGTTTGCATGCACCATTCCAAAGTGGACATGTCAAAAGATGCAGCATTAGAAGTATTTCACTAGCCTAGCCCAATACCCTCTAAAAGACATTCTTTGACTTAGAGATGAACAGTTGCAGTTGCTTCTGAGAGAAATTGTATGGAAGCCCATTGGGGACATATAGTATATTCATACATTTCATCCCCGCTGTGATAATGAGTTAAGTTGCTTTGCTTTCTCAAAATAGTAATTTAGCGTATGTATATTAGAAATATCACATTCATTTAAATTTTAAAACCTCTTGACAGGGAAATTCACAGGCTCCTTCATGTTTCATGCTTTGTGGTATGCTGTGTTAGATTATGGTTTGCATGTTGACAAAGCTAGTCTCCTCTGTGGGATAAGTATCAATGAAGTATCTATCATCTATCTATCTGCAATGCAATAACCAAATATTATTGTAAAATTGTTTTCTCATTCAAATGATCTCCATTGGTGATTCCTGGTGCTGATTCCTGTTTTTGAAGCTCGGGGCAAAGACCTCAAAGCAAGAGCAGAACTTAAAGTCTCTCCTGGGTCTGTCTGTGCTGCTGTTGAAGCAGAGGTGGGCAGTGCTTCATACAGTGATGGTCTAGTGAAAGGTAAGCTGGGTCTGTCAGTGGACACAGGGGTTGGTGGTGGTGGGACAGGTGTAGAGACAAAGGTACTGGGCACAGGCTTCTCTATTGGTTAGAAAATGGCTTTCTTTAACCGTGTACAGAATGGTTCACTCATTCACTCACTCATTATTTCCCAAGTAGTGTTTATCATATTTGGGGAATGATCAAACAAGTTTCGTACACTACCTCACTCTTCTTCTCCTATGGTAAACACGACAGCAGTGCATTGTGGGTATCTTATAGTGGACTACATACTGAATCAAATAAACAGTCGAGAATCCAGACACTAGTAAAAAATGGCCAACACACTATAGGCTATCCACCTTTTTTTTTGGCGGCCATTTTGCCTTACGTTAACTATGGGTTCTATTTCCGGTGTAACCAATTTAGATAACCCCCCAGCCCCCGACAAAAAAAAAGTCTATGAGGATTTTACCCTTTTACAGCAGAGCCATTCTGCTCTACAGCCGTGTCGTTCGGGTGCTGGGATAACGTAATGCATTGTGGGTAGTCGGCTACTAACTGTGGCTAATGTTAGCGGCTAGCTAGCTATGTTACAGGGCAGTAAAACACCACCAAATTGATTTAACTTTTAACCATTTCGAGTAACACACATTTCGAGTTTCCATACGGACCTCCAGCGTTGGTTAGTTGTTTATAACGTGACTATGTTTATAACTTTTATAACGGACTCCAGCTTCCGGTTTATAATTCGGGTCTGCAGCCAGAGTATAACAAAGGAAATGGAAAGCGGCAACAATGAGTCACGTTAAACCGGACCTTGTACCCACGATTCTTTTTTACAGTGGGGCATTCAAAAATAAGGTGGATAGGCCACTATTTCTGTAATAGGGAACGGTTTCGAACAGGCTTTTGTTCCTCCAAGTTGAACCTACATTATGTGCAAATATTAAAGTCTCCATCAAAGACAGAAATAAGTGTGAGGACACATGATGGAGAGGAGGGGACAATCGTTCAGATGCTTGGTCTACTCCTTACATTAGAAATGCAACAAGAGTTATGAAATTATGCTGGAAAGGTTCATTTTGTTAACATGGTCCAAGAACGATAAGGGCTGCATTCAGTTCCACATTCAGGGAAACTTCTCCATGCCAATATTCAGTAATAGTCATAGCGCCACCTACTGGCAAGTGGAAACACTAAAAGTGGTTTGTAACTCGACTGTACAGGGTCACAGCTGACCCAAACTTCATGTCTGATGAGGGTCTGGCCCTGAAGACATCTATCCATATGTCAATATTCAGTTATAGTCATAGCGCCACCTACTGGTAACATGAAAACAGCCTTATGTGACAAACATCATCCGACTGTGTGTAAGATAATGTTGTGCATTTTGACCAAGCCATTCTCCTGTGTGGGATAAGTTACTATCAATAAATTAGCTATCGATCTGCAATGCAATAACCCAATTTTATTGTAAAAAAAAAAAAAAATTCGTATCATCTCCATTATTGAATCCTGGTGCTGATTCCTGTTTTGAATTCCTGTTTTTGAAGCTAAGGTCAAAGACTTCAAAGCAAGCGCAGTACTTCAAGTCTCTGCTGGGTCTGTCCATGTGGCTGGCAAAGCAGAGGCAGCCAGTGCTTCATACAGTTCTGGTCGAGTGAAAGGTAAGGTGTTTCTGTCAGTGGACACAGGGGTTGGTGTTGGTGGGACAGGTGTAGAGACAAAGGTAGCCTACTGGGCACAGGCTTCTCTATTGGTTGGAAAATGACTGTTTCCTTGTTCCTCCAAGTTGAACCTACATAATCTGTGCAAATATTAAAGTCTCACTCAAATACAGAAACAGGTGTGAGGACACGTGATGGAGAGGAGGGGACAGTAAATTAGCTGCTGGTCTCTTCATTACATTACACAGTTTGAATGAAATGATGCTGGAAAAGGTCGTTCTGGTAACATGGTCCCAGAAAGATAAAGGCTGCATTTGGTTTCACGTCAAATGTTTTCTTTTTCTTTTGGATGTTTTCTTCCCTTGAATTGAGGGAGGAACCCCCAAAATGACATGATGAAGAATGACCAACAAATTGGAATTAAGTTCTAACCTGTTTGACAAGGGAGCGCTTATTGTCCATCATTTTTTCTCACTTGCACAAACAGAGCATGTTTGAAGGAAATATTGCATGTCTTATAAATGTAAGCTGATGTGCCAACTTCCAGTTTCAAGTTTTCATGCACCATTCCAAAGTGGACATGTCAAAAGATGCAGCATTAGAAGTATTTCACTAGCCTAGCCCGATACCCTCTAAAAGACATTCTTTGACTTAGAGATGAACAGTTGCAGTTGCTTCTGAGAGAAATTGTATGGAAGCCCATTGGGGACATACAGTATATTCATACATTTGATCCCAGCTGTGATAATGAGTTAAGTTGCTTTGCTTTCTCAAAATAGTAATTTAGCGTATGTATATTATAAATATCACGTTCATTTAAATTCTAAAACCTCTTGACAGGGAAATTCACAGGCTCCTTCATGTTTCATGCTTTGTGGTATGCTGTGTTAGATTATGGTTTGCATGTTGACAAAGCTCTGTGGGATAAGTATCAATGAAGTATCTATCTATCATCTATCTATCTATCTATATATCTATCTATCTATCTATCTATCTATCTATCTATCTATCTTTCTGCAATGCAATAATCAAATATTATTGTAAAATTGTTTCTCATTCACATCATCTCCATTGGTGATTCCTGGTGCTGATTCCTGTTTTTTAATTCCTGTTTTTGAAGCTCGGCTCAAAGACGTCAAAGCAAGAGCAGAACTTAAAGTCTCTCCTGGGTCTGTCTGTGCTGCTGTCGAAGCAGAGGTGGGCAGTGCTACAGTCAGTGTTGGTTCAGTGAAAGGTAAGCTGGGTCTGTCAGTGGACACAGGGGTTGGTGTTGGTGGGACAGGTGTAGATACAAAGGTACTGGCCACAGGCTTCTCTATTGGTTAGAAAATGGCTTTCTTTAACCGTGTACAGAATGGTTCACTCATTCACTCAATCACTATTTCCCAAGTAGTGTTTATCATATTTGGGGAATGATCAAACAAGTTTCAGACACTACCTCACTCTTCTTCTCCTTTGGTAAACACGACAGCAGTGCATTGTGGGTACACTACAGTATATAGGCCACTATTTCTGTAATAGGGAACGGTTTCGAACAGGCTTTTGTTCCTCCAAGTTGAACCTACATTATGTGCAAATATTAAAGTCTCCATCAAAGACAAAAATAAGTGTGAGGACACATGATGGAGAGGAGGGGACAATCGTTCAGATGCTTGGTCTACTCATTACATTAGAAATGCAACAAGAGGTATGAAATTATGCTGGAAAGGTTCATTTTGTTAACATGGTCCAAGAACGATAAGGGCTGCATTCAGTTCCACATTCAGGGAAACTTCTCCATGCCAATATTCAGTAATAGTCATAGCGCCACCTACTGGCAAGTGGCAACACCAAAAGTGGATTGTAACTCGACTGCACCGGGTCACAGCTGACCCAAACCTAATGTTTGATGAGGGTCTGGCCCTGAAGACATATATCGGTAACACTTTATAATAACGTTCAGTCGTAAGCCATTTATAAGCCTTTAGTTAATTATGAACTAACCATTTACAAAACATGAATATACATTTACAGATGATTAATAAAGGTTATGTAAACATAAACGTGTCATCTATAAACCTTTAGTAAATTAAGTGTTCCTCACCTGTTGTAAATTATGTGTAAATAATTTACAATTCATTTACAAGGCTTTCTGCATCCCCTAATCTAAAGTGTAAACCATTCATGACACATAAATGTGTTACATACAAGGGGGTAGCTCTGTTTGTCAAAATTGAAGCCAATGCAGAAGTGTCCTCTTTGCCTGTAGTGGGCGACCCATTGGTTTGTGGACTTCTGTTTTGAAGCCTCAAGTATCTCTGGATGTGACGCCCCAACCAGAGCAGTCTCTCCCCCAGCAGTCCGAGCAGTCTGGATACAAGAGTCAGGGGCCGGGTCCCCAAGACTCCCGGGCGCTCCGACCAGGGGAGAAGGAGACCACCCTCCCTCAGCAGGAAAACCGACTCCCTGCTCAGGTAGCCCACACAAGGGCTGAGTTTGAGGCAGAGGAAGCTGCAGAGAACCGTATAGAGCTCCTAATGATCAAGGCCAGAGCCCATAGCTGCCTTTGGCCACGCTAAGGAAGGCACAGAGATCCTAAGGATGGAAGCTGTAATGGCGCAGGGCTATGCTAGGTTGAAGGCCGAGCAGGAACAAAGGTCCCGATATGCTCAGCGGGCCCGAGAATGGGTCCAAGCAGAGGCTCAGCGGGCCCAAGAACAGGCCCAAGCAGAGCCTCTGCGGGCCCAAGAAGCAGCCCAGCTGCTCCAGGCGAAGGCCCTCCAAGCTAGAGAGCAGATAAACCGCCGCCTGGATAGAAGCCGACGCCTGCTGAGCCAAGCTGAGCAGGAGCCCCGGAGGGCGCCACCCACTTCACCGGTGGCCGCACCCTGGCTCAACATTTCACCCGTGCCCCGCACCTCCCACAACCAGGGTCAGGTCAGCACGGCAGCTCCAGAGCCAACGACCCAAACTATGGAACCCCCTGTTCCACTGCCCAGACAAGGGCAATGGCCATTGCCAATGCCACCAACACCCGCACCCAGGACACGTTCGCCGACAAAGGTCGCCGACCCTGAGCATGCAGTAGAGTGCAACGGGCACGGCCCCGCCGAGCCCACCACTGGGATACACCACACTCAGGTAGGCATGGCGAACGTTGGGACCAACAGCACGGGGCACAGTCAGCCGGCCGGCGTCAACCATTCCCACGAGATAGCCGGACATGACAGATGGGACCGCCCCAGAGGGCGGGACCAGCCATCACGATTGCCTATTCCCAGAATTCACCTCATGGCCCTGCACGAGCTCATGGAGACAACTCCAGCCAAGGCCTCTAGGGATGATAAGAAGTCCGAGCGGAGGAAGCCAAGAACGGGCCCCCAGCCCGTTCCCCCAGAGTGCCACCCGGCTCCCCCAGACGGATCAAGCCACCCTGCTCCCCCAGAGGGAACAGGGAGGGGGGCGTACTACATTGGGAAACCTCCATGGGGAAACCGTCATGCCCTCCTTAAGGTCCGCAAAGTGGTGACCCAACATGGGGACCAGGACACATACGCCATAATGGACGACGGCTCAGAGTGGACCGTGCTCCTACACTTAGCAGCACAGCAGCTGGACCTTACAGGCCAGCCAGAGGACATGCCTTTGCAGACAGTGCTGAATAGGGCACCTTTGCGGACGGTGAGGCAGGAGCCCAGATGCTTCACAGGGCGGCCGTCTCCCTCATCGTCTCGCCGGCAAGTTGCCCAGAGCAGACCTATCGCACCAAGAGAGCTTTTACGGAACCAAACCTTGGTCTAGGCGAGCAAACTTACCCCATCACCGCCCTGCAGCAGAAATTCCGTCGCCTGAGGAATCTGCCCCTCCATCAGTTCGAGAGGATCCATCTCGCCCTGCTCACGCAACACCTATGGGAAAAGAAACGGGACTGGGATGACCCAGTCCTACCCGAGACACTGCTGCAGGCCTGGAAGGAGTGGAAGGACGAGCTACCGCAACTGCAGGATATCTCCCTACCGCGATGCTACACTAGCGCTGACCTGGACCCCCCATCGGCAGACGGGAGGTCCACGTGTTCCGCGACGCATCTGAGCAAGCATATGGTTCAGTGGCGTATCTCAGGACTGAGGGTCCCGGCGAAAAGGTGGAGATAGCCTTCCTCACGGTGCAGTCTAGAGTGGCTCCAAAGAAACAACAGTCCATCCCACGTCTAGAGCTGTGCGCCGCCTTGACAGGAGCGCAAGTAGCCAAGGTACCCAAGACGGAGTTGACACCCCCCATCCAGCAAACTTCACACAAGGCAAGCACACAAACTTCCTTACAGCTACCCCCTTGTATGTAACACATTTATGTGTGATGAATGGTTTACACTTTAGATTAGGGGGTGCAGACATCCTTGTAAATTAATTGTAAATGATTTACACATCATTTATAACAGGTGAGGAACGTCTTCATTTACTTAAAGTTTATAGATGACTTACAACGCATTTGTGATATGTTAACATAGCATTTATTAATCATCTATCATCATCATCTATCATCAATCTCTGCACTTCCTTAACTTCTTCTCATCCTTCGACCTCTACCTCTCTCAATCTCCTCCAACTCACAAAGCTGGGAATGTGCTTGACCTGGTCTTCACCAGATCCTGCTCCACCTCTAACCTCACTGCGACTCCTCTTCCTGTATCCGACCACCACTTTATCACCTTCTCTCTTCCCATCTCCCTGCCCTCCTCCCACCCATCACCCCCTCACTCTACCACCACCGACGCAACCTAAAAACTCTCTCACCTAACTCCCTCTCTTCTACCGTCCTCTCCTTGCTTCCCTCAGCCGAGCAGTTTGCTCTCCTGTCCACTGACGAGGCTTCCACCGCTCTTCTATCCTCTCTCTCCTCCGCTCTTGATTCTCTCTGCCCACTCACCACTAAGCCTGCCAGGTCCTCTCCCCCGGCTCCTTGGCTGACCGAATCTCTGCGAACTCATCGAACAGAGCTTTGGGCAGCTGAGAGAAAATGGAGAAAATCACATCACCCTGAAGATCTCTCTTCCTACCACCTTATCCACTCCAACTTCACCTCTGCTGTCTCCAAAGAAAAAACCTCCTTCTTCATCTCTGAAATCCAGTCATCTGCATCCAACCCCACTAAACTGTTTTCTACCTTCTCCACGCTCCTCAACCCTCCCTCCCCTCCCCCTCCCTCCTCCCTCTCTGCTGATGATTTTGTAACCTTCTTTACTAAAAAGGTGGATGACATCAGCTCCTCCTTCCATCCTCCAGGCACCCTCACTAACACTCCCAACTCCAATCCTGCTTCTCTGCCCCCCATCCCCGGATTTATTTCCTTCTCTCCCCTCTCTCCCGATGAAGTACTTAAACTCATCAGCTCTAACCGAGCCACTTACTGCCCCCTCGATCCTATCCCTTCCTCTCTCCTCCAAACCATCTCACCTGACATATCTCCCTTCCTCACTACCTTCATAAACTCCTCTCTGTCCTCTGGTCTTGTTCCGCCTGCTCTAAAGACTGCAAGAGTCAAGCCTCTGCTTAAGAAACCCTTCCTTGACCCTACTGCTATTCAGAACTACAGACCTGTCTCTCTTCTCTCATTCCTTTCCAAAACCCTCGAACGAGCAGCGTCCGACCAACTTTCTCTCTATCTCTCCCAGAATGACCTCCTGGACCCTCTGCAGTCCGGTTTCAAGGCCTCTCACTCTACTGAGACAGCTCTTCTTGCAGTCACAGAGGCCCTTCACACTGCTAAGGCCTCATCCCTCTCCTCTGTCCTTGTCCTCCTTGACCTGTCCGCTGCTTTCAATACAGTCAACCACCAAATCCTTCTTTCCACTCTGTCTGACCTCGGCATCTCAGGTTCTGCACACTCCTGGTTTGCTTCCTATCTCTCTTACCGCTCATAACAGGTCTTATGGAGAGGGTCCGTCTCCAGATCCTGCCCTCTTACCACCGGTGTCCCCCAGGGCTCAGTCCTGGGCCCCTTACTTTTCCTTCTCTATATCAAATCTCTTGCCCATGTGATCTCATCTCATGGCTTTTCTTATCACTGCTATGCTGATGACACCCAGCTTTTCCTTTCCTTCCCCCCCTACGACACCCAAATCGAGGCTCGCATCTCTGCATGCCTCAAAGACATTGGTGACTGGATGTCTGCCCACCACCTCAAGCTCAATCTTGGTAAAACAGAGCTACTCTTCCTCCCAGGGAAAGACTGCCCTCTCGCAGATCTCTCCATCTCCATTGACAATACCACTGTGACGGCTTTAGCTCAGGAGGTAGAGCGGGTCGGCCAATGACGCAAGGGTTGGCGGTTCGATCCCTGCTCCCTCCCAGCTGCTGTCGTTGTGTCCTTGGGCAAGACACTTAACCCCAAATTGCTCCCGATGGTGTGTAGGCACCCTGCGTGGCAGCCTGCCGCCATTGGTGTATGAATGGGTGAATGTAGACTATCTACTCATTGTAAAGCGCTTTGGATAAAAGCGCTATATAAATGCAGACCATTTACCATTTACCATTCACTGTGCTTCCCTCCCAAACGGCTAAGAACCTTGGGGTGATCCTTGACAACCAGCTGTCTTGCTCGGCCAACATAGCTGCGACAGCACGCTCCTGTAGGTTCTCCCTCTACAACATCCACAAAATCCGTCCCTTTCTCACAAGGGAAGTGACTCAACTCCTGGTCCAGTCACTTATCATCTCCCGCCTGGACTACTGCAACGTGCTCCTGGCCGGCCTACCTGCCGCCGACATCCGACCGCTTCAGCTCATTCAGAACGCTGCAGCCCGTCTGGTATTCAACCAACCCAAATTCTCTCATGTCACTCCCCTCTTCCAGGACCTTCACTGGCTTCCCATCTCGGCACACATCAAATTCAAGACACTGGTACTAGCCTACAGGGCAGTACACCAGACAGCTCCTCTGTAACTGCAATCTATGGTCAGGTTCCAAACCTCTCACCGCTCCCTTCGCTCCTCCACTAGTGCAGGACGCCTCGCCCCTCCTTCGCTACGGGGGCTAAAAAGTCGTTCATCCCGATCTCGACTCTTCTCGTCCCTGGCACCTCCATGGTGGAATGAGCTTCCACCTTCAGTCAGGACGGCTGAATCACTGCCGATCTTTCGGAAAAGACTAAAGACACACCTTTTCATGCTCCATCTGGGCCCTTATTGATCTAACTTCTTTCTCTCTCTTGAAAAAAAAAAAAAATTACTAACTTAACATTACCACTATTCCTTCAGATGTTGTAGTTGTCAGAGACTGTGTTGCATAGTTGATTGCTCTATTGCTGACAAATGTGTTATTGTACAGTAAGTCGCTTTGGATAAAAGCGTCTGCCAAATGACGTAATGTAATGTAATGTATCTACAAATATATATTCATGTTTTGTAAGTGATAAGTTCATCATTAACTAAAGGCTTATAAATTACTTACGACTGAACCTTATTATAAATAGGGCTGTGAATCTTCACTGGCCTCACGATTCGATTCGATTACGATTCAGAGGGCTACGATTCGATTCGATTACGATTATCGATGCATCTTGATGCATCTCGATGCATCTTAAATCGATGCATCACTTTTTTCCGCAATACATGATTTATTTTTTCTCACTTTCTTTTTTCTCACTGTGTGGCTACTTTTAAAATAAAAGTGCATTTGGAATTGCATTGTATTATGATCCATAATTAAAATAAACAACTGCATGTACTTCCATTATATATTTTTTTAATAATCCTTGTAGACATTTGTGAATCGATGCAGAATCGTGCACGTCCGCATCGCGATGCATCTTACAATCGATTATTTTTGACACCCCTAATTATAAAGTGTTACCCATATATCTATATGTCAATATTCAGTTATAGTCATAGCGCCACCTACTGGCAACATGAAAACAGCCTTATGTGACAAACATCATCCGACTTACATGGTCTGCTCTACACATGATGAGACACATCACTGCTATAATAAGGTGGCTGGTGGCAGTTCCACGTGGTGCATAACTGCCAGGCAGCTGAGCAGGCAACACGCTAGAAATGAGTGTGCAATATTTCTAGTAACATAATTATTGGGTCTCCTCTCATGCCACATAGTGGACACATGGAAGTATGTCATTGCACTTGCTTCTGAGACTAATTGAATGGAAGCTCATTGAGGACAAACAGGCTCATACGTGTGATCCCCACTGTGATAATGAGTTAGTTTGCTTTGTTTTCTTGAAATAGTAATTTACTGTATGTATATTATAAGTAACACATTAAGTTAAAACCTCTTGACAGGGAAAGTAACCGGCTACTTACTTCCTATGCTTTGTTGTATGCTGTGTGTAAGATAATGTTTTGCATTTTGACCAAGCCATTCTCCTCCCTGTTGAAAAAAACAGCTTAGACCAGCTGATGCCAATTCCAGGCTGGGCTGGTTTGCTGGTCTAGAGGGGTTTTGGCCACTTTAGCTGGGCGGGTTCACTGGTTAAGCTGGTCAAGCTGGGTGTGGCTGGTCACACTGGTCTAGCTAGCTACTAACCAAATATTATTGTAAAATTGTTTTGTCATTCACATCATCTCCATTGGTGATTCCTGGTGCTGATTCCTGTTTTTGAATTCCTGTTTTTGAATTCCTGTTTTTGAAGCTCAGATCAAAGACCTCAAAGCAAGCGCAGCACTTGAAGTCTCTCCTGGGTCTGTCCGTGCTGCTGTCGAAGCAGAGGCGGGCAGTGTTGCAGTCAGTGTTGGTTCAGTGAAAGGTAAGCTGGGTCTGTCAGCGGACACAGGGGTTGGTGTTGGTGTGACCGGTGGGGAGTTTCTAAGTCTACCAACATGACGGCAATACCCAGAATGCCTTGCTACAAGGGGTTTATCTTTTTCTATGACAAGGCTTTTTTCCTACGTAGATTTCTGAGGCATACAGTTGTAATTGAATAAATGGGCAGGCAAGTGCAGGGACGCGGGAAGTGGGGGTGCTTAGGGTGCTGCAGCTCTCTGCTGTTTTGTATTGGAATTGTCAATCAATACAAAAATATGATTAAAATGTGTTTTATATGCTTTATCACTGCGATATTTAGGGTTTAGTTGAAGACTATGAGCAAAGCAAAGAGGGTGGATATGTTATTTTCGATGTTTGGTTTATAATAATAAAATAATAAAATATTACAATAATAATAAGTTCAGTGTTTATGATTGCTGTCTGTTGTAGTGTAAAACGACATAAAGGCAGAGCAGGTGGTGACATGAAAGTGAGTGAGGAAAGGAGAAAATACTGAATAATGACATCACAACAATATAATCTAATGTTAATTTGAAATGAGATATTCCTCTAAATATGGCTAAACACACACAAAAAAAAAAAAAAACGCCGGCGCCCCCTTCCCTGCATGCATTGCATACAATGCATTGCATGTTTTTGGTGAGCACCCCCTAAATACAGTTCCAGCATCCCTGCCTGCAAGTGAAACATGCTGTCTCCACGTAGATACTATTTTTACAGAGGAGTAGGCTACACAGGACTCATATGGTGCTTTGACAATCAGCTGGAGTTCAATATGAGCAAAACCAATGAGCTTGTGGTGGACTACCACAGGAAAGGTTGTTATCCAGGGAGAGGAAGTGAAGAGGGTGGATTCATACAATCTTGAGGTCCAAATCAATAAGTGATATGATTATTAGGTCAACTTAAAGGATTGCAAATGTACAACACAGCAATTCCACCATTTTTGTAGAATGACCCAAGATAATTTTTTCAAATACAGTGATAAGCAAAACATTATGATGTCACAGTGAAGTTGACCTTTGAACTTTGGGATATATAAAATTTCATCACATAATTTTTTTCAAAGAAACATTTATGTGAAATGTTGTCATAATTATTCTTGTGTTATGGCCAAAAACATCATTTGTGAGGTCACAGTGACCTTGACCTTTGGCCACCAAACCAAACTGTAATCATCCTTGCGTCCAAGTGGATGTTTGTGCCAGAGGTAATGAAATTCCCTCCAGGTGTTGATGATATATCACGTTCATGAGAATGGGATGGACGTGAGGTCACAGTGACCTTGACCTTTGAGCATCAAAATCTAATCAATTCATCCGTGAGTGAAAGTGGACATTTGTGCCAAATTTAAGGACATTTCCTCAAGGAGTTCCTGAGATATTGCGTTCACAACCATGGAGCGGAGGGACGTGAAGTCGCAGTGACCTTGAACTTTAACTTTTGACCACCACAATCTAATCAATTAATCCTTGAGTCCAAGTGGATGTTTGAGCCAAATTTGAAGAAATTCCCTCAAGGCGTTCCTGAGATGTTGTGTTAACGAGCATGGAACGGACAGACGTGGGGGCACTGACCTTGAACTTTGAATACCAAAATCTAATCAGTTTATCATTGAGTCCAAGTGGAGGCGTTCCTGAGATATCATGTTAACGAGCATGGAACGGACAGATGTGAGGTCGCAGTGACCTTGAACTTTGATCAGTTGATCCTTGAGTCCAAGTTGTTTCAGCCCAATTTGAAGAAATACCCTCAAGGCTTTCCTGAGATATCACGTTAATGACCATGGGACAGACGGACAAGCCAAAAACATTATGTGCCCGGCCACGTCTATCACCGACGGAGGCATAAAAACACATTGAGGATCAAAAACACACATTCAGAAAGCACCTTATAAAATAAGTATTAATCAAGTTAAAAGAAGAAGTTAATTTAAAACATCTAGACGTGGAAATTCTGTCTAAGATTATGCTTTGTATTTTGACCAAGCCTTTCAAGGGATAAGCTAACAGTAACGTCATCTATCTGCAATGCAAAAAATGTATTGTAAAAAAAAAATGCCCTTCAAATGATTTCCATTGTTGAATCCTGATGCTGATTCCTGTTTTTGAATTCCTGTTTTTGAAGCTGAGGTCAAAGACGTTAAAGCAAGCGCAGCAATTGAAGCCTCTTCTGAGTCTGTTCGTGTGGCTGCCAATGCAGAGATGGGCAGTGTTTCATTCACTGATGGTCCAGTGACAGGTACGGTGGATCGTTCAACATACACAGGGTGTTGGTGCAATCTGGGAACCCAGAGTCTATTTCGGCACGTAAATAGACTCTGGGTTCCCAGATTGGTGTTGCTGTGACATAATGTTCATGTTATGTGAAATTACATTACATTAAAATATATGATGGTATGATGATACCATGATGATATATTTGATAGACAACATTTAAAATACATTTTAAAATGATAAAAACCACTACTCTTTTATTTGCTTAACATAATCGTATTACTTTGCAGAGTTGATTAAAAAAAAGTTAGCATAAAGTAGTCTTGCTTGACCCAACTGTCTCAATTTAGCGCTGTATCAGCACTGAAGAGTCTGGATATTTTAACTATAAAAGGAGCTGTCCATCAGCGCCACACAGAAATCAAAAACTAAAAGTGAGGGGCAAATCATTTATTACAAATTAAATAACTGTATCATTCAACAATGGAGAAATGCATTCTCATACATAATAATACAGTATTAATAATAATAACAATAATGTTGCTTTTTGACCAAGGCATTCTCCTCTGTGGGATTAATAAAGGGTCTATTTATGCAATGAGATAAACACATTTTATTGTAAAATTGTCATTCAGTTAATGTCCATTGGTGAATCCATAATATACTGGTACTGATATTTTGTTTTTGAATTCCTGTGGAAGCTGGGGCCAAAGGGCCCAAGGCAAGAGCAGGAATTGAAGCATCTCCTGGGTCTGTCTGTGCGGCTTTCAATGCAGAGGTGGCCAGTGCTTCAGTCGGTGTTGGTCCAGTGACAGGTAAGGTAAGGTGGGTCTGTCAGCAGACACAGGGGGTGGTGTTGGTGGGCTTCTCTATTGGTCAGAAAAGTTTCTTTGTTCCTCCAAGTTAAACCCACACATGCAAATATTAAAGTCTCATTTCTGTCCACTAAATCAAGTAACCAGCAAAATGAGCATTATGTACGAAATCGTGCTGGAAAGGGTCATTCTGTTAACATGGTCCAAGAAAGATAAGGGCTTGTAGGACCAATTAATGTAATAATTTACCAGAAGGTAAAATGCTTTCTTCTGGATGTTGTATTCCCCTGAATTGAGGGGGAAAGACCCGAAATCGCAGGATAAAGAATGGCGATTCTTTTTTTAAGGGAGCGCTTCTTGTTCCCTCATTTGTCCTCCTCACTTCTAGCCTGGGAAACCCATAAAATGTCATTTTGGACCATTAAAATGTAATTCCTACACCTGATTTGGATGTACATATAAATACCCTCAAATTAAAGCTGAAGGTCTGCACTTAAAGCACATCTTGATTGTTTCATTTCAAGTCCATTGGGGTGGTGTACAGAGACAGAAATAATGAAGATTGTGCCCATGTCCAAATATATATGGAGCTATCTATCTAAGATTGTGTTTTGCTTTTGGACCAAGACATTCTCCTCTGTGGGATCAATAAAATATCGATCTATTTGCAATGCAATAAGCACATTTTATTGTAAAATTGTTTTGTCATTCAAATAATCTCCATTGCTGAATCCATAATAAACTGGTGCTGATTTTTGTTTTTGAAGCGGATTTCAAAGCTCTCACTGCCAGCGGAGGATTTGAAGCCTCTGCTGACTCGGTCAGTGCGTCTTTCAAAGCAGAGGTGGCCAGTGCTTCAGTCAGTGCTGGTCCAGTGACGGCTACAGTGGGTCTGTCAGGAGACTCAGTCATCGGTGTTGGTCGGACAGGTGTGGAGGCAAAGTTCCTGGGCACGGGTTTCTCCATTGGTCAGAAAGTGGGCGTGTCTTTTCTCGGCACTGGGGTAGAGTTCAATTTGTGGTGATTCAGTTGGTGACCACTGACCATTTGCTAACCAGCTTACTGACATGTTATCAACCTCTGTTTGAGTTCATAGCACACTGCCGTGGCTACAATATGATCAAGGTCAAACTGTTGACCTGGTCATTTCTAAAGGCCTTGATATAACCCCAAAGTGCACTCTCAAATCACTTTTTTCAATGTTGAATAGATGACCAAACATGAACCTGGTTTCAAATTAGTCAAAAGACGCTCAATTTGGGGCGTCTGGGTAGTGTAGCGGTAGATTACCTGCCTACCAACATGAGGGTCGCAGGTTCATGCCCCCTTGTTATCGCCGGCTTGGCCTGGCGTCCATACAGGCACGATTGGCTGTGTCTGCGGGTGGGAAGTCGGAATGAGGGTATGTGTCCTGGTCGCTGCACCAGCGCCTCCTCTGTTCGGTCGGGCGGAAGGGAACTGGTGGGAATAGCATGATCCTCCCACATGCTACGTCCAGCCGCTGAAGCTCCCCGCTGTCGGGTGAAAAGAAGTGGCTAGCAACTGCCCATGTATCGGAGGAAGCATGGTGCTAGTCTACGGCTCTCCCCAGATCGGCAGAGGGGGTGGGGCAGCGACCAGGGCAGCAGGGGGAATTAGCCAGGTACAATTGGGGAGAAAAATCAGAAAGAAAGAAAAAGATGCTCCATTTGTGCAGACACTAGATATACTGTACTAACTCTGTTAGGAGTAACTGGTCATAATAACCTACACCTGTTGTATGAAATGTGCTATATAAATAAACTTGCCTTGGTTTTGTGTCAAATACGTTGTTATTTTGTCTGCGCCATAAAACCTTTGTTCCAATTTTCCAGTGTTGTGCAGTATTGAATTTGTATGTCTACACTAGACAATACATGGGGCGGCTGTAGCTCAGGAGGTAGAGCGGGTCGTCACTAATCGCTTTGGATGAAAGAGGTCGGTGGTTCGATTCCCGGCTCCTCCAGTCTGCATGTCGAAGTGTCCTTGGGCAAGATATTGAACCCTAAATTGCTCCTGATGGTGTGCCAGTACCCTGCGTGGCAGCTTGCCACCATTGGTGTATGAATGAGTGAATGTACCTACTGATTGTAAAGCGCTTTGGATAAAAGCGCTATATAAATGCAGGCCATTTACCATTTACATTTTGACAGTGATTAACAATGATGTTTGTGTTTTTACATAACCACACAACACATTTTGATCATTAATAAAAAAATAAAAAAAATAAGAACACTTGAAGAAATAAGAGTTGAGTAGACAATCAAACTCATCTGAGGTTTATTAACATCTGGATTATTTTGCAAAATAACCAACTTAGGAGTGCATAAAGCACTGCAATGCTTTGAGTCACACACACACACACGGGATTTTTTTTTAACATAAACATTTACAAATGATACATACACATACTAAAGAGAGACAAAAAAAAGACAGGACCAAGACAAGACATCCTACCCCCCCCCCCCCCTTGCCATATCAACAAAAACATTTCTCATCTACAGCCATAGGGTATCATTATTCACACATATATTAACTAATATCATCGTAACATATCTCCATCATGAAACAGTCTTAAGCCACATCAGAAAAAGTAGAGAAAGTAAACCACATCCAACAGTCGCCAACCCCACAGATCTCATGTTAGTAAATCTTAGGGACAATATATCTTCAATATATGTCAATGCAAATTATGACGCTCTGTATGGTGGGTCAGAAAAAATAATGGTGATATTAGCTGCATGTTATTCTGCTGTAGTAATCACAAATCAGACAGTTTCACAAGCTCTCCATTTACTTTGTAATGACATTCTTACATTGTTGTTTACATTCTAGCAATGCAATGTCAGAAACAAACATAATTACGCATAATCAGACTGTCACTGAACTTTGATTCATTGATTACATGTGGTTGGAGAGAGAGAAGTTTGTTCCGCCTGCAGACAGTGGAGGGCGCTCTTCAGGTGTTTCTTCAGACCAGATGACCGAGTGAACATTTTCTTACAGCAGTCACACCAGTAGCCCGTTCCAGTGTGAATGCGTTTGTGTGTTGTTAGGGCACCTGACTGACTGAAACTGCTCCCACATTGGTCACAGTGGTAGGGCTTCTCTCCAGTGTGAATGCGTTTGTGTGTTGTTAGGTGACCTAACACAAATTACGAGTTGCGAGTGCAATTCCCCCCCACCCCCAAACATACAGCGTCACTCATTACACTATCATGGCATATCTATCACCAGGTCTGATTTTGTCTAAAAAGTGTAGTCTTTCAATGCACAATAATACCCCAACTTCAGAGCACTTTCTGTGATATGGTAAGAGAGTGGCTAAAGTTGACGTGTAATTCTCACTGATTTATGTCTAAAATATAGATGTAAGCATAACAATTATTCAATTGGTTATGTGGTATGGCTCCAGCAAGGGACTCACCACAACCAAGACAACCCCAAAGAGAAGCACTTATGAACACAAGAATCATCGATGCCTCAGTTTGACGTGATCCGAGTGTGGTTCCAACAAAACTGACGTCTGTGTAGCAGCCTGGTTAGTTGCATCAGTCATGTAAAACTACCCCAACAAGTAGCACTTGCTGAATTCAAATGTCAAGTCAATGCTCAAGTTAGGGTAATCATGATGACATAAGTTTGCTAAAGGTGAAGTGTAACTCTTGCCGAGTTGTGTTTCTAACAGCTAGATTCCAGGATGTCAATTCTTCAATCAGCTGTGTTATTGCTCCCATGGGCATTGCCACAACCAAGACAACCCCAAAGAGAAGCACTTATGAAGACAAAAATCATCAATGCCTCCACTTGAAGTGATCTGAGTGTGTTTCCAACCAAACTGAGCCGTCTGTGTTGCAGGCTGGTAAGTTGCATCAGTCAAATAAAACTACCCCAACTAGTAGCACTTACCAAATTCAAATGCCAAGTCAATGCTCAAGTTAGGGTAATAATGATGACATTACAAGTGGGAAAAAATGCTCTTCTACATAGAGGAACCACTTACTGAATGTCCAAGGATGTTTCTTCCAGGCCTCTTGTGTGTCATGTCCTCCATGAGCAGTGGAAATGGTGGGTCTAGCAAGATCTTTCTAGTTTTAAATAGTGGATGCACTCAGATGAGCAAATCATGCAAATATCTGCCTCATTGTTCACACAAGTTTCAACGATCTTAACAATGGCTACAAAAAGACCCCAGTGATTGGACTGGATTGATAGATGGCCATCAGGTCAAATTCATGCAGATCATTGGCATTTGATGAGTGGTCATTCAGTCTTATTACTTGATGGACAACATTGCCACCTTATGGCCAGTAGAACAATTGTTTTCTACAGGCCTCTCAAAGCAGTTCTGTGAGGAACACCATTCAATAGCTACCCCAACAAAAGCACTTTCTGCTAAATATATTTGGAAATGCCTCTGGTAAGGTGGCTATCATGGCATATCTATCACCAGGTCTGATTTTGTCTAAAAAGTGTAGTCTTTCAATGCACAATAATACCCCAACTTCAGAGCACTTTCTGTGATATGGTAAGAGAGTGGCTAAAGTTGACGTGTAATTCTCACTGATTTATGTCTAAAATATAGATGTAAGCATAACAATTATTCAATTGGTTATGTGGTATGGCTCCAGCAAGGGACTCACCACAACCAAGACAACCCCAAAGAGAAGCACTTATGAACACAAGAATCATCGATGCCTCGGTTTGACGTGATCCGAGTGTGGTTCCAACCAAACTGAGCCGTCTGTGTTGCAGGCTGGTAAGTTGCATCAGTCAAATAAAACTACCCCAACTAGTAGCACTTACCGAATTCAAATGCCAAGTCAATGCTCAAGTTAGGGTAATAATGATGACATTACAAGTGGGAAAAAATGCTCTTCTACATAGAGGAACCACTTACTGAATGTCCAAGGATGTTTCTTCCAGGCCTCTTGTGTGTCATGTCCTCCATGAGCAGTGGAAATGGTGGGTCTAGCTAGCAAGATCTTTCTAGTTTTAAATAGTGGATGCACTCAGATGAGCAAATCATGCAAATATCTGCCTCATTGTTCACACAAGTTTCAACGATCTTAACAATGGCTACAAAAAGACCCCAGTGATCGGACTGGATTAATAGATGGCCATCATCTCAAATTCATGCAGATCATTGCCATTGATGAGTGGTCATTCAGTCTTATTACTTGATGAACAACATTGCCACCTTATTGCCAGTAGAACAATTGTTTTCTACAGGCCTCTCAAAGCAGTTCTGTGAGGAACACCATTCAATAGCTACCCCAACAAAAGCACTTTCTGCTAAAAAATATTTGGAAATGCCTCTGGTAAGGTGGCTATCATGGCATATCTATCACCTGGTCTGATTTTGTCTAAAAAGTGTAGTCTTTCAATGCACAATTATACCCCAACTTCATAGCACTTTCTGTGATATGGTAAGAGAGTGGCTAAAGTTGACGTGTAATTCTCACTGATTTATGTCTAAAATATAGATGTAAGCATAACAATTATTCAATTGGTTATGTGGTATGGCTCCAGCAAGGGTCTCACCACAACCAAGACAACCCCAAAGAGATGCACTTATGAACACAAGAATCATCTATGCCTCGGTTTGACGTGATCCAAGTGTGGTTCCAACAAAACTGATGTCTGTGTAGCAGCCTGGTTAGTTGCATCAGTCATGTAAAACTACCCCAACAAGTAGCACTTGCTGAATTCAAAGGTCAAGTCAATGCTCAAGTTAGGGTAATCATGATGACATAAGTTTGCTAAAGGTGAAGTGTAACTCTTGCTGAGTTGTGTTTCTAACAGCTAGATTCCAGGATCTCAATTATTCAATCAGCTGTGTTATTGCAGCATTGCCACAAGCAAGACAACCCCAAAGAGAAGCACTTATGAAGACAAAAATCATCAATGCCTCCACTTAAAGTGATCTGAGTGTGTTTCCAACCAAACTGAGCCGTCTGTGTTGCAGGCTGGTAAGTTGCATCAGTCAAATAAAACTACCCCAACTAGTAGCACTTACCGAATTCAAATGCCAAGTCAATGCTCAAGTTAGGGTAATAATGATGACATTACAAGTGGGAAAAAATGCTCTTCTACATAGAGGAACCACTTACTGAATGTCCAAGGATGTTTCTTCCAGGCCTCTTGTGTGTCATGTCCTCCATGAGCAGTGGAAATGGTGGGTCTAGCAAGATCTTTCTAGTTTTAAATAGTGGATGCACTCAGATGAGCAAATCATGCAAATATCTGCCTCATTGTTCACACAAGTTTCAACGATCTTAACAATGGCTACAAAAATACCCCAGTGATTGGACTGGATTAATAGATGGCCATCACGTCAAATTCATGCAGATCATTGGCATTTGACGAGTGGTCATTCAGTCTTATTACTTGATGGACAACATTGCCACCTTATGGCCAGTAGAACAATTGTTTTCTACAGGCCTCTCAAAGCAGTTCTGTGAGGAACACCATTCAATAGCTACCCCAACAAAAGCACTTTCTGCTAAATATATTTGGAAATGCCTCTGGTAAGGTGGCTGTCATGGCATATCTATCACCAGGTCTGATTTTGTCTAAAAAGTGTAGTCTTTCAATGCACAATAATACCCCAACTTCATAGCACTTTCTGTGATATGGTAAGAGAGTGGCTAAAGTTGACGTGTAATTCTCACTGATTTATGTCTAAAATATAGATGTAAGCATAACAATTATTCAATTGGTTATGTGGTATGGCTCCAGCAAGGGACTCACCACAACCAAGACAACCCCAAAGAGAAGTACTTATGAACACAAGAATCATCGATGCCTCGGTTTGACGTGATCCGAGTGTGGTTCCAACAAAACTGACGTCTGTGTAGCAGCATGGTTAGTTGCATCAGTCATGTAAAACTACCCCAACAAGTAGCACTTGCTGAATTCAAATGTCAAGTCAATGCTCAAGTTAGGGTAATCATGATGACATAAGTTTGCTAAAGGTGAAGTGTAACTCTTGCCGAGTTGTGTTTCTAACAGCTAGATTCCAGGATGTCAATTCTTCAATCAGCTGTGTTATTGCTCCCAGGGGCATTGCCACAACCAAGACAACCCCAAAGAGAAGAACTTATGAAGACAAAAATCATCAATGCCTCCACTTGAAGTGATCTGAGTGTGTTTCCAACCAAACTGAGCCGTCTGTGTTGCAGGCTGGTAAGTTGCATCAGTCAAATAAAACTACCCCAACTAGTAGCACTTACCAAATTCAAATGCCAAGTCAATGCTCAAGTTAGGGTAATAATGATGACATTACAAGTGGGAAAAAATGCTCTTCTACATAGAGGAACCACTTACTGAATGTCCAAGGATGTTTCTTCCAGGCCTCTTGTGTGTCATGTCCTCCATGAGCAGTGGAAATGGTGGGTCTAGCAAGATCTTTCTAGTTTTAAATAGTGGATGCACTCAGATGAGCAAATCATGCAAATATCTGCCTCATTGTTCACACAAGTTTCAACGATCTTAACAATGGCTACAAAAAGACCCCAGTGATTGGACTGGATTAATAGATGGCCATCACGTCAAATTCATGCAGATCATTGCCATTTGATAAGTGGTCATTCAGTCTTATTACTTGATGGACAACATTGCCACCTTATGGCCAGTAGAACAATTGTTTTCTACAGGCCTCTCAAAGCAGTTCTGTGAGGAACACCATTCAATAGTGTCGTGTTTCGAATGCCCCGAGAGAAGAATGAATGAACCACAGAAACATGATGTCTATTTAAAGTATTGTTTTATTTGCATGTGATATCTGACATGGCTCTCTGATAGAGTCATGGAGAAAGATGGTCTTGAGGGTGTTCTTTCTGACCTCTAAAACCTCTGAACCTCTGTATTTAAAAACTTTCTAAATTGAGCCTCCTCCTCCTCTCAGCCTGTCATACCCCACTCTCTCATCCAATCAGCTCCCTTTCCTAAATGAGTGTGTGCTCTCTGAGAAGCTGCTTCAGTGTGTCACCTGTCAATCAAACCCCCACCTGACAGCTGTCTCTTTCATCTTTGAAAGGGCCTGCACAGCTTCTTGCTCTTTCCTGCTTAGATGTCCCCCAACAAATGGTGTTATCTGTATTTACGATGGCTTGCAGGATCATTTCCCCCAGTATCCCCACTATCTCCTCTCAGTATCACAACAGAATGTGTGCATGTGACTGCTTGAGAGCCTTTGAGCATGTGTGCTCATCCTCTCATAAACAAGCCTCTGTTTCTTCTGTGTGTGCGTAACCCCCTAAACTGTACTTTTGTGTGTAACTCTCCTAGTCACACCCTGAGATGCTATCTAATCCTCTTGTTAAAACTCCTGTGTGTGTCTTCAGCTGTCTATTTATTGCTCCTTTCCAATGCTTCAAAGAGGAGCCTGCCCTTTTTGTCTCACTAGCCTCAACTCCCTTTAGTTAACACTGATTTAGTTAACACTACACTTCATAACTGCACTCCTCTCTTAATGATAAAATATAAGATAATCTAAACTATTAAAGGGTCAATGGGCCATATACCACACAGCCCCCCTTGCTAATGTACCACTACATTAGCACAAAAAGCAAAAGCCACATTTTTATCATTAAGTTTTCTGTCTGATACTAGCCTGCTAACAACCCTTAGCCAGTCCTAACCCTATTTAAATTCCTATTTTAAATCCTATAATTTTGGTCGGCTAATTTAGCTATTTTTTCTATTTAAAAATCCTGTAGCACATTATCTATGATTATTTTAGACTAGACACTCTAAACTACATCCTGGATAAAATCAAATTCAACTATATTCAGTCTGAAGCTGGAACCATTTTCATACAGCTCAAACCCACTATATCTCTTGGTCTAAAACCACCTCGAGGAGGTGTAAAAAGAGAAGAGCATAGTTTCAAATCTCAACACAACAGAAAAAGCAGCTTCATCCTTATTTTGATCAGGACGAGGACACTTATTAATTAGCAATTGCCATTATCAACTAATTTGACGACCACCTGCCAATCCGGTCGGCAGATGCAGCCCTATGATTTTGACTATACATTTATTTCCCCAACCTAAAGTTGTGGTAGTAACAATGAACTAATATTTATCTAAGTATTATATAGCTCTCTTATTGTAGCCAGTAAGGCAAATTGAAGTTATTCAAAACACAGAAATACAACATCAGAAAACATTCCATTACTGTTCTAAACACTCTATCATAAGATAACCCTTTACATTCCACTGAGCATC
The DNA here is from genome assembly GCF_964638095.1 of Poromitra crassiceps. NCBI lineage: Eukaryota > Metazoa > Chordata > Actinopteri > Beryciformes > Melamphaidae > Poromitra > Poromitra crassiceps. The sequence goes on along the minus strand of NC_139642.1, from coordinate 17,372,067 downwards.
TAATATTCCACTTCACTTCTAATAACCATACTCAAAAGATATACTAAATCATTATCATAAGAATAGACATCTGTAACATCATCAAACATCTGAAATCATTGAGTAACCTAACATCTATCATTTAGTATCGCTTATCCATTCTATTACTAACTTATATATATTCTTTCAAGCATGCACCAACATCTTTATAATCTCCTATTCCAATCATTCTCCAACATTTCTCCTTCATTATGAAAATCAAAAGACAGATACATACATCAATCAAAACTATAAGCTTCCATTAACTCAGTCTATCCAGAACAAACACCCACAAACATCCTTATAATCAAGAATACAGATAAAACATATCAATCAATCAAGAATAATACATTTTCTCATTTTTACTAAACTAACTTATGCAATTTATTCCCACAAAGTTCCTTTTTCCCATTCCAATATAATCCTACCTCAGACACCCCCCTTTCTACTTATCTTATATCTAATAATACCCCATTATCCACGCTGCTGAGGAAGAAATATGTTAACACACAATCCACACAACTGTCAACAGACACTCTATCATACTAAGCATCTTAAATATTTATTGCTCTCCCATTTTCTTCTTGGATATCAAACCCCCTGGACTCGTTTGAGACTCCAATTACAAATTGGAGTCTCAAACTCTTTAGGAAATTGTTCAAAATTGAATGGTATGTTGCCTAAAATGTAGCCTAAATGGTTGAAGCCAAAGCCATTAGTTAGCAACCTGACATCCTGTTAGTTAGCATCCTGACCGCCCCCATTCCTTATTTCCATTTCAAGAAGTTGGCAACCCTAGGGTGTGCACACGTTACCAGATTCGACAGTCTATTATTGCCTCTCTCACACTCTCTATTAACCACTTATGGTTATGCACTAGGCCTACTCTATGTCGGTTTTAACTTGACAACAATAACCACTGTCACAACCCACCTGAATATCTGGTTTACTTCCTGTATACATAGCTGAGCACAGGCTGATATTCGGCTCATATTAAATGTTAGTGTTAGGGCGTGTCTCCGACAGACACAGTAACAACGTAGCCTATTTCGGTCTTCATGTCTTTGTAGTAGTTAGTTAGTAGGAAGCATTGTTGTCTGGTCCGGAGCTAGCCTGGGAGGCTAATAAAAGCTACATGTTACGAAGCTGACTATCAGTACGTTATTGCACGCATAGGCCTATAAGTGGGCCGGAACCGTCCGGTGCGCAGTTCCTGTAAGACTTTCCGTGGCTGAACGCCGGTGTCATGCCGAGTTTTGCACCCCCGCCGAGAATTGCATCCCCACCTTCCGGGAGCATATTGTAATGATTTATACAGAAACTTAACTGCTTAAAAATGATATAATTGTCTGGGTAGACGTGATCTCCAAGCCAGGGGATCTGTCCTGGCTCATGGAGACCGACTTTGATGCATTAGATCCGCGTGGAGGTGACTTCCATGCTTGGGGCTCTCTTCTAGCTCATGGAAGCCCACTTTGGTGCTTAAAATCCGGGTACAGAGGACCTCGAGACCTGGGGATCTCTCCTGGCTTTATGGAGGGGGTGCAAATCTCTGCAGTTTGTACCTGCCGAGATTTGCATCCCTGTTTTTAAGTTAAAACGGTCCCAAAATATGGTGGGGTGCAATTCTCGGCAGGGGCGCAAAACTCGGCATGACACCGGGAAGACATGCAGCTGCCTGTCAATCAAAATCCGATTGCTGCAGAGTGCAGAATACTATACGATCGCATAATTTCCAACCAGGAAACACATGGCTGACGTTATGTCATTAGGGTAACATAAACAACATGTAGTCTCTCTCATAAATTGCTTCTAAATTGTTCAAATGCAGTGTTTTAGACCTGTGGTTTTAATCCGTGCTGTGTGTAGGCTATAAGCACGCAGCTTCTGAATGCGGCTGCTGCTGCTGCAACTCGGCTGTCGGTCTGTCTGTCAATACTAGTCTCGCTTGCCTCCGCCAACAAAGCCTAGTGTTCCCAAGCAAGCAGAAACAGTAATATTTCCAACCAGTGAGAGGCAGCGATGTGCCTCAATGCATCTAGTCTGCGGCAGAGCTATTAGAAGCAGCAGAAGAAGAAGAAGCTTGCCCGATAGCTTGCTAACAGATTAGCACTAGTATCTTAGCAAACTACTAGAAACAGCATTATCTTTATGATGGATTAATAATGGTACTAGACACACGTAACTCCATAGAGCCCCGTTGTGAGGTCTGTTTTTCAAAATAACGCATATTTTGAAAACGGTTTTACTTTGTGGAGTAAATCAGCAGCAGCAACTAGTCGGTTTCCAGACGTTTGGTGAGCGGCGCCAACAGCGCCACCTAACCACCAAAGGTAGTGAAATGGATTAAGACTGAGAGCTGAGTCTAGCAGCTAACAGGCTGGATGTAATAGGCAATGATAGAGCAGCTGTGAAGCGGAGTGATAATACAGTGAGTGAAGTGTCAGTGCTGTTATTGTGAAATGTCTTCTTCTGTTGTTTAATGGCGGTTGGCAAAGGAGACTTGAAGAGACACAATAGTTCACACAGGAAAGAAACAAGTTAATTGTTCAGTGAGTGGTAAATGTTTTGCCATAAAGGAGACTTGAAGAGACACATGATAGTTCACACAGGAGAGTCTGTTGTTGGAATGTTTAAATAATTCACTATACATGTTGTAATAATGTGCTCCCGGACCGTAATGAAGGAGGAAGGAGACAAAGGTCGACTTGCAATTCCGTGCATTTATTATAGTTCTAGGTCTCTGTTAACAGGCTTAGACCTACAGCCACAACACCAAGAGCATTTCCTCGTTCTCTCTCTCATTAGCCGGCTTCTCTCATTCTCCGCCAAAACACACACTTTCCCGCCGACAAAATGGCCACCTCCCGCTCAACCAATCCCCAGCGAGCTAGCAACCCCACATGACCCCATGTCCCCTTCAGGTGCGGTACTCTATTCCCAGCCGCGTTCAAGTGCTGTGGGACACTCTCTACAACACCCCCAGCGAACTGAACCCCACACTCAGACAACCCCATGTTTACTGGCAACCCCACATCGCTACACAGCCCCCCCTTCTAAACAAACACTTGTCCCAAGTGGTACAGTAAACATGCACATCAACATCACACTACAAGTCTTTTTTTTTTTTTTTTTTTATAACAACACATAGTCCTGGTGACTCACTGGAGCCCTTCTCCGCCTCTGCGGCCTCCTCGACCCTGTGGTCCCCCCATTGGAGGGCAGCAGGGAGGGGACTAAAGGGGCTAACACTCCCTGTCCCGGGGGATTCCACCACAACGTCTCTCTGCGAGGGCGCTGGGCGGACAGCGTCCGTGGTGGGAAGACAATCCCCCCGGTAAGGGGCCAGCCGGTCCCGGTGCAGTGCCACCACCCTCCCCCCGAGTGACATTTGGACCCTGTACACCACCTCCCCCAACCTTTCCAACAGCTTACAGGGTCCTACCCAGTGACTGTCCAGCTTGGGGCACTGACCCTTCTTCCTCCTAGGGCTATAGACGCAGACCAGTTCCCCGGCCTGGAAATGCCTCCCCCTGGCCCTCACATCATAGTTCCTCTTTTGCCTCCTACCCGCCTTCTCCTGTTGATCCCGAGCAAAGTTGTGGGTGGACTCCAACCGATCCTGGAGTCTCCTGGCATACTCTCTCCCCGGTGGAACGGCAGGAGTATCCGGCGGCCGACCAAATGCCACCTCCGCTGGGGTCCGGAGCTCCCGCCCCAGCATGAGCAGCGCAGGCGTACAGGAGGTGGACTCCTGAACAGCGGAACTGTAAGCCATGAGGACAAGAGGCAGGTGGGTGTCCCAGTCACGCTGGTGCTCTGCTGTGAGGATGGCTACTTGCTTAGCCAGCGTCCGGTTGAACCTCTCTACGAGGCCATCACTTTGCGGGTGCAGTGCTGTGGTTCGTGTTTTCCTCGTGCCCAACCGCTCACAGAGATTTGCAAACACACGCGACTCGAAATTCCTCCCCTGGTCGCTGTGGAGGGTCTCGGGCGCTCCGAACCTGCTGAACATTCCCTCCACCAGTGCATCCACCACCGTCCCCGCCTCTTGATCCGGCAACGCGTACACCTCGGGCCACTTCGTGAAATAGTCCATGGCTACCAGGACGTAGCGGTTCCCCTTGTCAGAGCACGGAAACGGCCCCATCACGTCCACGGCTACCCTCTCCATGGGCGCCCCCGCGGCGAGTTGCTGGAGCAGGGCGTGTGACTGCCCTGGTGGGCCCTTGTGGGCTGCGCACAGGTCGCAGCGGCGACAAAAATCCTCCACGTCTCTTTGCATCAACCCCCAGTAAAACCCTTGACGGAGGCGGCGGATGGTTTTGTTCACCCCGAAGTGTCCTGCACCGGTGCTCCCATGGGAGCTTCTCATCACTGTTTCTCGGAGTGCTTTGGGCACCACCACCCGCCACCGGCTTTCCCCGGTGGCCGGCTCCTTCCAGGCCCTCTGTAGCACTCCTTCCTGTGTCCGCAGACACTTAAATTCGTGCCACAGGTTCTTTGTGGCGGTGGCTGCCCCTGCCACCTCCTCCGGGGGTGGTCTCCGACCCTCCTCCACCCACTGCAGGACCGGCTGCAAAGCTGGGTCTTGCTCTTGCTGTGCTCTCCATTCAGCTGCTCCGATCACCCGCAGTTCTCTGCAGATCGGCCCCGCCTCTTCATGCATGGGGCACAACCCTGCCTCCCCCCGGCGCTCCTCCTCCCGTGCATCTCTCTTGTCGCAGTATCGACACCCCTTTGAAGCGCAAGGACGTCTGGACAGGGTGTCAGCGTTCGTGTGGCGTGCCCCGGCCCGATGTACAATTGTGAAATTGTATGCTTGTAGCTTCTCCAGCCAGCGTGCTATCTGTCCCTCCAGCTCGCGAAAGGACAACAACCACTGGAGAGCGGAGTGATCAGTCCTGATGGTGAATGGCATGCCGCACAGGTGGTATCTGAAATGCTTGACAGCCGCTACCACGGCGAGAAGATCCCGGCGCGTGACGCAGTAGTTACGCTCAGCTTTGTTAAATGTCTTACTGAAGTAGGCCACTACTCTCTCTCCATCCGGCCCCTCCTGAGCCAGTACGGCACCCATGCCCGTGTTGCTGGCGTCCGTGTCCAAGATGAACGGCAGGGCGGCATCTGGGGGTTTGAGGATGGGCGCCTCCGTCAACGCCTTCTTAAGGGCCTCGAATGCCTCCTGGCACTCCGGTCTCCAGACGAACGTTGCGCTCTTCTCCTTCAGGCGAAAGAGGGGCTCCGCGATGCTGGAGAACCCCCGCACGAACCTCCTGTAGTAGGAGGCGAGACCCACGAAGCTCTCCAGCTGTTTTTTGGTGGTGGGGGTGGGCCAGTCTCTCACCGCCTGGATCTTCTCCTCTTGAGTGCTGATGCCCTCGCCCCCGATCTTGTGCCCCAGAAACTCCACCTCCCTCCTCATAAAATGGCATTTGTCTGGATGGAGTTTCAGGCCCGCCTCCCGTATCCTCTCCAGGACCCTCCTCAACGTCCCCAGAGCCGTATTGAAAGAACCCCCGTGTGTCAAGATGTCATCAAGGTAGACAACGCATTCCCGCTGAGGAATGCCAGCCAGCACCTTCTCCATTAGCCTCTCAAAAGTGGCTGGGGCGTTGCACAATCCAAAGCTGAGGACGCAGAACTGCCACAACCCCCTCCCCGTGCGGAAGGCAGTTTTTTGTTTGGCATCGGGGCTAAGGGGTACCTGCCAGTAGCCGCTGCGCAGATCCAGCGAGGAGAACCATTCCGAGCCAGCCACCGTGTCCAGCGACTCGTCGACGTGGGGCATCGGGTATGAGTCCTTCTTGGTTACTTTGTTCACCTGCCTGTAATCCACGCAGAACCTCCCCTTGTTGCTCTTTTTTTTCTTCACCATCACAACCCCTGAGGCCCAGGGGCTGTCCGATGGTTCGATGATCCCCGCCTTTAGCATCTCTTCAATTGTCCTCTCTGACTCCTCCCGGTACGCCATGGGGACTCTGCGGGCCGGCATCCTGATGGGCCGTGCGTCCCCAGTGTCTATCTGGTGTTGCACCAGGTGTGTGCGGCCTAGATCCTCATCCGAAAGGGCGAAACTGTCCTGAAACTCTATCAGCACTTGCCACTGCTCCCCGGGCTCTAACCCGCTACGGTTTCGCTCCCACATCTCTCTTATCGCCGCCACCCTGTCCAACCCCCAGCCCGTCTTAGGCGCTACTAGCGAAGGGGGTCCCTGTGACGTAAAGGAGGCTGCCGTTGCCGACAGGGGCTGGCTAGTGGCCGGGGGAAGGGGCTGATCGTCGGGGGAGGGGTTGGGGGGAAGTGAGGCTGGTGGCTCGGGGACATAGCCCTGCGGGATGCTAGGGCCGGTGGGGGAGGAGCTATCACTGATGGCCGGGGAAGCTGCAGCGTCCCCGCATGTCTCCGTAGTTCTCACTGCAAGTGGGCCTGTGCTCGGGGCTTGTGGGCAGGGCATCAACTTGACAGTGGGGCCGCCAGGGAAACACAGGGTGTTTTCCCCTAGGTTCATTATGCAGCGAGTAACCTTAAGAAAGTCTAAACCCAGTATGCAGTGCTCCTGCACATCTGCTACCCATACCAGGAAACTCACTGACAGTCCCCCCACGTTTATCATTACCCTCGCCCTTCCCTTCATGGGAGCCAACTCACCGGTCACTGTCCGCAGTTGCTTCACTGTAGACTCCCACCGCACTCCCTCCGGAACGAGTTCAGGATTCAGTATCGTTGCAGTGGACCCGGTGTCCACCAGGGCCACACACTGCACCCCTGCCAGGCTGACAGGGACATAGCATGACCCCAGAAGATTCCCAACCCTTGTCCACCCCACCACCATGTCCGATTCCGCGCCGTTCTCCGCTCGAAAACGGAGTTTCCCTGCCCCCGCCGTGCCATTGGGCTCCTTCTGCCGATGACAGGGCAGCGTGGGACATGACGCCGGGGGCCCGCTCCGTCCCTTCTACACGAGCCCCGCGCCGTTTCCCCGCCCCCTTGCACGCTTGCAGCAGTCTCTCGCCAGATGTCCCGGTCGGTTACACTCCCAGCAGCGCCTCACGTCCAGTTGCGGTGGTGCTGCACCGGGCGGAGATTGCAGCGTCACAGCACGTATCAGCTCAGTTATCTGTCCTGTCAGTTTGTTTGCCCATGCTGGCTCCTCCTGGGCCGGGTTGTATTCCACTGTAGCCCTCACGGCGGGGGTGTCCCCCCTCGCGCTGTCCTCTGCGGCCGCCGCTCCCAAGATCTCTCTCTCTGATGCTAGCTCCAACGCTTCCTGCAGCGTCCTTGGGCGTGCCAGCTCGGTCTGGGCGTGCAGCCAACCCAGGGTCAAAGCTCGAACAAACTGGTCCCTGGCGAGCTCACTCTGCACCTCTGGCAACATGTGAGTATATGCCCTTCTTGATAGAGTCTCAATGTCATTAGCTAAAACACGCAGCGGCTCGCCAGGCTGTCGGCGCCTGTTACACAGTTCGGCGCGTTGTATGCTCGGCAGCTCACAATGCCCGAATCTCCTCTGCAGGGCCCCCACCAATGCTCCATAGTCCCCTCTTTCCCCTGGGCTTAGCAGTAGCAAGCATGCTAGCGCTTCATCCACTAGGCACGTAGCTAGTTTTATCCCTTTCTCTTGCCTTGTCCAGCCCTCATCAGCAGCTATCAGTTCGAATTGGGCATGAAACGCCTCCCAACTATGTTTACCAGCGTACTTCTGCGTCTTGATGGGGACCCGTCCGCCTCGGCTGCTACTCCTCTCCGGCGCCAGCTGTACCGGATCCTCCCCGGCTCCTGCTGCTCCGTGCACGGGTCCCTGTCTGTTAGAGGGGCCCGGTTCGGCTTCGGTCTCCCTCCGCCTGAGGCTCTCCTCCACCCGTCTGTAGCTCCCCAACAAGCCCTCCTCCGCAGCATTTGTCCTCGCGAACTCCCAGGCTTCGGCCTCGTCCATCTCCCTTCTCTCCAACTTAACCCTTGGGCGGGCTCCGCTCCGCTCCATTTTTCCGCTGTTATCGCGCGAGGCGAGCGGCCAAAGTTCTTAGTCACTTCTAGACACCAATGTCATAATGTGCTCCCGGACCGGAATGAAGGAGGAAGGAGACAAAGGTCGACTTGCAATTCCGTGCATTTATTATAGTTCTAGGTCTCTGTTAACAGGCTTAGACCTACAGCCACAACACCAAGAGCATTTCCTCGTTCTCTCTCTCGTTAGCCGGCTTCTCTCATTCTCCGCCAAAACACACACTTTCCCGCCGACAAAATGGCCGCCTCCCGCTCAACCAATCCCCAGCGAGCTAGCAACCCCATGTCCCCTTCAGGTGCGGTACTCTATTCCCAGCCGCGTTCAAGTGCTGTGGGACACTCTCTACAACACCCCCAGCGAACTGAACCCCACACTCAGACAACCCCATGTTTACTGCAACCCCACATCGCTACAATATTGTCAAGTGTTTCTAATTTCTACACCATACAGGCATTAAAAAAATGGATGTGTGTGTTCAGGGATGCATGAAGCTGGGGGCGGGAGGAGAACAATATGAAACGATGAAGGTTGGGTAGTAGGCCTATAGTTCCTGTAAGAAATTCAAACCACTTTCACCCCTGCCTATCTTTACATTAAACTTTTTTTTTTTTAAGTAGGCTATGTCAGTGTTTCCCCCTGAATAGCTGAGAAAGTGGACACTGTAAATAGTTAGCACTGTGAAGCTGATACAATTCAGGTGGTGGTAATGCAACATTTAAGGATGCCAACCGCCATAAAACACAGAAGAAGAAGCTGAGAAAAGGCTGTGGGGTTGCAGCTGTTGAAAACCGTCTATATGCATGACTAGTCTATAGCTGTGTCCCAATTCAGCGGCCACGGCCTCCGTCGGCCGCGGCCTACAGAGGTCTGTCCTCCGCGGACCAGTCAGGGGAGTGCGCAGCCTTGAGACGTTGAGCGAAATGAGACGGTCTAGCCTACTACTGCTGTGTCACTAGCTGTTCACGCCCCCACAATGGTTTCCTTAGCAACCAGTTGACAGTGCGAGCGAATCTGGGAATCCCATCTCCCGCACCGGACTGTCTCAAAAGTTTAAGGCACGAACAGACAGCCTAATAACATGGAGCCAGAGCAAATTGTTTTGCTAATCATTTTGTTTTATTTTATGGAAGAGTTGGAGCTTCACCGCCGCCGCATGATGTTTCTCAGGCTGGGAGAGGATGAGCAGGTAAATTATTGGTTAAGCTGTGTCACTTTTAGCTTTCTAAATGTTAACGTGGTTAATATGGCTAATGTCAGTTAACTTTTCATTTCATATATAGCCTAAGCCTAACCTTACAGGGTTTTTGCTATAGATAGCCTAGACTAGGCCCTAGATAGATAGCTAGCCTCCCTCTCAAAGCCCATGGGAGAAAGTGACATGGCATATCGTATCTTGCTATTATGTAACATGTTTTTCTTCTCCTTTCCCCCAGACCAGACCCCTATATGCACCCCAAACACTCTGGAGACCACCCAAGATGATGCCCCACTAGAAGACATTTTATGCCACATTTATTTATATGTACATATTTTATAAATTGGTACACTTTTTCAGTATCCCCCTCCATTACATGTGATGCATTATTTATTTATTTCTACATGTTTGAATAACTATTTAGAGGACAAAATAAATTATTATTACTACCACTGTTGTCATGCTCTCTCTAGTGAAGTCTCATGGCTTAACAGTTTGTGTTTCCCAAGTTCAGGTTATAATCATCACATCTGTAACTACTCATAAGGACATCAGGGAAGCATAAAGGGATCTGATCCAACTTAGACATGTATTTTGCTAACTTCTGTAGCGGTTAAATATAGCACATCTCTGTGATCCTGGGTGCTGCAGACTACACACATGTGTAAAGTAGGGTTAATGTGATCTCACCTTATGGTTAAAGTTAGCTGAGCTATAGACGGTTTTAACTTAACATAAACATTCTAAATGGAACCCCAGCTCACCTGTTGCAGTGTTTGCTAGTACAACTGTCAGGACTCCTATAGGACAGGATTGACAATTCTGTTAAAACAGTCTATAAAAACACTCTTATCTGCAAGACTCAAATAGAAAGAATACATATTCTGGAGCCAAAGCTTTTTCCAATGCACGTTTGCATTCATATGCAGTGAAGATCTAGTAACTATGACAGTATATTCAGATATATAAACCATACATTTCCCACAGGCCTGCTATTGGAGACAGTAAATATGAATGTGTTTTCTGTTAAATGATCTCTTTGCACCATAACATTGTTGTGCCGTGTAAAAAGAAAGAAAAAAGATTTTCTTAAACAAAATATTTATTAAATAACAAACTGTACATGTACAAAATAATCTATACATGGATAAAAAAAAACATTCATGAAAACAGAACAAAACCTGAATGTGCAAAACCAAGGTAAACAAGCAGACATTCATGTCGCTATGATGATTCAGCAGAATAATAACAAAAAGAACAATACGAACAATAATACTAACATAAATATATATGTTTGACTTTTCAATTAGTCTTTCTAAGAGACCAAAGAAGCGGCCGGCTCTCTCCTTCTGGAGTCTCATGTCTTCCTTAAGCAGCTCCAGCATCTCGTCCTTCGCTTTCTTTGGTAGTGGTGGCACTGGCTCACACGCTCCTGTCTCTCCTTCCTCCTCCTCCTCTTCCTCCACTGCTGTACCTGGCCCTTTCTTTTTGGCCCAAGAAACAAACAAACAAAAGGCAGCAGATATCAGAGTTGTCAACAAAACAAAGGTTTGTATCCCATCTAGTGGCTATTTCAGTTATGTGCTTTGTATAGGTAAGTAATTAAAACTGATTGATTATCCTGTAGCTCACATGTGTCAAACTCAAGGCCCGGGGGCCAAATCCAGCCCTTGTGTGTAGAAGCATCTACTGCAATTGCAAGTATCACTGCAATGAGCGATACCAATACAATACTCACATTTAAAAGTGAATTGCCCCTGGTCTGTTCTCTAGTCTTGTTCTCTGCCATAATCCTAACTCTGGAGAGAAGAGAGAGAGGAGAGAGGACTATTACTGTTAAGAACACACAAGCTGACAGACTATTGATTATGATCTAATGTGCTATGACAATGCAGAAATGCAGTATGAACAGTAGGAATAGTTGTGTGACAGTTCTACAAATAAAATATTCTTACTTGTAGGCTACTGGTGTTAGTATAAGATAACGGTACAGCAGCCAGCAGTACAGCCCTAATTTACCAGATTATTATTTACACAACTTATTTATCTGTTTTATAAAACTTGCTTTCTTGCCTTTAAGTATTGTATCTATAAGTTGTTGTTTATTTATTTTTTGGGGGGGGGGGTCATAATAACAACAAAAACAACAATACGAACAATAATACTTTTTTTTTTTTTACTTTTGGATGAGCCTCTCTAAGAGATCAAAGAACCGATCAGCTCTCTCCTTCTGGAGTCTCATGTCCTCTTTAAGCAGCTCCAACATCTCATCCTTCTTCTTAGCTTTCTTTGCTGGTGGTGGCCCTCTTTCAGATGCTCCTGCTTCTCCTTCCTCCTCCTCCTCTTCCTCTTCCTCCACTGCTGCACCTGGCCCTGGCTTGTCCTCTGGGATAGAGGCAATCACAACAAGGGGGGTCGTGGAGTGCATTTGTCCCAGCACTTCATCCATGTCGACAAACCAGGGCCAAGTAGCAGCAGTGGGTTTTCCGCCGCTGACCCCCTCTCCTGACGCTGGACACTTGCAATCCTAAAATAGAGGATAATCCTCTTAACATGACAGTCAACAACAACAAAAAAACAATACCACAAAATCCTCCAAATCGACCCCCTTTCTGTTTGGAAGTGGGAATGCACTATAATTGTCTAATGTCACATGGGCATGAAAAATCCACTAGTCTATTCCTAAATTGATTTAAAGTTGTACCTGCCCATCCACCTATTACAAATACCCAGACCTACTGACATGCTTACATATTTTCTAAGCGTCATCAACCAACCATTTCTTAGAATCAGTCTAGGCTACATTACCTTGTATTTTTTCTTAAGGTTGTCCCACCTCTTTTTGGCCTGCAAGTGGGACACTTTTCCTTGGAGACCCATTTTCTCCAGGACGACCCTATGTCCACAGAGAGAAAAAGAAAGAACGAACGAAAGAAAGCAGAAAGGTTTGTACCCCATCTAGTGGCAATTTTTTTGTTATGTGCTCATTAAAACTGACTTAATTTCGAACACTGTAGCTTAAGTTGCATTCATTGCAGGTATAAATATTGTATAGGATGAATCAGCGTGATGTCACCCAGAAATGCGGAACCCCGCGGCAGTTGATAGTATGAGTTGTGCCAAACAAACGTTAATATCTCAAAAACTATACATGACATTGCTTATATTTTGACATTCTGAGTGAGCGCAGAAGTAGCTCAAGAGTTTGATGTATTATATATGCATGTCATGTTAAAGTTGTGTGAACTGTCGCAGTTTTTAAAATGTAAACAGAGTTAACTGGCTAGAGTCAGACACTCAAGCCTCGCGCCACTTGGGCTCCATAGGGTTCCATTGCCGTTGCCACCCAGTGACGCAGTTTGTTTACCAAAATGCTGCTCGGCTGATCCCTCCTATAGAAGCTACCCTACACATTTGCTATTTAACTAAGTTACTTAGTTCTACCCTACCTCCAGCCATGAGCGGCAGTGTTTTTCTGCCCAGTGAAGAGGCTGTCATTTGCGGCCCTCAGGCGGATGAATTGGCCAGTTTGTTCTTTGCTCCCTTAAGACAAAAACACAGAAGCAAAAATTTAAGCAGGTGACTGTTGTGTATGGGACACTGTGCCTTTAAGACGACACAAGGGGTTTACGTGCTGCCTGTCGTAAAGCGGATGTTGAGGTATGTTGAAGCTAGAGGCATGCCTAATAAACGTGTTAACGTAACGTCGTAGTCCGCATGTTATTGGAACATAACATTTGGCGACGAGGATTATGGATTCTCTCCTGTCACCTCTCTCCCCGTTCCTCGCTCTGCCCGGCGAGCCACCAGTCCCGTGGGATCGTTGGCTGGAGTCCTTTGAGACGTTCCTGCTAGCTGCCGCGCTAGCTGGAGCTAATGACGCCAGGAAGAGGGCTCTGTTGATTCACAGCCTAGGCAACGAGGGACAGCGGATTTTTCGGACTCTCGGACCCGCTGCTAAATATGTGGACTGTATCACGTTACTGTCTGGACACTTTGCTGCTCCACAAAATGTCATGCTCCGCCGGATCGTCTTTCGCCAACGGCGTCAACAAGCCGGTGAGTCCGTTCACCATTACGTCGCCGATCTGAGGGGATTGGCCAGCCTCTGTAAGTTTGAAGCGCTGGAAGATGAACTGATACGCGATCAGCTAGTGGAACACACTACTAATCCGAAGCTCAGAGAGAAGTTGCTAATGATGCCAGATACACTGACTTTGACAAAGGCTGTGGAAATAGCTTTTCAACTTGAGTCAGCAGCAGGCTTAGCATCACAGTTAGCGCCCTCCAACCCTTTCTCCTCCAGGCCCTTGCAAATGGCCCAGACGGTGGCACCACCCACGGAGGGTGTCACTCCTGTTTTCCAGGATGACATTGACAGCCTCGATGTGAACTTTACAGCGCGCCAGGGCGCAGCAACACGCCGGGCCTGTGGAAATTGCGGATCCTCGTCACACCCTGACCGAGCTCCGAACTGCCCTGCCAGGGGCCAGAAGTGTCAACGCTGTGGCAAACAGAATCACTTCGCCCGGGTCTGCCGCTCCGCTCCTGCCGCTGAGGGCCCACCGCCGCCCCGTTCATCTGGCGCACCCACGCGGACGACCATCCATTCGGTGGCTGCCACCTCGCGTGCGTTCAAGTGGTGCACGTTGGAGCTGGATGGGGTGTGCCTTCCGCTGCTGCTGGATACGGGGGCCTCCAAATCGCTGCTAAATGTCTCCACGGTCCGCCGGCTCTTTCCGCACCGGATGCTCGCCGCCAACGCCGAGGATCTGTACGGCTATGGACACGCTAAAATAGGAATGGCAGGCACAATCACCTTCACGGTGCGATACGGGATTAAGACTCTCCCTTCATTCACTTTCCAGGTGGCTCGCCAGGGGGCCAACCTCATGGGCGTGGATTTATTTTGTGAACTGGGCTTTGCCCTCATGGACAACGCCGGAGCCGCCATCCTGTCGGTTGGTTCGCCTTGGCAACAGGGCTGGCCTGCTCTGTTCAGTGGGGTGGGCCGCCTCACCGCTTTTGACCACCAGCCTCTCCTCAAGCCTGAAGTGCGTCCGGTGATTCAGCCCCTGCGCCGCCTGCCCCTCGCCCTGCGTGACGAGGTCACCGCCGAGCTACAGAAGCTTTTGGATGCGGGCATCATTGAGCGTGTCGACGCTTCCCCGTGGATTTCGAACCTGGTGGTGGCGAAGAAAAAGTCAGGGGGCCTGCGCCCGTGCATCGACCTCAGGCAGGTGAACAAGGCGGTGATCCCAGACAAGTATCCGCTGCCCACAGTGGAGGAACTGGCTGCACAGTTCTATGGGTCCTCTGTGTTCACGAAGCTCGACCTTCGCCAGGGCTACCTGCAGGTTCCGCTGCACCCGGACAGTCGCAGCCTTACAGCTTTCGTCACGCATGTGGGGGTTTTTCGCTACGCCCGCATGCCTTTCGGCCTCAGCTCAGCCCCCAGCTGTTTCCAAAAGATCATGGCGACCATCTTTGCCGGCATCCCGGGCGTGGTCGTTTTCCTGGACGACATCGTGGTCCATGGCGCAACACCGGCCGCTCACGATGAGCGCCTGGCGAGGGTGCTGGACGTCCTCGCCCACCACACTCTCACACTTAATGGCGAGAAGTGCACCTTTGCCGTTCCCGTCATCGAGTTTGTGGGGTTCCGCCTGACCGCGGACGGCCTCAGCCCGCTCCACTCCAACGTGGAGGCTGTGCTGCTTCTGCCCGAGCCATCATGCCCAGCTCGGCTGTCATCGTTCCTGGGGATGACGGCCTACTACCTGCGTTTCCTTCCCCAATACTCTGCGACCACCACCCCGCTTCGTGAGCTCCTTAAACAGGATGCCGTCTGGGAGTGGACCCCAGCCTGCTCTGCAGCTATCCGCCAGCTCAAGGCGCAGCTCACCTCACCGCCAGTCCTCGCATTCTTCGACCTCGCAAGCCCCACCCTCGTCACCTGTGACGCGTCTGGCACGGCGCTTGGAGCGGTGCTGTCGCAGGTTCAGCGTGGCACGGAGCGCCCAGTGGCGTTCGCCTCTCGGTCCCTCACGGAGGCCGAGCAGAAATACTCGGTGGGGGAGCGGGAGGCGCTGGCCTGCATCTGGGCGTGTGAGCGGTGGCACATGTACCTATATGGGCGGCACTTTACATTGCGGACAGACCACCAGGCCCTCACGGCCCTGCTCGCCACGTCAGGGTCGGGGCACAGGCCGCTCAGAATCTACCGCTGGTCAGAGAGGCTCCAGCCATATGACTTCACCACACTGTTCACCCCCGGCAGAGAGAATGTGGTGGCTGATATGCTCTCCCGCGCCACTCCCAACCCGGCGCCTGACACGGGCCCAGACACGATGGAGCCGGAGCTCATCCTTATGCTACACACCCCCCTGCAGGCCACAGTCTCCCTGGAGGACCTTCGGCTCGCATCAGAGGAGGACCTGATGCTCTCCCAGCTCCGCGTTTATGTCCGGGAGGGATGGCCCGCGAAAGTCCCGGAGGAACTGGCGCCGTTTCACCGAGTCAGGGACGAGCTGTCCTGTTGGAATGATGTCTGTGTGGCCCGGGGGCTCCGCACGATCGTTCCCACCAGCCTCAGGTCACGCGTCCTGTCTATGGCGCACGAGGGTCACCTGGGCATCGTCAGGGTGAAACAACGCTGCAGGGATTTGGTGTGGTGGCCAGGCATAGATCGGGACATAGAGACTATGGTGAGGGACTGCACCGCCTGCCTGGTCAGCGGTAAGACGGGCTCGCCACCACCGCCGCCTCTGCAACCTTTGGAGTGGCCTCCCAAGCCTTGGGAGCACATTCAGTTGGACATCTGTGGGGAGCTCCACGGCGTCCCGCACCACCAACGCTTCCTCCTGGTGGCCTACGACCTCCATTCAAAGTGGCCGGAAGTGGTCGCTACGGGGTCAGTGACAGCTCGTGTCGTCACAGATTTCCTCTCCTCTCTGTTTGCCCGATGGGGCGTCCCCGACACCATCACCACAGATAACGGCCCGCAGTGTGTCTCGGCCGAGTTCGCCACCTTCGTGGAGGGGAGGGGGATTAAACACGTCCGCACGGCTTTCTACCACCCGGAGGCGAATGGAGGGGTTGAAAGGTTCAACCAGACGCTAAAAAATGGGATCAGAGCGCACCTGGCAGATGCTCTCTCCTTCCCAGCCGCACTGCTCAGCACTCTGCTGCACTACCGGGCGACACCACACTCGACTACCGGTAGCTCTCCCGCCCTCCTGATGATGGGGCGTGAGCTGCAGCTTCCCCTGGATCGGCTGCGGCCCCCCGCGATCATCACGGCAGCAGCAGCACCCTGCCAGAGCGCCAGGGTCATGGATGCTCAGCGTCGGATGAAGCAGCGGTACGACAAGAGACGGAGGGTGAGAGTGCCTTCCTTCACAGCGGGGGACTGGGTCCGGATCCGCCGTCCCGACCGGGGCCACAAGCTGCTCTCCTACTGGTCTGCGCCGATACAGGTCACCGCTCAGCTGGGGCCAGCCACCTTCCGCCTGGCCGATGGATCACGCTGGCACGCGAATCGGCTTCGGAAGGTGGCGCCGCCCCTCGCCGTGGACCCAGGGGCTGGAGATGACTTTGAGATTCCTGATGAGCAGCTGAGGGCTCCAGCCAGGCGCCCACCTGAGCTGGCCGAGCCCCTAGAAGCCCGACCAGCCCGTGCCCGGGTCAGGCCGGGGTATTTGAGAGACTATATTGGGGATGGGTGATCCCTAGTTAGTTAGTGTTCAGAGCATAGTCTGTTAGTGGCAGAATAATCCACATGGCTATGCTGGCGACTGGTAGTCCACCCAGTCCGCCTAGTTTAAAAAAAAAAAAAAAAAAAAAAAAAAGAAAGAAAAAACTGTTCACCTGTTCTTCTGGTTTCCTGTGGGGGGGAGGAAATGTTGTGTATGGGACACTGTGCCTTTAAGACGACACAAGGGGTTTACGTGCTGCCTGTCGTAAAGCGGATGTTGAGGTATGTTGAAGCTAGAGGCATGCCTAATAAACGTGTTAACGTAACGTCGTAGTCCGCATGTTATTGGAACATAACAGTGACATTTTCAACAAGAGGACCAGCCAATAACAATAAGCGATACCAATACTCACATTTAAAAGTGAACTGGCCCTCTGTCTCTGGACTCTTGTTCTCTGCCATTTTCTTTATTATTGGAGAGGAGAGAGAGTACCATTACTGTGAAGAACACACAAGCTGACAGACTATTGATTATGATGTAATGTGCTATGAGAATGCAGCAATGCAGTATGAACATTTTGAATATAAGTGATAGTTCTATAATTCTTAGTATAAATATAAGATGTAGCCTATAAGATAAGGGTACAGCAGCAGTAACAGCCCTATAAATTCAGCAGATTATTATTTACACAAGTAATTTATTTGTTTTATAAAACTTGCTTTCTTGCCTTTAAGTATTGTATCTATACACGTTTTCTTTTTTGTGTGCAAAACTCTTCTAATCTAGCAAGTTTACACAAACAACACAGCAACTCCCCAGGCACCATGGTCCTTTGTTAAGTTCAGAGACCCCCCCCTCCACACACACACACACACACACACACACACACACACACACACACACACACACACACAACAATAACGTTAATGTTAACGTCCTCTTCCAAGCAAGTTTACACAAACAACTGTTAGTACCCTCCATCCAGTGAGGCCACCAGGTCCTTTGATCTAATAGCTAGCGTGACGTATACGTTCAGAGACCCCCCCCCCCCCCACACACACACACACACCCTGGAAAACTTTACACGAATTTGAATCAACATCGGCCAAGGCAGCCCCCCCGCTACTTATTTTCTCAAATGAATCTACAGAATGACCGTGGTATGAAATT
This sequence comes from Poromitra crassiceps, assembly GCF_964638095.1. Lineage (NCBI taxonomy): Eukaryota > Metazoa > Chordata > Actinopteri > Beryciformes > Melamphaidae > Poromitra > Poromitra crassiceps. Next base: position 17,353,979 of record NC_139642.1, on the reverse strand, counting down.
AAATGTTGTTAATGTATGTTAACTTAAGTTCAGGAGCGGGGCCACGCCTCAACCACTTCTCTAACCACGCCTCTAACCACACCTCAATTACCTGGCAGGTTACATATACACGTACCTGGTGAACCTGTCCTGCTTTGTTTGTCTCAGATCATCTCAGTTCTCTCAACCCACCCTCCCTTCCCTTCATCCCAACCCTCATCCCTCAACCCTTCATCCCTCATCCATACCCTCTACCCTCATCCCAAATCCCTACAACCTACCCTCAACCCATCCCTTCATCCCCTCATCCCTACCTTCAATGTGCATCCTGGTAGCTCACCTGGTAGCACGCATACCACGAAGGCTCGGCCCTTCGCACAGCCAACCCGGGGTCGAATCCATCCTTCATCCACTCATCCTTCAACCCCTAATTCTAACATCCTTATTCCCCAGTGTCAAATCCAGTGCATGTCTCTCACATGTCATTCCCAGGATCTGTCTGGAGGGGTCTGAAATCAGCTCGGACGTAAACACGCCGAGAAGCAATCCGCTCGGGCAGCTCATGCTGAGACGGATCCCCCAACGCTGAGTCTCTCTCTGCCCGGTCTTCAGTTCCTCCTCCCAGACCAGACAGATGTCAACGGACGACATATCCATGCACCCTTACCTGCACCTCAACACATACACATTTCAATCTTCAACACATACACATCTCAATCTTCATTAAACTTCTAAACGATATATTGTTGTGGTGTGGTCCTTGCTAGTGAAATGGGGCTTTCCAGTTGCAGTGAGCAGACCGGGTGGCGCTGGGTAGCCAGCTAGGGCTGTGTTACATGGAACCAAGCAACCCGGGAGACAAGCCTCTTTGACGGCCGTCAGCAGCGGTAACTCCCGCTGCACGGAGAGTCTGACATGGCAGTCTAGTGGAACGCTCACGAGCCAAGCCCTGCAGCTCTTTACAAAAGAAACACGTCACATTTTTTCACAATACTGACAAATATGAGATCTACAATAATCTAAGCCTCGGTTAATCACCTCTAAAGTTGACAGAAGTGCATTTAGTAAGGAATTTGCAAACCAGAATTATAAGAGCTTACCTGTTGCGTGTACGAAAAGATGGCAGCGATTTCAGAATGTTCTGCCTTGCAAACCTCTCGCGGATTCTCGCGAGATCTTGAATGCCACAAAGGCCACGAAGGACAGAACACTTGCATCCTCAAGTTTTGAGAAAAGGAGGCTGCATTTATCGGCTGCGTTTGAAGGAGCCTTTGAAATGGGACAGCCTAGGTCGCGCGCAATGACGCAATCGGTCTTTAAATCTAGCCTTGGTGGACTGCAGCACCTGAATTGGGACACAGCTTGTGTGCCTACCTGACACACAGCACAGGAGAGGAACAGGAAGTCAGTCTGTGTGTCTACCTGACACACACAGCACAGGAGAGGAACAGGAAGTCAGTCTGTGTGTCTACCTGACACACAGCACAGGAGAAGAACAGGAAGTCAGTCTGTGTGTCTACCTGACACACAGCACAGGAGAAGAACAGGAAGTCAGTCTGTGTGTCTACCTGACACACAGCACAGGAGAGGAACAGGAAGTCAGTCTGTGTATGTCTCAGTGATGAAATGATCAGTTTACCATTTGAACACAATAAGGCACTGCTGCTGCCCAAAACCCATAATGGCCGGGGGCGTGGTCGACATGAACAAATGAAGTCCCGCCCCAAATACAGGCCGGGGGGGGCGAAACAACGTTGAATACCGGTAAAATCCTGGTGCCTGTTATGTAATGTAACTGTAGTTTGTAGTAACGTACAAGTGCCACAAGATGGCATAGCTACATTACAAGTACCGGACCCCCTGCAGCATGCCGTCGTTGATTACCATAATTAGTGTGATAATAATAATAATTATTATTATTATTAATAATAATAATAATGTATTGCAGTAACAACAACAAAAAGCTACCTAACGATCCCCAACAGAAGCAGATTAGAAAACAATGAAGCTTCATACTAAAATATACTTATCAAACAGAGGGAATTGGAAATAAAGGTCTTTAATAATATAAGCCTGCTTCCAATAAAGGCCTGCTGTTGAGCTAAACAAAGACCCGGGACAATATTAGAGAACATAATGGTATTATGGAACAAACCTGTGTTTCATTCAAAATGCAATTAAGGCGATGATTTGTTTCTATTTGTACCAGAGCCTACCTGTGGCAGCCTGTCTCTCTCCATCTGCTCGCGGCAGGTATCCCACATCACTGCGAGCCAGGACGCCCTGCAGGGGGCGCTCCAGAGGCCGGCCGTCCGCCCCGCACTGCACAGTCCCGTTGAACACATTCGGGCTCGCCCGTCCCGTCAGTAAGAGGTTCAACAAAGCCTGGAGGAACACAAACACACGTTCTTATATGTTCATCTTAGGGGCCTTCACCTGAAACACACACACACGCACCGCATGTACCCACACACATACACACACACACACACACACACACACACACCGCATGCACCCACACACACACACACACGTGCGCACACACACACACACACACACACAAACACGTTCTTATATGTTCATTTTAGGGGCCTTTCAATCTCACATGACGACAGATGAAGTTTCCCATCCTGACCTGCAGCAGGTGAGACGTGGAGCAGTCCAGGTCCTCCCTCAGTCTGTCATGGAGCAGAGGAGGAGACGAGGAGACTCTGGGTTTTCACATTTAATACATTTTGTCATTCCTGAGGTGTAAACTCAAAACTCAGTATTTAGCTCCATGATTCTCAGTCTTCATCACTGTTTGAATCTGCACGATGATTCATGTTGGTTCGGTCAGTCACTGTTGTTAAAGGTTCAGTGACCACCAGTGTTGAGAGGGTTACTTTTAAAACGTATTCCAGTACAGATGACTGAATACATGCCCTGAAATGTAATTTGTAACGTATTCCATTATGCAATTATATTATATTATTCATTATATTATGAAAATAAGTAACATTCTAAATACTTTGGGTTACTTTTGGAATACTTCGACATTGTCTTGCTGAGCCCATTTATCTGGGTTTCTCTGAATGTACGTAGTTAATTGCTTACATAGATGGATTCCTGGCTGTCTCCTCCGACATTGCCATTCTCTTGTGGTGTGGCAGGTGTACTGCACGCGCACAAATTGTTGCACGTTTAAAAAATAATCTGTTTATGTGCCTATGCCTCATATGAATTTGAGAGTAAATAAAACAAAAAGGAATCCCTTAAAGAGATAGCTCTGATGTTTGGAACCCTAGCCCTATTTGCTAATTACATACCAATGATGATGTTGATTGGTCGATTCCTTTCTCAGCACAACCCATGCTGCTCCTCATGCTAGCTCCAGATAGTTAGCCACAAGCCAATACAAGGTCAATGGGGTCACGCTCCTGTCTGTGGGTAGCAAATAGGCCTAGGGTTCCAAACATCAGAACTATCCCTTTAAATTAAATTCTTTTTTTAAAGGCAGTAACTGTATTCAGAATACCACCAATTTAAACTGTAACTGCAATGGAATACAGTCACACATATTTATTATTTTAAATTATGTATTTTAAATACATGGATTCCATTACTCCCCAACCCTCGTGAGTCGTGACAGCAAAGTCTGACAGTGCAGAATCATGATTATTTCTGAGACATACATCTCTGTGGGATCTCTCCTGGTGTTTTCACCTGTGGACTGTCCGGGAGCAGACGAGGCTGTAGAGGAACAGGATGACTCCATGACTGCCCTCCTCTATAAACTGAAAGCAGAGAACACAACACCTTCTCATTGCACTATTTGTCAAGTCCCTTGGCATCACTATGACGTGGAAGGTAGCCCCTTTTCGTGGTGTTTGGACGTGCAGGGTCCAACAGAACTCCTACAACATCTGGAATCCACGCCACAGGACCACGACAATCAAATAGGCCGACATTCAAATAGGACATTCAAATCGGGGGCGCAGTGGTAGCGCTGTCGCCTCACAGCTAGAAGGTCCTGGGTTCTATTCCCGCCTGGGACGCTGTGGGCGCTGAGGGTGTGTTCCTCCCATGTCTTCAGTGCCCACTGCCCAGGTGGGCTATCTCATCGAAAGGGCCTTTCTGTGTGGAGTTTGCATGTTCTCCCCGTGCTCCCCTGGGGTTTCCTCCATATATAACCTCCCACTAAAAACATGCAGAAGATCACCAAACTAAATACCAGCCAAACTAACATCATGTGGGAGGCTAAGTGATGGAGCAGCTGATTGGATGGTCTGGAGTGACTCACACACTGGATGTGCTCGTAGATGAATTTCCTGACGTCGTCTTTATTGTTGAACATAAACAGCTGCAGCTGAAAGAGTCAAATGGTTCAAAGTTATTCATGTGTTTTCATTATATTGTTAAAGGAACACTTCGCCGAAAAAACAAAACTGATTTATTTTGCACACAACACATATCCCAAAACTGTAAAACAGTTTTGCAGACATTCATTTAGTTTGACAGATCTCTCTCTCTCTCTCTCTCTCTCTCTCTCTCTCTCTCTCTCTCTCTCTCTCTCTCTCTCTCTCTCTCTATCTATCTCCCTCTCCAGAGTCTGTGAGGCTGGTGAATGGGACTAGTCTGTGCTCAGGCAGACTGGAGGTGAAGTCTAACCAGACGTGGTCCTCAGTGTGTGAAGCTGACTTTGACCAGCAGGATGCCGAGGTGGTCTGTAGGGAACTTGGCTGTGGCGCTCCTTCAGTCCTCCAGGGGGCGCTCTATGGAGAAGTGGAGGCTCCAATCTGGAACAAAGAGTTCCAGTGTGAAGGCAATGAGTCTGCTCTCCTGGACTGTGGAAGCTCAGGCTCAGCTAGAAACACCTGCTCACCTGGCAAAGCTGTTGGACTCACCTGCTCAGGTAGCAGAGGAGCTGCAGCTTGGATTTGGCTTCATTTCTGTTCTAATCAAAGTGACTTTAAGTTACTTTCTTTGACTAATTACGCGTTTACTCTTACTGTTGTCTCTGTTCAGAGCTGGATAATGTCAGGTTGGTGGGAGGAGCCAGCCGCTGTGCTGGTGGACTGGAGGTGAAACAGTATGGAGACAGGAAACCAGTGAATGACAGGTTCTATAACTGGAACCTGATGTCGGCAGCTGTGGTGTGTAGACAGCTGGACTGTGGCTCTGCCGTCTCAACAACAAAAAAAAGCGACGATGATGGGATCAATGTCTGGACGATCATGTCTGACTGTCTTCACTCTGGGTCTGCACCGAGGGAGTGTGTACTAACAGACCCTTCCCTTGCCATTAGCAGCCTGCAGATCACCTGCTCAGGTAACACCAACAATGACATCAACTATAGGCTCTTTCACACACAGATCGCGCAAAAATTGCCGTTTATGAGTCCCGCAAAGCTCGCACCCTCGCCACAGAAATTGCTTTCACACAGAGCCAAGCAGCACCGCCACTTTCCCGTGCTGCAGTGTGCGCTGTTACTACCTACCGTCGCGGGACAAAAGGCGTAAAACAATTATCCACCAAAGCGCGTTCACGACTTTCACATCGGAGGCGCGAATCCTATTTTCCGTGCATTTTTCGGCTTTCAAGGCCGGTGTGAAAGAGCCTTATGACTGTCATGTTTCCAGTCTCTTCCTTCCTCTGTCACAGTGACAGTCAGTGGTTTACGTTGGAATGAACTGTAATGTTATCCAGACCAATGGTGGGCATCCTAAAGGGAAGAGAAGTTAAGCTCACTAGTTCAAATCATATTAGTTATATGTCAAGTATGAATAGTAATATTTCGTCGCTGTCATTCCAGGACCTCGAATCTCCAAAACAGCAACTTTTCAGGAAGTTAAAAAAACCTGTTTGCTCTTAAAATACTGAACCAAACATCATCATAGTTGGCACATGTCTTAATTATAGTTATTCGAGGTCCTGGCGCAACAGCGACGATATAGTGTATTAATAATCTATACTTAAAATAATTATTACGGTTCTTTAATTGTAAATATGAGTTTATGGATAAATAGGCTAGTTAAGCACGGGTAGAATTAAATAAGTTTATACCATGGTCTGGGTGAATACTCGATTCTGATTGGCTGCAGGGTGTCCATTAAAAAGTAATAATGTACAGTTGGTAAAGTCGTTCAGCCAAATGGTCTGTTCACCATTCATATCAATGCGCCATAGTTTCAACAGTGTTATCAAGAGAGCAGTTTGAGCTCTATACCCCTGTTAAGGGTTAATATGGCACTTTTGTTAGTTGAGAAAAAAATGAGTCGGTCAAAGTAAGTATTTAAATCACCCCTGTGTGCTCATTTTATCAAAAATAACTCTTATTTACAATTTTGATTTTCGTTTCGCAGATTTCCCTCTCCTGACAGAAGCCAGCTCTGAGTGACGCGCTTACCTCTGAAAGCTGAGCGGGGGCGAGCTGCGCCCTGCGGGGGCGAGCCCGGCCGTTTGAGCTTTATACCACCGTTAACGCTTAATATGGCACTTTTATAAGTTTAGAAAAAAATTGAGTTGGTCAAAGTAATTATTTAGATTACCCCTGAGTGCTCAGTTTATTAAAATAACGGCTATTTAGAAATCTGATTTTCGTTCTAGTCAGCTGACAGAAGCCGGGCTCTCAGCTGTCAACTGTTAAACCCTCTGTTTACAACTTGCAGCAAGCAGCAGCCAGGCGCCCAGAGCGTGCGCTGCCTCTTATCACTGATACAAATCAAGTCAAACAACGAAATGGGGAGTTAACAGCAACACACTGAGAGACGTCCTTGTACAAAACATACCTGGATTCCAACATACTGAAAGCAGTCTACTCTGTCTCCTGCCTGGCGCCATTTACGTCTTATAAGACCCGCAGACGTTAACGCAATTCCCTGGAATGCGAGTTTAAACGACCCAGTTACATGGCGTTGCATTCTTAGACATTGCCGTTTTATTTTGTATGTTGTTACATTAGCTACAATTGGCCAAATTATTAGTTAGCTTGACTCTAGAATTGTGCCAGGTTCAGCAGGCACTAAGCAGCCATTTTATCCAATGATAGCCTAATCTTGAGCAGCCGAGGGGACTATTTTGTCTCGCCGGTTCTCAACTCATATTCAAGGTTATGAAAACTACATTTTGATTGCAAAATGCATGGAAATATAAATGAATGGTCTTGTTTTGTTTCTTTGGCAAGTGACCATGGTATAAGCGGGTTAATGCACTGTGATGGAAAAATTGCTGCAATGCCCTGCTGATTCATCAATAATGAGATATCCGTTTTAAGTGTTTTTAGGAGGTTTTATTCTACAATAACATCTGTGCACAGAGGTCTCTTCCCGACCACGTTGTCAGAAAAGAGCCCCGAATCATCGTTTACAACACATCATATACTGAAACTATGATACCCGCCCCCCACCTTCGAGGCCAGTGATTTTCCACTGCTCTCTAAAAGTTCCATCCACCCTAGTAAGTTTCCATTAAGCCATGTAGCTTCATCTGACATTCACAAAAGACAAAATACATGTTATCTCCCTTCAGGAATCTTCTGCAATGGTGAAGAACATAGTTCACAAAATACATCTTAGAAGGGCCATAGTTAATAATTAATCAATCAATAAACACTCGATCAATAATTTGCTATCACAATTCCACACTTTTGATAAAAATACATCATTATTATCAATATTAAAAATAAATTATTGATAAGAAACTAAAATTTCAAACACAGTCAAAGAAAACTGTTTGCCTTTCTGTATAGATCAGAATTTCCCTAAGTGTTCACAATTATAATTAATAAGTCCTCACTTAACTGCATTTCGGCTTATGGCTAAATAAAACCACTGGAACTCAGATTTCACTATCACTTGTATTACAATGTATCGCTTGCTCAAATCAAACTCTTGGGGATGCTAAATATCAAATCAAACATGATTATTTACCCAGGATTTCATAGCATAAGCAAAATGTGTCAGAGGCGAGATGGCCTTTTATTTAGAAACTTGTTACTGCAAAGCATAGCATTGGTTAGTGCAACATTTTCAACCTTCCACTTTTCTTCTTCTCAAAAAGGGTGTTATCCTGTGTGAGTGGATTCTCTTCCTCCACTCATCAGTCATTCATTTTTGTGCTCCTAAGCAGGCCAGAATAGCTTACTACTATTCTAAACAGTTTAGTTTAGCCACTCACTTCCACACTTTTGTCATATTTGTTTAAGAACACACAGTTTGACTAATTACCCCCAACCCTGCTTAATACACACAAATGTACACAACCTACAGAGCACATTAGTTAGATTAAACTCCTGGAGCAAACCACTTTGGGCTTTATCTCCTCAAGAGAAAAAACGTTCCAATGCATCCTGCTGGCCGGTGCTATGGATTCTGGGAGTTGGAGTCAGAGGCGGCGCCCCCACTTAATCGTTTTGGGCTGCCTCCCACTCCCTCCTCCAGCGTCCACTCATATCAACAAGCCGCTATTTACATTTCGTATGAAAACATTCTCACAGGCTGCAAATGTTTTGAGAACTGGTTTGTTTTGGGTTTCTCACTGCAATTGTTGACAATTTCCAAACATCCGGCAGACATACATACCAAGTCGACTTTGGCATGTACTCTGCTCAAAGGCTGGGAAATGAACCCGCGACCTATTTTGATGCAACTGGTCAATCTAGTCTATTTATTTTATTTATTCTATTTTATTTGCACTTTGAAATGATTGAGATAGCTCAATTTATAAGCTATCGATTTACACTAATGAAAAAAAAACTGCATTGTCTTGCTCAAATAGCTCCCTATTAGCTCACAAGTCATTTTTACACGTCTGAGTCCGCTTGAGTCTTTGTCCCCATCTCTGTTACTTCCCCTGTTTCCTGCTATACTCTCCAAAGCACTTTATAATACACATTATCACAGTTTTTACATAAAACACATTAAGTACGACTCCAGTGGCCTACTCGCCATGGGGAAACCGTCACAAAGGATGCACTCGCCTAAGTGCACCACGCTGTCTGTCTTCCGTTAATCATCTTCCGGTGTTTTATAGGGTGTGTACCGTTTGTCTTCAAGCTCACGTATGTGTGTGTGTGTGTATGTAAAGACAAAGCTAATTGCGCTGGTGGCGGATGCGAGCAGGTTGGATCTCAGCATCTGGCATTGGAGCTCAATCTGATGTCCCAATCTGATGTCCCAATCTGATGTCCCAATCTGATGTCCCAATCTGCTGTCCCAATCTGATGTCCCAATCTGATGTCCCAATCTGATTGCCTCAGTCTGCTGTCCCAATCTGATGTCCCAATCTGATTGCCTCAGTCACACAGACACACAAACACATTCACAACAACACAAAATTTAAAAACAAAACAAAAAGCTGCAGTCATTTGAAGACCAGCTGCATTCCCCCTTTGACAGATGTGTTAATTAACGCATGTGTCAATTAATTTAGCAGTGTGATGAAGAGCCATTCTACAGAGACCAATACTATCTGAGGCCTTCTCACAGTCCTCTTGGGAAAATGTGTGTGCGCTGGGCATTGTGGTTATAGAACACGCTGCACTCTTTCAAGGCTTTAGCCGAGGGGGGAAAATAAATCTCAGTGTCTGTTCACAAACATTACCTTTTCGCTTGGCAAATAAGGGTTTGCCAGGCTAAGTAATCACTTTTCCTAAAAAAAAAACATAACTTCTATCTAACAGTACTGTAATAATGCAAAAAAGTACTTTTGCTCTTTGTGCATTGCATGTACATAATGTGTGCAGTGTGATTCTCTTGCTAAAACAATGGTTTGTCGAACAGCTGTAACATGCAAATTTTCATGTGTGTCATCACTTATCTGTTCATAATTGGTGTCTTTGGAGAAAGTTCTGCTGTGAAACCCCTCCACCCTCAACTGGCTTGCGTCTCCGGCCGTGTCAGTCTCTCCCCGTCATTGACCAGCGCCTCACACCTTTTCCGCTCCGTCTGGATTCACTTCGCTTGAATCCTCTCTGCTGTTAAACTGTCCAGGTCGGTAAACACACAGCGCATTGTTCATATGCCAAGGGCAGATGTTGTCCTGCTGGCGTCAACCTCGGGCCAAGCCTATGGATGGGAAACTCAACGGCAGTTATATATTCTTTTACAGCAAGCAAACCACTCATGATGCATTTCTGTGGCCCGTCACACCGGTGTTTTCAAACACTTACACGGAAGGGAGAGATTTTACTCTCTCCCATTGCTGGCCGCTAGCTGCGGTGTTCAGGGCTGTAGTGGTAGCTGTGGTACGGATGTTGCTGCTGTTGGTTCCCTGGCTGAAACCTGGAGTGCTGATGGTCTGCGCTTGAGCCTGGACTGCTGGTGGTCTGCAGTGCACTTAAGCCTGGCGCTGACTCTCAGTCCACTGCATGGTGGTGGTGAGGCGCGGCCAATTCCAGGTTGAGACCTTTTAAGACACATTAAGAGACACTAGCAAAAAATTATCTGTCCTCACATGATAAATGAAATTGTATGTATGTATGTATGTATGTATTGCTTCTGGCTTTGACAGCAATAGAGGAGAATACTGTCCTTTCTGTTCCCCTTCATAATAAATGTGTTGTTGTTGTTCTCTGTGGTTTTATTCAAAACCACTTAGACCATAACTTTTATACAGTCTATATTCCCTCTAAATGTGGCGTGTAGGTCACGCTCGAGATAATTGTACTTTCCTGGTGTGTATTTAGACCCCTGCAAATACAAACCCATAGCTCATTGTGAGCTTTCTCTAAACAACTGTACCCCCTTGTGTGTGCGAAATCAAAACCAATACCCCCTTGTGGTATTACCAATAAAAAACAAAACAACAACCAATCCCTCTTTTGTGGGCAGGTATGGGTTAAAATAAAACCCACTGTGGATCCACATAACAAAATAAACAGCCCCGCTTGTCCCCTGCCGGCCGGCTTATCTACACACATATGAACGTTTAAGCCCCAAAATAAAAAGTTTAATTTGAACGTTTAGCCCCAAAACAAAAAGTTTAATTTGAACGTTTAGCCCCAAAACAAAAAGTTTAATTTGTGATTTTCCTTCCTCTAATGAGCCTCACTGCTCATTGGTGGGGTTTTTTTCTCTTTCACCCTCTCCGTTTCACCCCCACTCTCCCCTTTTTTTTCTTTTTCTTTTTTTTTTCAAAGGAAAGAGACCTTTTGAAAACAACTTTTTTCTTTTTTCTTCTTTTGTAAATGAATGATAAGAATTTTCCCAATGCTTTGAATTTGTAATTGTATCCCTTCTATTATAACTACATATAATTTATACCTCCTTTCGCAAAACTCAGGTCTGGGTATGTGTTGCTTTACCTCTTTATACTGCAGTTTTAGACGCTAAGTAATACCTTTCAACCCGCGTCTTACTGTTTGTCCGTCGATCAAACAGGCCGGTTTTTTTCTCTAAACCTTGCCCAAAACGAGTCGGCTCTAGTAAGGTCCCCTTACGCGTGCGCCCCTAACGCAACGCCTCACCCTTTTCTGGATCCGTTATCCAAGGCAGTGAGTATATCCGAACGGCAATAGTGAGTTTTATCTAATATTATCTCACGTAGGTGTCCCCTCTGGACCCCACACCACTCTCTTCTAGACAAAAGATTTGACTAAGGCAGTGGTTACATCCGTTTTTACACGCACACACATCCCCCAGACCTGTAGCTTTTAGCAGTAGTTACAATTGTCTATGTTTTAAAACCAATTGTATAACATTATTCTAAATTTGACAGCTACTCAATTTGACATAAAATTGATCAATCAACTTTGCACTCAGTGTGTATTTGCCTCACCAGGTTCCGTAGATCACAGCGCTGGGCTACGTCCCTCCGCATGTCGACCCCTGCTCTCTTAGAATTAAGCGAGGTTTCAGGTCCCACTCTGGCAGGAGGTTATCACCAGTCGACATGCCAGAGGTCCCCATCCCACACGTGAGATCCCATGGACGAGCCCCCAAGTGTGATGGAAAAATTGCTGCAATGCCCTGCTCATTCATCAATAATGAGATATCCGTTTTAAGTGTTTTTAGGAGGTTTTATTCTACAATAACATCTGTGCACAGAGGTCTCTTCCCGACCACGTTGTCAGAAAAGAGCCCCGAATCATCGTTCACAACACATCATATACTGAAACTATGATACCCGCCCCCCACCTTGGAGGCCAGTGATTTTCCACTGCTCTCTAAAAGTTCCATCCACCCTAGTAAGTTCCCATTAAGCCATGTAGCTTCATCTGACATTCACAAAAGACAAAATACATGTTATTTTCCTTCAGGAATGTTCTGCAATGGTGAAGAACATAGTTCACAAAATACATCTTAGAAGGGCCATAGTTCATAATTAATCAATCAATAAACACTCGATCAATAATTTGCTATCACAGCACTTCGAGGTGTCCATTATCACTTTTTAAGGGACTTCGCTTCTTGCGTCGTCCCTTAAAAAGTGATCATGGACACCTTGTTGTGCATTAACCCTTACGTATACTTCTTCCTACTCCTTTTTTAACATGTAATATTTAATTTGTGTTGTGTATGAGAATTTGCTCATTGCACTTGCTGTAAAATATAAATCCCTTATTGAACATGTTTTAGATCAATGGTTCCCAAACTTTATCTGTCAGGCTCCCCTTTTGTGATAAAGGGAACATTTACCGGCCATTATTTAGCCGCCCTCCTGACAAGCTAGCATGGTTGGCACCAATGGATGCTTTAGGTCATCTAGTTTCATATGATACCAGAAACTTCATTCTGGCTTTAAAACTAAGCGCGCTACAGCTTCTGAAAAATAGTAACAGGATAAATGACCAAGTAAGGGTTAAAAATAGGGAGCAGGGATGCAAAGTCATGGAGAATGAAAAAGGTGATAGATACCAGGGCCGAACATAAAAGCACTCAGAAATCCTCCTATTTTGGGATGAAAATAGTGACTGTCACAGAGACTAGTTTGCATCCCTGAGGGAAACTCCCGTGAAACTCGGGAGTGTTGCCCCCAGTTTGGAAGCCACAGTTTTAGATAATACAACAGAGCCTCTCTCTGGGAGAAGGGCTCGACAGGAGAGTCGAGCTCGTGACCTGAGGGTTGTGAGCTTAAATCCCGACTAGGGAAAATGTGGGCGGAGTCCCAACAACAAATTAAACGCTTGGACCACAATTTCACTGCCATACCTAACAATAGGTAACTGAAGTAGTCACTCACATCAATAGTGATCACGCTAATTACCATGACAATAGACATGCTAACTGCTTTTGTAAGCTCCAATATTTGTCTTTAGCCTATTAAAGATGGCCGCCCTGTGCTGGAGTGGAACGACATGTTTATGACATGTCAAATAGTTGTAGAATATGATCATGCAGAATAAGTCATTAATAAGTGATTTATCTATATAATATGCATGCTAATAAGAAGCTAGTAGTTTGTGGTTAATAAGTGTACCTTAATATAAAGCAGGCATGCAAAGTGCGGCCCGGGGGCCAATTTTAAGCGGCCCTCGGCTTGTCTCTCAAAATATACTGTATGTGGCCCTCCACACAGTATTGGTTAATCAAGCAAGTTCACTTTGCGTTTTTTCCATTCACCTAATGATGACAGCACTATTATACAGTTTGTAGACAAACACCATGTAGGAACTACGCAGATGGAACTAATGTTTTCAGATGGTAAACAAAATCCTTAGACTACAATTGTATTGTATGTGATTTCTTTTTTTAATTGTCCATATGATGCGAGAAGCAGCTGGCCGGCCCCCCGGTATTTTCACATGATCTAATCTGGCCCCCATTGAAAAAACCTTGTACTTCCCTGATATAAAGTGTTACCCATTTTTACATTTAAATTGTTTATTTTCAACTGGAATTCTGTAACCCCTGGAAATAAAATGTCATGGCAACTGCAAGGCTACACTACAGTATATTTAATGCATACAAGAGGACAGCGAGGTAATTCTTGCATGATATGCTTGTGTGTGTATATGCATGCACATGTATATATTTACATGTACTTATATAATGGATGTAAAAGTCTTGCTCTCCTGAAAGAAAATAGAAATATTTGATCACAAAAAAAGTATGTTTAATGCTTGATGAATGGACTTCTAAACAACTTTAAAATTTTTCATTTGATTGTTCTCTATAACACATTAGTTAACATTGTTACATTGTTATCAAATAATGCTGCCAAGTAGTCTGCGTAGAAACTGTGATAGCAACATTAAACAAAACTCTGAACATCAAATCTCCTGATCTGAATGTCAACATATTAAAAGCTAATTTATTTGTTGATTTAAAAAAAAACGATGAATATACAAACATCTTTAGTTATTATCTTAATTTTCCACGAGTACCGCACGAGGCTGATCATTGCTCTATTCATAGCTGGAGGTATTTTGAAGGTGATTGTGAGTTCTGCTATCATCCTTATGAACAATGGGGAAACTGCAATCCAGAAACATTGTAGAACTCAGCAGGGAAGCCATCCGAAAATGATGGCTATCAACATTAAAGGAGACCTTAATTCCAGCTTAAGATATTATGTTTTACTCACCCAGATAATTTTGGTTTCATTCGGATCCCCATAGAAGATATTCAGCTCCAAGTAGAGTCCTGGAACTGGCCAAAATGGGCAAAAACAGGGGATATGTAGTACACACTGTAAATAACGTATTTTCTGCAACGTAGCGGTTCATATCCTCATAATATCGTTCATAAATGAACGTGAATCCATCAATTCTCCTTCGGGCTGCTTCAGGCAGCCTCGGTTTGCTGCAGGCGAACGGAGCAAATCACGGCATGTTCTAGACCGGACCTTGCACCCATAATTATTCTACAGCGGGGCATTCAAAAATAAGGTGGATAGCCCAGGCAGAAGGGTGCCTCTTTAGTTTATGCTCTCTTCTCGACCGCAGCAGTCTATCGCTATTGTTGCTCTTACCTAGCTTAACTGTTTGCAGTAAGTTAGCCCTTACAAGGAAGGCTAGTCTGAGCAACTGTAACCTTTCTACATGTCCCCTACCCGAAGAGAATGTTCAGAAGTGCCGCATCAATCGCAACCCCCTATCGTCTCTTCAGCCTCCACTGAGGGAACGTGGACATACCGGTAACCCCCCTTTTTTCCTACTCTACTCGTGGGATGTCTTCATCCTCTCTGTCCTGTCATCTGCAGGGTGGCAAGTTGGGTCTGGGCTCTCTCTTTTGTCCGGTTCTATAGACTGGACGTAGACCTCAGCCCCATGCACGACTGCACAAGTGGTTTTGGGGGTCCCAGCGCACGGTTCTGGCATAGATATAACTTCTCTCTGAGGCAAAGCTGAGCTCTCAGCTGTGGTACTGTAACGTGACCATGCATGTAGGCTATCAGGCTCTGGTGCAGGACTTTGACGATGCCATGTTCCTAAATAAATAGGTCAATATTTGGTCTGATTTGTGGGTCAGAGGCTGAATCAATAGAAACTGTGGAGTATGTCTCTGTGTTGTCCGGCCTCCAGCTTGCCGGGTCAAGGTAAGCACAGGGTCCTAACCAGGATTTTAAAAATACTGAGGCCATGAATCCTAATCCCACTAGAGGGGGTTTGGGGACATGTGGAGAAATATGAGGACATGACCTGACTGGGGGAAGAGAGAGAGAGAGAGAGAGAGAGAGAGACAGAGAGAGAGAGAGAGAGAAGGGACAGATAGGACAGATAAATAAAGACAGACAGCACAGGGGTTGGAGGTTTGGATCATGATGGAGCCAATATCTAAACCAGCTGCTGTTCTTCTGCTGTTCCTGCTGCAGACCTGCCTGGCTAGTTATCACCGGCCAGTATTTGTCGATGGTAAGGAACATTATGGTTGTTTTATTATTAATAGCAGGCTACTAAAAGCAGTCATATCAGTAGTAATAGTATGATGATAATTTTATTTACATAGCACTTTTCTAAGCAATTACAATGTGTTTTTTTCTGTAATCCTGCTGACAAACAAATAATAACAAAGAACCTGAGACCAGAGTAGATAAAAAAGGAAACCAGACATGGGAATAAAGACAAAATAAAATACAATGACAAAGAAACAGACGTGCAGGTTTACAAACTGGGATAACATAGAACATAAAAGAACATTATAAAAAGGCTTCTATCAATGTACTTTGAGAGGTGCTTCACAAGATGAGAGTGATCTGGCTATCTGGAGTTCCTCCAGCAGGGACGTCCAAAGCTTTGAGCTCCAACAGCAAAGGCTCGGTCACCTTTAGTTACCAGCTGCCCGAGCTGCTACAATTCATGGAATGGATCACGGAATGTTTGCGCTGTGTGACCTGTGACCTGGTACAGGTACATATAAGGGAATCATTGTATTTCCTCTGCATCACCTGGGGTGTGTTCAGAGTGACTGAAAATGGTGTGCACCGTTTTGCTACTGTTTCCGTGCTGAACGTCAAATAAAGTATCAATATTTTCCCCCAAGTCTCTGTGTATAATAACAAAGCTATGAAGTGACAGCAACTACATCTGACTGACATACAGTTATCCTCTTAAACTCCACCATGAAATTTGGAAAGCCCTCGTGGCTGAGTGGTTAAAGCTGCCTGCTTTGCAATCAGAAGTTCAGTGGTTCGAATCCACCACTGGGTTTTAGCAATCTCTGTCCCAGCCAGGAGCCTCCTTACAGGTCCGGTACCATGTAACTACATATGACCTACAGTTGAAAAGACACACTCCACTTTACAGGTCCGGTACCATGTAACTACATATGAACTACAGTTGAACAGACTCACTCCACTTTACAGGTCCGGTACATGTAACTACATATGAACCACAGTTGAACGGTCTCACTCCACTTTACAGGTATGTTACAATGTAACTACATATGAACTACAGTTGAACAGACTCACTCCATTTCACAGGTCTGTTACAATGTAACTACATACTGTATGAACTACAGTTGAACAGACTCACTCTATTTTACGGGTCTGTTACAATGTAACTACATATGAACTAGAGTTGAACAGACTCACTCCATTTTACAGGTCTATTACAATGTAACTACATATTAACGTAATTTAGAACTATTGGTAAAACGTTATCGTGTCGTTTACCAAGAACTTGCAATCATGTCGGTGGGGGAACATTTTATTGTCCCTCCATTTCAAAACTCATTCCGGTGAGCCTGCAGAAGGCTTTGCTAGATGAGGGACAAGCATGTTAAATGAGGAAATGGCATTTCCTCATTCCTCACAACAATGAATTGACGGTGCAGTCACATTTTCGACGTGCTGCACGCCCCCTACGCCGAGCTATGTCGAGAGGACGCCCAGCTGTGGCGACCCCCTCGGCGCAGTCAGCGCCGCCGATTTCGCTCGAGCATAATTTGCGCTTTAGCTGCACAGAGCCGTATACTGCCTCTGGTGGACATTGGCCCTTATGGTATACACCCTCTACACTGCGAGCAATCGAGGCGCGATGCAGAGAAATAAAGTGTGCAAAACTCATTTGTAAATATTGCATGTGAGAACTGGTTTCAATTGTTGAGTCTAAAATAAAGAGCCGGTCTTCTACCTGCTCTATTTGTAAAGCGCCTTGATTGACGTGTTATGATTTGGCGCTACATAAATATAAAATTGATTGATTGATTGAAATAGGGATTTTAGAAACTTACTTTCTCACCTTTTAACGCTGCTGCTGCAGATCTGCTACTATTTGGCTTCTCTGGTTATTCAATCTTTACCCCTCCACTTTATCCCTCCCCAAACCCTCTTCACACTCTCAAATCTGTTTTGCTCCATGCACATTGAAGGAAAAGACCGGTGCCATTTCCAGTTATAGCCCATTTACCTGTCTATGTTCAGTTTACATTTTCCCCCAATCATTTTGCAATGGATCCCATTATTTTTTCTGTTTAATAATGTCATCCAGTGACATATATATGGTTGGCTTTGATGGAATATTGCTAAGTTGTCAAATGATAATTGAAACTATTTTGTTTATGACAATGGTGAATGCAGACACAGGTTGATTATGTATGATGATGAATTAAGTGTCAAAATTCACTGATTAATCATGTGTGATTTATCGCAAATTAGTGTACTATTAGAGTAGCCCTATAGGACGAATCAGCGTGATGTCACTTGCCACCCAGGAATGCGGAACCCCGCGGCAGTTAATAGTATGAGTTGTGCCAAACAAACGTTAATATCTCAAAAACTATACATCACATCGCTTATATTTTGACATTCTGAGTGAGAGCAGAATTAGCTCAAGAGTTTGATGTATAATTATATGCATGTCGTGTTAAAGTTGTGTGAACTGCCACAGTTTTTAAAATGTAAACAGAGTCAACTGGCTAGAGTCAGACACTCAAGCCTCGCCCCACTTGGGCTCGATAGGGTTCCATTGCCAAGCTTGTGAGTGAGTACTGTAGTGTTCATAGGCTGCTGGTCATATTTTTCTGACAGTGTCATAAAATATTTTCTATACTCTTCACGCTTTATGGTTACAGCAAATATTTTGTCTTTTTCTAATATGAATGGAATACCTTCACATGTTCAATGTGTCTAATTCCTTATTCACCTGCTGTTTGTCAACCTGGGGGAGGGGAGGCTTGCTGAGCGTTGACGTGTCAATAATGCAAACAATGCTAACCATTTTCAGAGCATTTTGAAAAATGAAACAATTTAAGCACACTTTGATTAAATATAATGTTGTTGATCATCATCATCATCATCATCATCATCACCACCGACTAGCTTGGAGTGATAGCCTATTAAAATACAAATGTATGCTCTCCGCTGCAAGAGCCTCCTACCTATCAGATCTTATTAACACTAATAAAAAATAATCCTAAATTTCTATTTGACACGGTCGCAAATCTTACTCGCAAACCCTCCCCCAATACAAACTCTCCATTTACAGCTAATGACTTCCTTGACTTCTTTAACCGTAAAATTATCTGTATTAGAGATGAAATTAGCAACTCTCTATTACTCACAAAGGGTGCTAACCCCTCTCCTAGCCCTGTCCTTAGAACCTTAGACGAGAGTACTATACTCTCGAATTTTGAGACTATCTCTCTAAATGCACTTTCAAAAATTGTACTTTCATCTAAATCCACAACCTGTTTATTCGACCCTCTCCCTGTAAAGTTGATTAAGGAACTCCTTCCAATACTAGCCCCCCCCCTTACTTAACATTATCAATAGCTCCCTCTCCTCTGGCATTGTCCCTGCCTCCTTCAAATCTGCTGTAATCAAACCTCTACTTAAAAAGCCAAACCTTGATTCTGAGGTTCTTAACAACTTCAGGCCAATCTCAAATCTCCCCTTCCTCTCTAAAGTTCTTGAAAAAGTAGTCTCGACACAATTAACTGACTACCTCTCGCATAATAAACTTCTCGATCCCTTTCAATCTGGTTTTAGATCACTCCATATTACTGAAACTGCTCTTACAAAAGTAACCAATGACCTTCTCCTCGCGTCCGACTCTAATTTCTCCTCTCTTCTCATTTTATTAGACTTAAGCGCAGCCTTCGATACAATCGATCATAAGATCCTCCTAGACCGCTTATCTAACTACGTAGGTATCCGGGGCACTGCCCTATCCTGGCTACAGTCATATTTGTCTGATAGGACACACTGTGTCTCATATAAAAATATTATGTCCACATTCTCCTCAGTGAAGTTTGGTGTACCGCAGGGATCAGTCCTGGGTCCCTTACTCTTTGGAGTTTACTTACTGCCTCTTGGCGAAATTTTCCATAGATATGGCATTCACTTCCACTGTTATGCCGATGATACCCAAATTTATATACCAATTAGACCAGACGATCGCTCTAAACTCGCTAATCTTGAATCCTGCTTAATCGCTGTTACAGATTGCATGTCAAATAATTTCTTACGACTAAACGCCAACAAAACTGAACTACTAGTTGTTGGCCCCAAAACCCAACTTCCATTTCTCACTGATCTTAGTCTGAACATTGAGAACTGCGTAATTACTCCCACTCCCCACCTCCTGCTCTCCTTCCCCTGCACCCTCCCACCTCTCCTTCTCTGTTCTCTCCTCCTCTCTGTCCTCTCCCCTCTCTCACATTCCCCCTGCTCTCCTCCCCTGCACCCTCCCACCTCTCCTTCTCTGTTCTCTCCTCCTCTCTGTCCTCTCCCCTCTCTCACATTCCCCCTGCTCTCCTTCCCCTGCACCCTCCCACCTCTCCTTCTCTGTTCTCTCCTCCTCCACATTTCCCACTTTCTCCCCACCCTCGCCCTAATCCGGGCCCGTATCCTACTCCCTCCCCTCCCCCAACCCTAGACCCTACCTCTACCCTGGCTCTCCCTCCCCTGCACCCTCCCATCTCTCCTTCTCTGTTACCTCCTCCTCCACATTTCCCATTTCCTCCCCACCTCCTCCCTCTCACATTCCCCCTGCTCTGCCTCCCCTGCACCCTCCCACCTCTCCTTCTCTGTTCTCTCCTCCTCTCTGTCCTCTCCCCTCTCTCACATTCCCCCTGCTCTCCTTCCCCTGCACCCTCCCACCTCTCCTTCTCTGTTCTCTCCTCCTCTCTGTCCTCTCCTCCCTCTCACATTCCCCCTGCTCTCCCTCCCCTGCACCCTCCCACCTCTCCTTCTCTGTTCTCTCCTCCTCCACATTTCCCATTTCTCCCCACCCTCGCCCTAATCCGGGCCGGTATCCTACTCCCTCCCCAACCCTAGACCCTACCTCTACCCTGGCTCTCCCTCCCCTGCACCCTCATCTCTCCTCCTCTGTTCTCTCCTCCTCCACATTTCCTATTTTCTCCCCACCTCCCCCCTCTCCTCCCTCACATCCCCCCGCTCTCCCTCCCTCCTCCACTCTCCTGCTTTCTCCTCTTCCGGGTGTTTCTTCCTCTTCCCCCCTTCCCCCACTACTCTAAAGCATAGTACACATTCTACTCCAAAGCATGGCACCCACTCTATCCCCTCCAATATTTTGCCACTATTTAAAGCATGGCACCCATGCTCTTATTATTTTGCCACTATTCAAAGCATGGCACCCACTCTTCCCTAAAGCAAGGCACCCATAAGCTCTATATGTGAACATGTGCTTATTTGGCAAAAGGACTCACTACTAAAGGCTTAATTAAATTAGGCATAGTTTGGTTGCTAAGAAATTGACATATGTCCGTTTGCAAGATGTGCGTCTATATTTCTCATTCTCTCCCCACCTCCTCCCTCCCCCTGCTCTCTTCTCCCCCACACACCCCCCCTTCCCCTCTCCTGCTCTCTCCTCTTGCTCCTTCCCCACCTCCTATACCCTCCAACATCTCCCATTCCCTCCCCACCCCATCACTCTCTCACATTCCCCCTGCTCTTCCCCCTTCTCCTGCTCTCTCCTCTGCTCTCTCTTCATTTCTATATTTTCTATATTATCAATTGTTCAAATGTTATCTTTATTCTGTATACTCTTGTTACTGTTGTGTCAGCTAGAATCAGCTAGACATACTTTCTGTGAAGCCCTCTGAGACATGCTTGTGAATTAGGGCTATATAAATAAACTTGACTTGACTTGACTTGACTACATATGAACTATTTGTAATTACACATGAACACCAAATGTAATTACACAGTAATTACCAATAGTTATAAATGATGTTCATATGTAGTTACATTGTAACAGACCTGTAAAATGGAGTGAGTCTGCTCAACTGTAGTTCATGTAGTTACATGGTCCCAGACCTATAAAGTGGAGTGAGTCTATTTAACTGTAGTTCATTATGTAGTTACATGGACTAGGGGGAAAATGTTGATACTTTGTTAGTTGTAGCTTGAAAGACAGGCAATATTGATTAATGTGAATGCATTTATGCAGTGTGACTGTGCAAGCTGCCTGCTTTGCAATCAGAAGTTCAGTGGTTCGAATCCACCACTGGGTTTTAGCAATCTCTGTCCCAGCCGGGAGCTTCCTTACAGGTCTGGTACCATGTAACTACATATGACCTACAGTTGAAAAGACTCACTCCACTTTACAGATCCGGTACCATGTAACTACACATGAACTACAGTTGAACAGACTCACTCCACTTTACAGGTCCGGTACCATGTAACTACATATGAACTACAGTTGAATGGTCTCACTCCACTTTACAGGTATGTTACAATGTAACTACATATGAGCTACAGTTGAACAGACTCACTCCATTTCACAGGTCTGTTACAATGTAACTACATATGAACTGTAACAGTTGAACAGACTCACTCCATTTTACAGGTCTGTTAGAATGTAACTACATATGAACTACAGTTGAACAGACTCACTCCATTTTACAGGTCTGTTACAATGTAACTACATATGAACGTAATTTAGAACTATTGGTAATTACTGTGTAATTACATTTGGTGTTCATGTGTAATTACAAATAGTTCGTAACTAGGGTACCTGTAAAATGAAGGGTTACCAAAAAAAAAGGACACACTAAACCAGGGGTGGCCAAACTACGGCCCGCGGGCCAACTGCGGCCCGCTGCCCGTTTTTAAGTGGCCCGCCATGAATTTGGCAAAACATTTTTTTTTTTTTTTTTTTTTTTTTTTGCTTAAAACGTTTTTTTAAACAGAAACACAAACAATATAGACAACACACACAATGGCCAAAGAATAGAAAATATCCAAATTAGATCCTTAAGACATGATATATATACAGGGGTGCTCAGTCCATTATCATCAACAGTGATGGGACAACTAAACCTCTGAGGAAAGAGGGGGGAGGAAAAGAAAAAAAATAAGTACATATATATGTGTATACATACATACACACATACATACATTATATACATACACTTGTATCAATACATGTACACTGCACATGCACATATACTGTACATCCACACTCCCATTCTGTACATTTCCAGACATTTCAAATGGTATCAACTTATGGCCCAAAAATATCTCTTAGGCAATTTTCAGTGTTACAGTCTGCCATTCATTTTAACTCATTGAGTGCCAGCCACTTTTGGAGAACGGACGCTCCCAGTGCCAGAGTTTCAGAGCGTTTTCAGTGATTTCTCGAGGCCCACAGAATATTGTGTGATATTACTATGTAAACACCGAACACGCACAAAGAACGATGAGACTCTATTGTATCAGCAGCAAAAAAAAGTTTATTGATATCATTTTTCGTTCTTTAGTTATCAGCCGGAGAAGATAGGTCAAAAACAGCAAAAACAGGCGTTTCCATCTAGAAGCTGAGATATTGAGCCTTTTGTGAAATGAAGCATTTCAAGCAAATCACTGACTCTAAAACTAATATTTTCTGACCTGAAACATCTGAACAGTAATTTCCTTCAATATAACAGCACCCCCACCCCCCTCTACTGCAAACTCCTCCTCTGTGGGTGTGTCTCTGGTGGCTCTGCTCCCTCTGCTGCTTGTCAGGCGAGTCTCTGCTGCTTGCAGATCCACGTTCGGATGTTCGTCGGGGGAGTCTGGATCGGGCTCGCTCGTTTCTGGGGTTTCGGTTGTGAGCTGGG
Organism: Poromitra crassiceps; assembly: GCF_964638095.1. Taxonomy (NCBI): domain Eukaryota; kingdom Metazoa; phylum Chordata; class Actinopteri; order Beryciformes; family Melamphaidae; genus Poromitra; species Poromitra crassiceps. The sequence continues at coordinate 17,330,571 of NC_139642.1, read as the reverse complement.
ATGAAGCTGCGTACGATTCTGGGCTTTCTGGGCTTTCTGCTGCGCGTTTCAAAGTGTGCTGCACCCAGAGTCTATTTTCGGAGCCCCCCACCGTTGTGCGCCGGCTCCCAGCGCGACAGCGAAAAGCCAAACCATTCTCATGAGAATGGTTTCATCACGGCTTTTTCTGCTCTTTTTACTCAGCTTTCTCTAATCTGGAGAGCACTGTCGCCACCTATAGGGGCGGTGAAATAGGTTATACACATTCAACATGCCCCAAAATTTTACAGGAGATGGATCTGGCTTTGATCCACGTCCCACCGTCAAAAAACGCAATTGACGACAATCGTCGTCATTGGCACTCTACGTTAGTAATCAAATTGAGGACTATGAAGTCTATATGTTATGTATTCCATTGGAATGAACTCAAATATCAATTTATGCCATCCTGCAATCGTAGGTGGCACATTATCAATCCATTTGAACAATATGTTCTTTCGGGCAGCAAAAGTAAGAATATTGAACAGCCTTCTTTGATAAGAGCCTTAATGTGAGGGCTAGGTACACCAAGGAGTAAAGCCTGAGGTTCAGCATCTAGATGAACATTGAAAATCAGATTAAGTTTATCAACAATTTTACCCCAGTACTCCTCAATATGAAGACACCTTCCCACCTCCACATGGCATTTTGAGCACATTTCTGTCAGATTTGGATTCATCTTGTGTCTAAGTTGGGGGGTAATTTGTAAACGATGCAATATCCTAAACTGGCTTTCTCTGCTTCTATTACATATGGAAATTTATTTCGCAAACTGCCATATGTCTGACCATGTTCTTTCATCTATTGTGAGATTGAAATCATTATTCCATATGTGTCGCAAGTTCAGCAAACTCCAGGAATGCCTTGGTAATAAACTCAGTAGGGTGGTTTGGTGGTGCATATATATTGAGAATTGAGATGCATTTACCATATAGTACACCCTTAACAATAACATATCGTCCACTACTGTCTTTAACACAAGATTCAGGTTTAAAGGGTAATTTTTTGTTAATCAAAATACATACCCCTCTACTGTTTGAGGTGTAAGATGAAAAATAAAGCTCACCAACCCAGTCCCGTTTGAGCTTAAGATGTTCCCCGTCCTTCAAGTGGGTTTCCTGCAGGAGTGCTATTTCCACTCCTTCTTTTTTGAGGGAGGTGAAGATCTTCTTTCTCTTCACTGGGTGATGAATGCCCTGTACATTCCAGGTACAGAATTTTATGGTAGAAATGGTCATCTCAAGCCGTTGCTATTCATCATTGCTGTATATAAATCATTATCCAAAACTGTTACCATAATGTCCCTGGATAGCAAGATTGATGCACTAATAAGACTGAGTACATTGTGAGCAAATAACAAAATAGTGGCCATTCTGCAGACAAACGTCCTGTCTTCAAACGTTTTTCTGTTTTAAAGTTTAAAACGGAAAACAAAAACAAAAAAACGAAAACGGGGAAAAAAAACGGAAAAACAAAAAAATGATGATATATTGATATATTGCTTTATTGTCAGCACTGCTGAAATTTGTCTTGCGACCCAGCAGCCATTGTATGCAAAAACAAACAAAGGACATGTATACACCTTACACACATTAACATGACACAGTGAAAACACAAGATATTGACATACATAGAAACATACAATCGAGAGCACCGTCCACTGCTCAGCCTATCTCTGGCTTAGCTCCTGGTTGAGCCTCAGAGTCGATTGATGGACAAATGACTTTTTTAGTCTAACCTTCTTATGTGTTGGGACACTGTATCTCCTTCCTGAGGGCAATAACCTGTATTCACTGTGTAAAACATGACTAGTGTTTGAGGTGATGTTCTTTGCCAGCCTCAGCATGCTGTTGTCATACGTGGAAGTATACAGCCGCTGAAGTGGTTGTCCAACAATCTTTGAACAAATGTTTAGTTGTTGCAACATTTGTGACTTTAAGGCTACAGACAGACATCCATACCAGGTAGTACTACAGTACTGAAGAACACTCATAATAACAGAAGTGAAAAACAAAAGAAGAATCCTTCTACTGGCACCAAAAGATCTTAAGCGGCGAAGGAAATAGATTCTTTGCTTTGTTTTCTTACACACTGATTCAGTCTGATCTTTCCATGACAGAAGATGGTCTATCACTACTCCTAGGTATGTGTATGAGCCTACCTGATTTATTTGTTCACTATGAATAGTAATGGGAGATCTGCCTATCTCCGGTGGTGCACCAAAAACAATCTCTTCTGTCTTTTTTGTGTTGATGATGAGAGCGTTGTTATCACTCCATTCGACAACCTTATTTACTCTCTGTTGGTGCAGTCCAGGATCACTGGAGCTAACTAAGAGAGAAATTAAAACAGTGTCATCAGAGTACTTTAGAATGTGTTGGTCAGGTCTGTCAGTAAGACCTTCAGACAGGCATTCTTCAGTACGACAGCTGTCAGTGTAGAGGGTGAACAGCACAGCAATGAAGAAAAAGAAAACAAAAACAAAAAAACTGATTCCTCCATTTCGTCTTTTCAATTTAAAACCATTAAAAATGGGTTATACTTGAGTACCCTGACCTGGTCTATTTATTTCTAAACATTTTTAATACTGAATAAATGTTTAATACTAATGTTATGTTAAATTATCTGTCTTAACCTGTTGGCACAGGAAAAGAAAATTTGAAAACATACAGAAATACCCATTGTAATAGGTGAGCACATCAATAAACTATGTGTCATATATTTATTTAGGTAGAAATTAAATTTTTGATGGCACAAGGGTTTTCTGGTCCAAATTTTTTTGCTGCGAAAACTGCCACGCTTAATATTGTTTGGCCCACACCTCCTTATATTTTTCTGTATGCGGCCCACAACCAAAAAGGTTTGGCCACCGCTGCACTAAACCCCTTAAAATCCAGCTGCTGGACCAGGGGGGTACAAGGGTTTTAAAATGCACAATGGTTTCAACAGATAATTGCAATGCTTGCATAACACAACAGGGTGTTCAGTGCACCAGCATTTCGGTTTAAATAAACATTTTGCTCCATTCTGCCGAGTCTGAACATGGGATGAAAGCCATGTATGGACAGAAATATGTGTCACTGAAACTGAATTTGAACTATTTACATGAGAAAACGAATCATCAACTCATGATACTAATTTATTTTTTTTCTGCTCAGGACCCCAGCCTGAAGAAAACCAAACCGGTAAATAATGGAATAAAAAGAAAATGCAAATACCTGGGTGTTCACCTCAACGATAAACTGGACTGGGATGAAGAAAGTTGATCTGATCATCTGATCTGATCTGATCTGATCTTAATGGACAATAAAAAATAGAAACAGCTGTCTGATTTGGTTGGATCCCCCCCCCCCCCTGCCAAAGTAAAGTTACTGATTACCTTTTAACAATTACTCTCTTATCTGTTGAGATGTCAGGTTGGTGGGAGGACCCAGCCGCTGTGCTGGTGGACTGGAGATGAAACACCAGGGAGACTGGAGACCAGCGGATAGCCAGTACTCTGACTGGAACCTGAAGTCAGCAGCTGTAGTGTGTCGACATCTGGACTGTGGCTCTGCTGTTTCCACGAAAAGCAGAGAGGATTCCTCATCAAGATCTGTATGGAGGATCAACTCTGCCTGCCTTCCCTCTGGGTCTACACTGAGGGAGTGTGTCGAACCACAGTTTCTAGATAACCCATATTATTCCTCTTCCATCCTGCAGATCACCTGCTCAGGTAACACCATCAATGATATCAACTATGAGAGTCATGTTTCCAGTCTCTTCTTTCCTCTGTCACAGTGACAGTCAGTGGTTTACGTTGGAATGAACTGTAACGTTATCCAGGATAATAACATCCTAAAGGGAAGAGAAGTGGGCTTGTTGCTGGAAGCTCATTAGTTTAAATCCCCCTATATTACTTTAATGCTCTTCAACAAGGCAGTTGTCCCCCAATTAGGGTATCTATTATTGTCTATGGTATCTATCAGTAATATATATATATATATATATATATATATATATATATATATATATATATATATATATATATATATATATATATATATATATATATATAGGCAAAAATCCCCTCTTGTTCTCTCTCCATCACCCCTTTCTCTGTATGTCTCTGTCTGTCTGTCTGTCTGCCTGTCTGCCTGTCTGTCTGTCTGTCTGTCTGTCTGTCTGTCTGTCTGTCTGTCTCTCTCCAGAGTCTGTGAGGCTGGTGGATGGGACTAGTCTGTGCTCAGGCAGACTGGAGGTGAAGTCTACCCAGACATGGTCCTCTGTGTGTGAAGCTGACTTTGACCAGCAAGATGCAGAGGTAGTCTGTAGGGAGCTCGGCTGTGGGGCTCCTTCAGTCCGCCAGGGGGCGCTCTATGGAGAAGTGAAGGCTTCAACGTGGACCAAAGAGTTCAAGTGTAAAGGCAGTGAGTCCGCCCTATTGGACTGTGGAAGCTCAGGCTCAGCTAGAAACACCTGCTCACCTGGCAAAGCTGTTGGACTCACCTGCTCAGGTAGAGGAGGAGCTGCAGCTTGGATCCGCCTTCATTTCTCTTCTAATCTAAGTGACTTCACGTCTTTTGCTAATGACTCTCTTGTCTCTGTTCAGAGCCTGATCATGTCAGGTTGGTGGGAGGAGACAGCCGCTGTGCTGGTGAACTGGAGATGAGACAATATGGAGACTGGAGACCAGTGTATAAGAGTGAGTGGAACCTGAAGTCAGCAGCTGCAGTGTGTAGCCAGCTGGCCTGTGGCTCTGCTGTTTCAACGGATGAGAGAAATAATTACTCACGTTCTGTATGGTGGATTGAAGTTCCCTGTCTTCTATCTGGGTCTACACTGAGGGAGTGTCTAAAAACAAAGTTACAGTAGTAATAGAGTCCAGCGCGCTTCAGCCAGGTTTGGAATAAAAAGGGTCCTGGTGCTCAACAGTGGAGGACAATATGCATAAAATAATATTTTACCTGGGCACTTCACACAGACTACCCGAAGTAAAGACACCGGAGCACTCTTTTCCGTCTGCACGTTTTAATAGAAGGGGCTGACTGACGTTTCGACAGACAAGTCTGTCTTCCTCAGAGTCAAAGTTACAGTTTGACTCTGAGGAAGACAGACTTGTCTGTCGAAACGTCAGTCAGCCCCTTCTATTAAAACGTGCAGACGGAAAAGAGTGCTCCGGTGTCTTTACTTCGGGTAGTCTGTGTGAAGTGCCCAGGTAAAATGTCTAAAAACAAAGTCTGGCTCATCCACTTCCAGCCTGCAGATCACCTGCTCAGGTAACACCATCAATGACATCAACTGTGACATTAATGTTTCCAGTCCCTTCCTTCCTCTGTCACAGCTGGCAATCAGTGTGTTACAGTGGACTGAACTGCAAAGTGATCCAGGACAATTAGCATCCTAAGTAGGCTTGTTGCTGGAAGCTGACTGGTTCAAATCCCCCCCAATTTCTTCTTCATCTTTTTTTACACTGTGGTGCACTTCAGCAAGGCAGCTCCCCCTGACCTCCTACCTCAAGATATGTGAATGAGAAAGGGTTGTATGGGTTGCCATGAGTCTCCCTTTTACAGACATGCCCACTTTATGCTAATCCCATGTTTTTTTTAACCATGCAGTTTTTTGCATGCAGTATAATTGTGTTATTTTTTTGCCAATTATATTTGAATATTTCTGCAATGTATACTGGGTCCCCTAAACAATGTCGGAATTAGTTCAATTGGGTATGACTGGAGAGGTGACACTTGTGTGGATTCAATTAGCCTAATTGTATTCAGGTGTGATGATGTTACTCCCCATAGTAGCCATTTCATTGTAGTAAGGCAGTTTTTTAAACTTGTCCTCGCTGTAAAATAACCTATTGTGACCTCTAGGATCATCACAGCCTCATGAAACTTTAAAACAGGGGTGGGCAACATTTTTTTCCAGAGAGCCATACTGACATCAGGTAAGGGAAGGGCCACACATTGGACATCATACTGTACATACCCGCCAACACTCCTGATTTTCGCGGGAGTCTCCTTATTTTTAACCCTCTCTCCCGTTGGTGATTGGTAATTTCTCATTAAATTCCCGATATAATAGTGATACAAATCCAACGGCTGTAGCAGATGAGATTTTTTTTATCATAATTCTGCCTTTTATTGAGTTTTTGGGGGTTGTTTTGTTTTTCTTTGAGCACCTTGGGGGCCGGATTGAGATGGTCCAGGGGCCAGGTCTGGCCCTGGGCCCACATTTTGCCCATGTGTGCTTTAGAACCACAAACTAGAGACCTAGGGCATTCAGGGGATGCATGGCATAGGGATGGCCATCATATTTCCACTATAATGTTGTAAGCCCATACTCTAAACATTCAACATTAATAGATGCCTCAACAAAACACAATGTTTATTACAGATTATTATTATTATTACAGACAAGAAAACTTTGACCCATGGTGCTGAGCTGCATCTCAAATTAACCTTCAGGTTCCCAGCTTTCAGATGATGTACCTGCACTTCTATGTGACATATACTGTACTTTTGACTTATTTTTGATTGATTGTATTATTTTCTTCATAGCCTATTTGTATGTTGAAGAACTTGATGATATGGCTAATAACCATATTATAACATATACTAATGGATAATGACATGTGCAAACTAAGTGTTGTAGTACAAATTGCGAAAGCATGTGAATCAAGCGTTATACTATTGTGGTACTCAGAAATAATTTCGCAAGGTCTGTGTTTGCCCATTTTTTAGCATTGAGCACCTCTGGTCTGTGCATGGCCCTGCTTTCAACAAATAAGAACTGAATCTACGTCGATATTGCAACTTGACTTTCTCTCTGCCTGTCTCTTTTCATCTGTCTGCCGAGCAGCGTCCGAACAACTTTCTCTCTATCTCTCCCAAAATGACCTCCTGGACCCTCTGCAGTCCGGTTTCAAGGCCTCTCACTCCACTGAGACAGCTCTTCTTGCAGTCACAGAGGCCCTTCACACTGCTAAGGCCTCGTCCCTCTCCTCTGTTCTTGTCCTCCTTGACCTGTCTGCTGCCTTCGATAGAGTCAACCACCAAATCCTTCTTTCCACTCTGTCTGACCTCGGCATTTCAGGTTCTGCACTCTCCTGGTTTGCTTCCTACCTCTCGAACCGCTCATACCAGGTCTCATGGAGAGGGTCCCTCTCCAGATCCTGTCCTCTTACCACCGGTGTCCCTTAGTGCTCAGTCCTGGGCCCCTTACTTTTCCTTCTCTATATCAGATCTCTTGCCTATGTGATCTCTTCTCATGGCTTTTCTTATCACTGCTATGCTGATGACACCCAGCTTTTCCTTTCCTTCCCCCCCTCCGACACTCAAATCGAGGCTCGCATCTCTGCATGCCTCAAAGACATTGGCGACTGGATGTCTGCCCACCACCTCAAGCTCAACCTTGGTAAGACAGAGCTACTCTTCCTCCCAGGAAAAGACTGCCCTCTCGCAGATCTCTCCATCTCCATTGACAACACCACTGTACTTCCCTCCCAAACAGCTAAGAACCTTGGGATGATCCTTGACAACCAGCTGTCTTGCTCTGCCAACATAGCTGCTACAGCACGCTCCTGTAGGTTCTCTCTCTACAACATCCGCAAAATCCGTCCCTTTCTCACAAGAGAAGCGACTCAAATCCTGGTCCAGTCTCTTGTCTCCTCCCGCCTGGACTACTGCAACGTGCTCCTGGCCGGCCTACCTGCCACCGACATCCGACCGCTTCAGCTCATTCAGAACGCTGCAGCCCGTCTGGTATTCAACCAACCCAAATTCTCTCACGTCACTCCCCTCTTCCAGGAGCTCCACTGGCTTCCCATCTCGGCCCGCATCAAATTCAAGACACTGGTACTGGCCTACAGGGCAGTACACCAGTCAGCTCCCCTGTACCTGCAATCCATGGTCAGGTTCCAAACCTCTCAGCACTCCCTTCGCTCCTCCACCAGTGCAGGTCGCCTCGCCCCTCCTTCGCTACGGGGGCTCAAAAGTCGCTCATCCCGATCTCGACTCTTCTCGTCCCTGGCACCTCAATGGTGGAACGAGCTTCCACCTTCGGTCAGGACAGCTGAATCACTGCCGATCTTTCGGAAAAGACTAAAGACACACCTTTTCAGGCTCCATCTGGGCCCTTCTTGATCTAACTTTGTTCTCTCTCTTTCCTTATTAACACGTTCACTGCCGTGGACGAGATATCTCGTCAAGCAGAAACCAACGGTTGACTGCCGTGGACGAGATATCTCGTCCAAAAAAGCCAAGCAAAAAGCCAAGCAAAAACAGCCGCGTGAGGAAGCCATTCTCATGAAAATGGATTGGCGAAAACGCTTTCGCTTTCGCGCAGGGAGCTGGCGGTGGGGGATTGCAAATTTGCATAATAGATTACGGGTGGAACACACTTTGAAACACGCAGCATAAATAAGACCAGAATCGCAAAAGCTTCATCAAAGCTCTCAACCGAAACCCCAAGAAACGAGCGAGCCCATCCAGACTCGCCCAAAGAGCGGCCGCCAGCAGACAGGCAGCAGCAGCAGCAGCAACTCGCTTGTGACACGCCTGCTGCAGAGCCAGGGAGGCAGGAGGAGAACACACACAGAGGGAGGAGTTTGAAGGAGAGGGGGGTTTCCTGCTGTTATGGAGGAAATTACTGTTCAAAACTATTGTTTAGATGTCTGACGTCTTACTGATGCCAAAAATGAATGGTTAAAGTGACTGTTCTATCGAATTTCACAAAAAGGCATTTTTCTCAGCTTAAATTTTCAGACGCTGAAACCATGCTGTATTCAAGTGCTAATGCCTACATAACTACACTGTAAAAACTACAAGTTCCTTGAGGAACCTCTAGGTTACTGCAAGAACCTAGGAGTTCCCCCAAGAACTCCGAAGTTCCTCAAAGCTCCTCAATGCTCTCAGAGGTGCCTGCAAGAACCTTTACTTTTTACGCAGTATGAATATGGTTCCTCAAAGAACCCAATTTGAATTAAGGTTCCTGGAGGCCCCTTAGGCTGTATTTTGATATCATATGATATCCAAATATATGTAGCCTAAAGATATGTATAATGACTTGTGAGCATCTCTGGTATATATAACAGAAATGCTCACAAGTCATTTTTGCAAGTCCAAGTCACTGTATGTGTGACTTACCTGTATGTGCAACACAAGTTCAAGTCTCAAGTCCAAGTCCCCATATACTGTGAGGATGTTTTTGAATTTATCTCACTGAAAGAAATATTTGGTCTGAAAAGGCTTTCTTGGCCCCCCGCTGTTCTGTTCTGTTCTTGAATCTTTCCAGCCCATCACTTTATCGGATTTGATGGACGTGGTCAAGAAAATGAAATTATCTTCATGCCCTCTAGATGCAATTCCATCATCCTTATTTTTTAACGTTTTACCAACCATTGGCCCTGCTGTTTTAGATATTATTAATTTGTCTCTGTCGTCGGGTTGCGTCCCTTCATACCTCAAACACGCCACTATCCAGCCCATCTTAAAGAAACCTAACCTGGACCCTGCTGTGCACAAACATTACAGGCCGATTTCCAAACTACCACTGCTGTCCAAAATCCTAGAGAAAGTCGTAGCCAAACAAATTACATCTGTACTAGAGCGGCACAATATTTATGACAAGTTTCAGTCAGGGTTTAGGAAGCAGCATTCCACTGAAACGGCACTTTTGAAAGTATCTAATGATATTTTAATGTCCTCTGACGCAGGTGACTGTTCTGTGCTGGTACTGCTCGACCTCAGTTCGGCATTTGATACAGTAGACCACCAGACGCTTTTAAAGAGACTACATGACTGGGTGGGCCTATCCGGCACAGTGCTGGAGTGGTTTGCCTCATATCTTGCCGACAGGAGTTTCACTGTCTCGTCCGGTGATTTTGTGTCGGCGTCCTCTCCATTGTTTTGCGGGGTCCCTCAAGGCTCGGTCCTGGGGCCCTTGCTGTTTGGCCTTTACTTGCTCCCACTGGGTCTGCTCATTAGTAGTTTTAATATCACTTACCATCTGTATGCGGATGACATCCAGCTCCACTTCTCATTTAAACCCAAGGAGGCGAAACAATTATCTCGCCTCCTAGATTGCATTAGCGCCATTAGTGCCTGGTTGGCGGAAAATTTCTTACAGCTAAATGCTGACAAAACCGAGGTCCTGATCATCGCCCCAGATAACATTGTCCCTGTGATCCTTCAGAGTATTGGCACTCTCTCATCTTCAGTCCGGTCGAATCTGCGTAATTTAGGTGTAATTTTTGATCAATCTATGTCATTTGACCATCATATAAAACAACTCTCCAAATCATGTTTCTTCCACTTACGTAGTATAAGTAAACTCCGATCTTTAGTCTCCACGACAGAACTGGAGATGCTTATTCATGCATTTATTTCATCACGTATAGACTATTGTAATGCCCTGTTCCCCTCACTTAGTAAATCTGCCCTCGGCCGCTTGCAAGCAATTCAGAATGCTTCAGCAAGACTCCTCACAAGATCAAATAAATACTCTCACATTACACCCCTTCTGAAATCACTCCACTGGCTCCCTGTTCCATTTAGGTATCAGTTCAAAATTCTCACACTCACCTACAGAGCACTCCATGGTCAGGCTCCAGCTTACCTGGCTGATCTACTCATTCCCCACTCTTCTGTTCGCTCCCTCAGGTCTACTAATCTTCACCTCCTGTCTCTCCTACGCACCCGCCTCGTGACCCGTGGTGACAGAGCTTTTGCCGCTGTTGCCCCTAAATTGTGGAACTCTCTGCCGCCTGCTATTAGGTCTGCCCACTCTGTTGACTCTTTCAAGGCCCAGATTAAAACTTACCTGTTCAAACAGGCCTTCACCTGACTCCCTGTGTAGTGCACACCCTGTCGTGCACTTATGGGTATTTTCGCCCCATGCACTAAGCACTTATTACTGTATTTTGATTATTGTGTTCTTGCCATATCTTGTTTGCATTATTTTTAGCTGTGTATTGCTTTCCATTTGTGTGGCTTAGTGCCTTTTTACCCTATTTTATGTCTATCTATGCACATGTAAAGCACTTTGTGACTTTTGTCTGTGAAAAGCGCTGTATAAATAAAATTTACTTACTTACTTACTTTCTTCTCCCAAGCATGTCTTTTGGTCATTGAAAAACACTATACAAATTAAATTATTATTATTATTATTATTATTATTATTATTATGTATTTGAACTGTACAATAATGTCAGAAAGTTGGAACTTTGTGTATAATCAATATGCATTAGAAGGTTCGGATATTCAGGCCATGGTTTTCACTATACACGTGTATCCATGGTTTTCACAGCCAGTCAAGCTGTCATCTCGGCATCAGCTTGAGGTTTGATATTATCCCCATCTAATAGCTGTCTAGCAATGTTCTAGCAAGGCATCCTGCCAGAAAGCAAGAAGAAGAAGAATGTTTGCACATCACTCATTGTCAATAGAAAAATAAAAAAAAGTAAATATATAAATAAATCTCCGTCTCTGCCTCTACTAGTTGGTAATTAAACTGGCAAATGGGAAGGAACTATATTTCCTCGATTAATGCATGGGGGCTGATCTAGCTTTGAGACATGGCTTTCTTTCGGCCAGTCCAGTAGGTAGCGGTAATGCACCTCTAAGGTGGCCGCCCAAAAAGAAGAAGAAGCACATGGACTCTTCTGGACTGGACGAAAGTTGCGCGAGCCACCAGGTCACCGTCTCACTAGTTTTGTTTGCAAGCAGAGGACAAGGCAGGACGGTAAGTACGAAGACAGGCACATAGGTTAATTTAAAACTTTTGAAGTTGAGTTTTGTCTTCAGTCTGTATGAAGCAATAGGTTCATGGGAATAAAAGGTTACTTCGCCCACACGTTTGGTCGCAAAATAACCCCCACTTGATAAATAAATGGACATTAGCTAACTAGCTTTAGCTAGCTAACGCTAACATTAGCTATTTAGCTACGGATGGTAACCTGCTCCCCTTTTAAGTTGAAAAGGCTAATGTATGTAGACTGGTCCGCCGGCAACATTACTATCATTCCTCTTTTCAACTGAGCTGCAGCTAATTTAGTTTGCCATTTTAATGTGTGTGGACTACGTAAGTTAGTGTGTGCAACTAGTGTGCAGTGTCACTGGCAAATACTAACTGAAGTTCCCTACCACTCCCAGCCAAAAGTCTCCATCAAGCAATTATGTCCCAACTTTCTGCACCATCAAACAATTCTCTACT